>NW_015176459.1:1394774-1413194 GCF_001447785.1 Gekko japonicus | reverse complement strand
GAAGGTCTGCCCTAATGAAGTGAACAGAACAGAGCACAAGGCCTGGCAAAAGAAATGTCAAGTTAATTAGGCATGCAAAAAGAGAATCTGAGGATCAAATTACTAAAAGCATCAAGAGAAGGATTTCTTTAATATATCCAGAGCAGGAAACCTGCCAGAGAAACAGGTGGGCCTTTGCATGACCAAGGAACAAAAAGATTGCTGGATGAAGATGGGGAGATTGCAGAGAAGCTAAACAATCTCTTTGCATCTGTGTTCACTGTGGAAAGTTTGGGACATATACCCCTGCCACAGCCACTGTTTTCAGGACATGTGCCTGAAGAACTGGGACCAATTGAGGTGCAAGAGAAGAAGTTCTAGACCCACTAGAGAAATTCAAAACCACTAAGTCTCCAGGAACAGATGGGATACGCTCAAGTGTTCTTTGGGAACTCAAATGTGAGATTGCTCATCTGCTGACACTTAAATAAGTCACTAAAATCAGCCTGCCCCTGTATGGATCTATGGTGCAGCCTCATTAGTAATTGTCAGCATGTCTCAAAAAGGGCATTGCAGAGCTAGGAAAAGTACAGAAGAGGGCAACCATGATGATTAAGGGGCTGGAGCATCTTTCCTGCAAGGAATGGATGAAGACCCTGGGACTATTCAGTTTAGAAAAGTGACATGATAGAGGTTTATAAAATCATGCACAGAGTAGAGGAATAATAAAACTTGAGGCCAGCCAATGAAGTTGATGGGCAGTTGATTCGGGACAAACCAAAGGAAATACTTCTTCACTCAATGAGTGATTAAAATGTGGGCTTCATTGCCACAGGAAGTAGTGATGGCCACAGGCATAGGTCCCGTTCACACGCAGAAGTAGCCATGTGATATGCACGAATGACAGATGAATTTTCCGGGTGTGATCACATGAGAACATCTGGCAGGCATCCCGCACCTGTCGCCAACCCGTTTCACTCTGCCGAAGACGTGGAGTAAGAATACCGGAGAAAGGGGCAGTAGCAAACTGGTTGGCAACGGGCCGCAGATGGACTTCCCCGTGTGATTGCTCCAGTGTGCTCCCATTGCGTCACTGATCCCTCATCGGAGCGCATCCGGAAACACGCAGTGGAGGGAAAACCTGATTCACCCGCCACTGCATCTGATCACGCTGTGGTGGGTCAAATTGATACGGCGCAAAAAGCCTTGCCTGCATTATCTGGTATGTGTGACTGGAACCACAGTTGGCTTTAACAGGTGATTAGTTAGATTCATGGAGGATAGGTCTATCAGGGCTATTAGCCATTCTGACCAAAGATAACTTCCACATGCAGAGGCAGTAAACCTCTGGATCCCAGGGCCAGGCAGCAACATCAGGGGAAGACCTTGGTCTCATTGCCCTGTCGTTGGACCTCCAGAGGAACTGGTTGGCCGCTGTGTGAGACAGGATAGTTGGACCACTGGTCTGATGCAGCAGGGCTCTTCTTCTGTTTTTATACATATTTGCCTTGTGAAAATTTTCTCACATTAAGCCACCAAACGGATGAGTGGGAGCTGGTGGGTTACAGGAAATGTAAGATTTTAGGAAAATTTAGAGTGGCATTGAAAACAGTGTTACACTCTTCTAAATCCATTAAAGTCAGTGAGCTTAGAAGGGGAAATTAGAAATTCTGCTTAAAGGGTACCTTAAGTTCCAAAAATATGACAAACACCATCTAGGCTTTCAGCTGTGGATTTTTTATAGTTCATCACATCTGCTGGTGAATTTGAACTTCTCTCTGAATGTGCCATGGAAAAAAGCACAATGGCTATTTGGGTTCTGTGTTGACTGCATCCAATAAATAATCCTTTTACAATTTCTGCATTACCACTCCCCATTATCTACTTTGATTACAGGAGCCCCAAGCGGTGATGCAGGCATATGAAAGCACCAACCTTTGGACTCTATTAGGCCTACTTCGAACCAGCAGCGAGGAAGGGAGGTAAATGTAAATAGCTGGTTTGATAGGGAATGTCTCGAGATGAAAACACAGGTTCGTGCCCTCTACAAAAAGCATAGGAAATTGGAAACAGCATGTTTACCAAAGGAATATTTTGATCTGAAATGTCAATTAACACAGCTATATAAGGATTAGCCTTCACCCAAAGGTGCTGGATGCCACTTATTCAGGTCACTGTCAGTAATGGACGACCATCTTTCAGGTATGTTGTAGGTATGTAGGGCTATCTTTCAGCTATGCTCCTGCAGAGTGCAGGGGGTTGGACTAGATGACCTGTAAGGTCCCTTCCAACTCTAACATTCTATGATTCTATGATTTATGAGGAAATTTTGAGCCTTGATCTCAGGCTCCATGGGAGAGAAATGTGTTGTTCAATCTCAGTTAATGAGCTGTTTGACCATTTTGCTTAGGCTTTTCAGACAACTGACACTAGTACTGAGGAGGAACTTAACTCTAGTTTAACTGGCTGCCCAGAGTGGCCACCGGTGCAGATGGAGGAGGTGGAGGCCCTCATTCAAGGTATTAAGCCTGGGAAACCATCTGGCCCTGACTCAATTCTCCCAAAAATTCTTAAGGAGTTTCCAAGTTGGTGGGTCCCTTTTCTGGCTGCCCTATTTACTGCAATTGATAGGACGGGCTTAATGCCCGGAACCTGGACTAATGCAATAATTGTTCCGGTTGTGGGCAAGCTGTATGCTCGTCATCTGGCTAACAAACTTAAGATCTGGATGTCTAAGCAGAAAATTTTGGGCCCAGAACAAGTGGGCTTTTGTAAGGGGAAATCAACGCTATATCAGTGTGCTGTTTTAAGTCAACTAGTGAGCAAGTACAGCAAAAAGAGGCGCTGTAAGCTATTTGCAGCCTTTCTAGACTTGAAGGGAGCCTTCGACTCCATTCCTAGAGACCTTTTATGGAAAAAACTAAGGGATCTGGGTATTTATGTGAGGTTGCTTTTCCTCATTAGGACGCTCCACTTCAACACTACTTGCCAGGTGAGATGCTCCAATGAGGGTGACTTAACCCCTAAGATACCAATAAATGTTGGAGTAAAACAAGGCTGCATCCTAGCCCCCACTATCTTTTTGTGAATGATCTAGACTGTTATTTGAAAACCATTGATGGCCATAGTCCCAAATTAGGGGTAATCCATCTCCCATTGCTTCTCTACGCAGATGATGCGGTACTTCTTTCCCTGACTCAGGTGGGAATGAAAAGACTCTTAGTCTGCTTTCTTGATTACTGTGATGTTAACAAACTAACTTTAAATTCTGGGAAATCTAAAATCATTGCCTTTGGAAGGATGTGGAAGCCTAATAAATGGAAGGTAAGAGGTAAACTGATTGAGCAGGTTCCAAACTTTAAATATCTGGGAGTACATTTCTATCATAGCCTTAGATGGGCAGTACATAAAAAGGAAATGACCAAATCTGTCCATAGTACCATGCTTGCAGTTTCTTGTTTTCACTATACTAAGGGCAATCAGTATGTGCCCGTGGCCTTGAGCGTTTTCAATCATAAGATCAGTGCTAAACTGATGTATGGGGTTCCAATCTGGATTGTGGCTAATAATAAAGATATAGAAAAAGTCCAATCTAGATTTCTTCAGAAGATATTAGGCCTTCCCCCATGTGGCCATCTGTTTGGAGACCAATCAGAGTTTTTTGGAAACGAAAGCTTGGATTATGACATTTAAATTTTGGCTCAGGAACGAATTCCAATCCTCTTATTTCACAAATGCTTACCAAGTCCTCATCCTCGGCATGGTTTTCCCATATAGAAAGCAAGATCACGCATATAGGAGTTAGTTTTGGAGAGCTTCTTCATTTGCCAAAAAGCTCAGCCTTTCACTTGATTAAACAAAGACTCCTCGACATAAAACACCAAGAGCTAATGATTAGCCTGGCTTCTGATAGATGCTCCCCCTTGAAGGTAGGGTTTCCTCCCCAAGGGTCTATTGCAGAATATTTTCTCTATTTAACCACTCCTCATTATCGAAGAGCTTTTATGTTAGGCCGTTTTAATGTGCTGCCTTCGGCTGTATTGGGTGGTAGGTTCTCTAAGACTCCTTATGTGGATAGATTATGTCCTTGTGGTGTTAATGAAATTGAGAGTCTGGATCATATCATTCTCCACTGTATCTTCTATCATGATGTTCGATCATCACATCTTGAGCCTGTGTTGAGAAATCTAGTAAATCATTCTGATGAGTGGAAGATATTTTATTTACTCTCTACTCGATCCTCAGTGATTATGGAAATTTCTGTTTTGGGCTTCTAAGAGAAGGGAATGTATTAACAGCATATGACTTTGTATATCTTGCCTGTCAGTTTCGATACAATATGCCAATAAAGGTTGGTTGGTTGATTGATACTTTGATTACTTTTCTGCCCTACTCCATGATTAAGACTCCCCTGTACTACTGTGCAGAGAACATGAGAGCATGAAGAGTCTCTGGTGATAAATATCTAGTCACACACTTGATTCAGCATCAGTATTCACACAGAGGCACCAAACTTTTCTAAAATGGGAGTTAGAACTGAGCCCTAGACTTCTATTTATATATTTATCTGGATTTGATCTTGTCTCCACACAGGCAGGTTGCAACTACAGTCTCCTTACAAGGGAATCTGTTTCCCTAGCAATTGATACTGCTTGTTGAAAGTGGTGGAACTACTCCAAAAGTGACGAGAGCACCAGACCAGTCTGTTTGCAATGGAGAAAAGTGTCCATCACCTTCTGACAATGATACCAAAGATAAAGTGGTGCTAGAAATGCATGCCCAGATTTGAAGCAATTCCTGTGGTTTTCCCATACGGCAGAGCAAGATATTCAAGGCAAGCAATCAGTACTTCAGTAAGAGCAGAAGATTGCCTCCTAACCTGGAGAAACAAGGCACAACTTTGTGGAAAAGTTATCAGAAAGATGCAGTGTTTTCCTTGAATAAATGCATTTTTGTGGTGTAATCCCCCCCCATACCTTTGTCCTGAACATCTGAACAAACATTTTCTAAGCAAGAAAAGGCATTGTTTTATTGTTAACTTGCACTGTGACAGAGCCCCCTAAAGGCACACATGCTGGACAAAGGCTAGGATGCTACTAAATCCCTTTGCACTGGCAGAACAGAGATTCACTGGTGTAGCAGATTTACATTGGCTTCGCAATATTATCGCACAGGCATACTTCCATACCAGAATGTCACCACTAGTGCAAGGGGCAAAAACGGGGGTAGCTTGGCAGGGGGGAGAAGTCCTTGGTGTAATTGCTGTGATCTCTCAGATGCCAGTCCCATCCCCAGTGCTGGAGTACTGTTGCTGCCGCAGTGACTCCCACTGGATGGTCTGTGCTGGATAATTCCCCTCCCCATAGTAACATTAGAGGGTGTGATTCTAACCACCCCTGCAGTCAGTCACAGCAGTCAAACGGTAGTATATAAACCCCAACTAGAATTCAGACTGTATGCATGTGTTGCTGGAGTCACATCACTCTATCTTCATGGCCTGAGCTTAGAAAATACAAGCGATAACTTTGGTGACAGGAACCCTGATGGAAGACACATGGCACAAAAAAGAAGCACTTCACATAAAAAACACCCAGAGATGGCAACAGCTCTAAAATAGCTGAATGGCAAACATTTTTGGTTTCAGAACACATACGGGTGCCCCAACACAGGACTCTAGACACAAACATACACACCCCAACTTCATTGATGCATCTGGGCATGCAAGGACTAGGCTCTTATGAGAGGACCCTACGCATGAAGAGGTTATGCTCAAAACTCCTGCCAGGCACTGGTGAAGGCTATGGAGAGAATAGCCCCCTTTCTTGGTGAACATGAGGCACTTGGCTCCACTGACACTGAAAACTAAACACTCATGTCCCAAAACACATGGCGCACAACAAACAGTGCACTAGGTCAGTGAAAGAACTGATGCTGTTTTAATGATTACATCGATGCTTCCCACAAATATAGCTATCAGGAGGTATCAGGAGGGAAGTGTGCCTGGGATTTAGCACCCTGTAAGGTTTCTCCCCAGTACGCCTTTCCCAGCCCCTCCAGCAAATGGCCATCAAGCAGGCAGGGGAAATGCAACCCTGCACGAGGCTGGGGTAGAAGGTCATTCTCCCCCTTCCAGGTGGGTTTTGGTATTTTCCTTCAGATAGTCCTTGCCACCACTAGGTCCTGTCTCCATCACTTCCCCTGCTCCCAGTCATTATCCAGAGGTACAACATCCCAGGGGTTGTTTTGTAGCACCGTGAGCAGTCTACACACATATGTAGGAATCCAGGCAACATGTCTTAACTAAATCAAACTTTATTTCTACAATACAAAACATGTCTTAACTAAATCAAACTTTATTTCTACCATACACAACTCTACAGTTACAGGACTAGAATGCAGACTGAGAAAAGAACAGGAACACAGGAAAGATTATTAAGCTAGTGAAGACGTATAGTTCTTGAGCATACCACCCCTGCTAGAGGTTTGCCGATAGATGTGTGCATAGCATGGATGCTGGTCCTTTGGCACAATGTCCTACCATCTCACACACACACACAAAAGAGAGGGCTCCTAATGTCAAACAAGGCATTAGCCAATCTGGACCTCAAGTTCCAAATCCCAGAAGTCTGCCAGGTTCAGCTTGCCCAATAAAGAAGTGCTAGCATATCAAAGAAACGGCATGTTTTCTTTCCTGGTAGCATCCAGTTGGATGAGGTTTTCCCCAGCCCTGCTAACTTTGTTTGGGCCAGTCAATCTCCATACCTGTCAAACATTTGCCCTTCTGCCTCTCATCCATCACACACCTATTCTTATTTTTATTCATTGGTGCTGGAGAAGACTCTTGAGAGTCCCTTGGATGGCAAGGAGATCAAATCAGTCAATCCTAAAAGAAATCAACCCTGACTGTTTCCTGGAAGGCCAGATACTGAAGCTGAAGCCCAAATACTTTGGCCACCAAATGAGAAGGGAGCACTCACTGGAGAAGACCCGGATGTTGGGAAAGATTGAAGGGAAAAGAAGAAGGGGACAACAAAGGATGAGATGGTTAGACAGTGCTATCAATGCAACGAACATGAAATTACGCAAACTCTGGAGGACGGTGGAAGACAGGAGGGCCTGGCATGATGTGGTCCATGGGGTCGTGAAGAGTCGGACTGGGAGAGGACAGAGTTGTGAGGCCTGCCTCTGTTGATGAGCAGACCTGCTAACTACAAGCTTTATAAAGAGAATTCACCACATAACCTCTACATGAATAAACTGTCTTTGTTGTTTTATTAAAACTTTTGCTTCAGTGATCTCTGTACTCTTCATGCTCTGTACAAAACTTACCTTACAGCAGCAACCCTTTACACTTGCTACCCTAAAAACAATGTGTAACAGGGGGGAAGGTCTATATCACAACTCAAGCAGGTTCCATAAGGACTAGTCCCCTAGGTTTCAAGAAAAAGCTTGTCTCAGATATCCCTTTCAGTTCTTTTTGAATGTTACGATATATTGTCCACTTCAGAAATAACCAATCAGGACTGGGTAGCTATTTCTACAAGGAATATTATGAACTCCCAGTGTCTTCTGTAGCCTTTTAATTCTGTGAAAGATATGGATAAAAGCTACAATTAAATAAACTGAAACCAAAATTAAAGCTCTTCCTTCTTCATTTATACTACATTTACCCTGATCTGATAGCTTCCTTGTGTTAGCCTGATAGCCTTGCACTACCTCTGTGTCCTCTCTTCAATTTAATATGCATTCCGACGCAGCATGGCCGGAACCAATCAGACGGACGTCGTTGCAGCAGTCATTGCACAGTCGCGGACTGTGGAACTACCCCAGAAGGAGCCGCTGCGGAGCTGCGCCGATACAGAACTCACCAGGAGGAAGCCGCAGGAAGAACAAAAAGCCGGTGGGGTGCCTGGTAGGCACTCACCTTCCCTATACATTGTGTGGCCCTAGCTAGGAGTTATAAAATGCCCATATAAACCGCTCAGAGCCTCTGGGATGGAGCGGTATAGAAATTGAATAGATAAATAAATATTTAAGTAAATCTTTCTTGGGGAAAAATTTCTCATGATACTTGGGGCCTATCAAAACACAATAATCCATTAAACAACTCATTACGTTTTGCTTTTACTGTACTGAGTAACAAAGTCAAATCTGTACCAAAAGGTGTTGACATAAAAAAACCACATCAAACTTCTGAATTTAAATCAATTGATTTTAATGATTAAAAAGCTATTTTGAATAGTTTCAAAAGAATGCAATGCATATCTTAAAAATGAGAATGAATGTGCATTTTTAGGTGGCTAGTGCTGACTGCTGCATTGAATTTGCTTTAGAGATTATACTTCATAATCATAACCAGAGAATGTAAGACTGCTTTGTATCATTTGTACACTGTTCTTTTGTGGAGAGAGAAAAAGTTGCAACAGAGCTTCATAACTCTGGAGCTTTGTATTCTTGTTTCTTCATGGGCTAACTGTGGGGAGGAAGGCATCGGGCTTTCTCGACCACAGAGTGGGTAAAATGTAATTATTCGCACCAGTAGTTGTGCGGTGCACTGAACAGATCAAGGCTTTTTCCATAAAAAAGCTTCATCACAAAGAACTTGAGCCAGTTTTGCATTGAATGGCCGATAAAAATCTTCTAGGATTTCCTTTGTAAGAGGTAACATAGGGCCTAGATTCCGATCCTCAGGCCTTCTTGTGTTTGATGCCGGACTCTTGGTAATTAGAGCTTCTTGTTTTTCACTTAGGGCACCTGTAGTAAACAATCCAAAAATACATATGTATAATTTTCTTTATGCATTTTCTGAAACATTTCCAAGTTAAAGAACACAAAAAGTCCTAGGCAGCTTGTGTTTATACAAGGTACTTGAGCAATGTGTGTTTTCTTATTTTTTATGTCTGAAGCAGAACCCACACCTTTGCTTGGACTAAATCAGAGACTTCTTATCTCTTTCACTGCAAAGGCAAGCCATAAGAGCTCATGCAACTGTTCTGCTCAAGGTTATCTTCCACACTATTTAAATAGCTTCCAGTTATTTAAAAATTAATTGTATTTTAAGACAAATGGAGACAAGCAGCTTTTTTTGTATCAATTAGTAATCTGCATGGGTAAGCAGCATCAACCTTCAGAACTCGACTGTTCTCAGAAAACAAACACAGCAGCATAGACTAATACTGAAATACATAAATTGTGTTGGAGAAAACTCAGTTATGTTACTGCTTAGATGATACATTCATGATGTATTTGTGGTGAATAGGTGGTGGGTATGTACATGTTTAAAAAACCCAATTAAAATATCTTTAAAAAATACTGAAATACATTCTTAATGTAATTTCCTTCTATTTGCATTTTTTGGCGGGGTTACAATAGAATCACCTGATTTCACCTAGCAAGCACAGAGGGCAGATGCAAAACATGCAAACTGATACCAATCTATTTTTGGTAGAAAACATCAAGAACATTATACTTTTTGGGGTGACCTTCCTCAAGACTGAAACATTCACCGTTATTAGAGCAGCTCATTTTGTTCTGTGCTTGCTCGCCAATTCACAGAAAGCCACTCTCTAATCAGATATTAGGAAATTACTTCCATATAGTAAATTTTATGTATGTTGTAACTAGTGACGATCACATGTTGTAATGTAATGTATGCAAATAGACACCTCTGAATTTGTTAGTCCTTACAGCACATGTGCATTTTTATTACACGCCTCCAAGTACTATTTTACTTACTTATTTAAAACATTCAGTAGCTGACTTTCTGCCTGGCAGATTTGCAGAACTCAAGGCAGCTTACAATATAAATAAAAATTATTAAAAAATAGAAATTTCTACAGGAAACTCATATGTGAAGTGTCTCCATGCTGGTGTGAACGGGTGAATTAGAATAAAATCCAAAACTATTATCCCTTTGATCAAAGGAGGATAAAAGGCTAAATTTAAACATCTTACAGTGCAATCCTAGGCTGAGTTACAATATTCTAAATCAGTGGGCTTAAAAGGGGGTAGCTCTCCTTAGGATGACACTGTAAAATTTCTTAAATCTAATGCATGTTAAGACATGAATAATACTTGCGAGTTAAATAAAAGATCAGCAAATAATACAGGTAGCCAGTAGACAAGATATCCCAGTAAACTAGTCCATGTCCCATCTACAAGGCTTCTGCAAGACCCTGACATGACCCCCCCAATTCATATATATCTCTGAAGCTGACCAGTACATAGGAACTAAAGAGAACAAGCTAATGCTCAGAGCAGGAGCAATGTGACTTCCACTTCTCCCCAAAGCACTTGGGGGACTCCTCCCTTTGTTGCTGTCTGCCTCCATGCATATAAGCTAAGGACTGGAACTGCCAACAACTCTAGAGGAAATGGGGGAGCTTTAGAAAATATATAACAATGTCATGCAACTGGCAGTAATGTGCTTAATCTTGAATGATCAGGAAAAGTGCTCACCTAGATCCAAAAACCGGAACACCATGTGCATAGTATACTTAATGTTGGATGCATGATCTTCCAAACGGAGAACTAGCATTTGATCTTTATTAAAAACTGTGAGCCAGTCCAGGAGAAAAACAACATACAGACCAACCTGAAGTCGTACCTGCAAGAATGAAAACAAAATAAATGAATTCCAGCTCTTATAATCTCAGTGGTTCTCAAACTATGGGGTGGAGTCCAAAAGGAGGTCATGTTTATCTCGCAAGTGGGTCATGAAAACAGTATGGAAGAACAGGGTGAGCCTGGGAGAAGAGACCCTTCCTCTGCATAATATAAGGAATGGCCATGAAATCTACTTGTTATACCTAACACAAGATGCCCATCGGAAGTATATTCAGAAGCACTGCAGGAACCCAATTCTGATTGAGCCTGTAGGGGGGAGCCTTTCCTCTGTGCTGTTTTTCCAACCCAAAATGACCTGGGGCATTATTTTTCCCATGGGGAGACTGGAGTTGCAAGTATTCAATGTACACGCCCCCCAGGGTAGTAACACCCCTCTGGGCCATTTTTGGTTGGGAAAATGGCATGAGGGAAAGCAAGGGGTCTCTCCTCTTCTCCACACTGCGGTCACAATCCAAACTAAGCCCATTTAGTACTTCCAAATTGTGATCCCATGGAGAACTTGTAGCTGTTGTGTAGCTGCAAGACCATATGGCAGTCCTGAAGTAGACATTCATGGGGTCGCGAAGAGTCGGACTCGACTGTGCGACTGAACAACATGCTCACAGACAGAACCTTCGCTGAAAGAGCCCTTATGCAGTATGAACTTTTTATTTCAGTGACCACAGCAACACTTTTAAAAAAGCTTTTATGTGAATTCATCCCAATTACTTTCATGATCTTTTGTCCATAGCCCTGTTGTCACTGAGGTGGCAAGCGCACATCTAGGCCACACCACTCAGATTAATACTAAACAAAAAACACAGAACCTTGCACAGAGCAACTGTATTTAAGGGACAAGGCTTAGCCTTCTGTCTTGCATGCTAGTTTTTTCATGCAGGGATTGGCATTTAATCATGTGATACCTCCCCATATACAGTCTGGAGTGGTATGGCCCAAGAAAACCTCAGTGATAAAGTTCATGCTTGATTTTATAAATTTCCTAAATGTCTCAGCACATTAGATAAAACTGGCTACATATTCCATTGCCTATGCATCAGACTAAATTTAAACCAAAACATACTCACAGGCATGGCATTATTAAGGGTGTTGTTGTACACACAAGCTCTCAGGGAATAATCCACCAGGCAATTTTCAAACAGCTGTAGTGACTCAGCCACTTTTTCATGGAAGTCCTCTACAGATTTGTTAGCACTTGCAAAGTAGAGATAATCTGAATACAGTCTGTAAAACGAACAGCACAGGACCACGTGAAATTTAATTGCAGTCAAGCCATGTGTCATCATAAGAAAAATAAAGATAATAAATTGACAGATACTTTTCTGGGGAAGAAACAAAATATACAGAAGAGGCCCATTTACAAAAACAAAGAAACCATACTGCCATCATTTTTTGATTTGTTTTTTTCTCTAGCAAAACCTCTGGTAAGAGAGATTATCTGAAGACTATCAGACAAGAGGAGGATGAAAGGCGGCTCAGACAGGCAGAACTCATTGCAGAGAAACTAAGAGCAACTGTCAAGCTGATCCAAGATGCCTTTCTAGTAAAGAACCCACAACAGACTTTCACTAGAGGAATCCATTTTCAAATGTCTCCTTTCCCCTTTCCTATTGCTGCCAGAGTTTCTTTGAATAGACTGATTTTGTCCCTGAAACTGCTATAGGATTCAAGTGTGATGATACTGCACAGCTGTAGTAATGATCACAAAATCCACCTTTCTCCTAGTATACCGTTACAACATCTTGTAAGGTGCAAAGATAACCATGCAGGAACGATTGGTTCATGAGTGGAGGAACTCTTTTCCCTCACCTAACTGACTTCTGTTACATGGAACATGTGTTGAATCAGCATAGTGCCACACTGTCAATGTGTATACCCCAAAACTGATGCCTAGATATTTTAAAGGCCACTGTGCTCTTGTGCCCTTAAAATTAACCACCATAGTTTCCTCCTTCCATTCAGCATATGGTGCTGCATTTGTCTGTCATATTTCCATCTCATTCTTCTTCCAAAGAGCTGAAGGCAACACACGTGGTTCTTCTATTTTACTCCCACAGCACTCCTGTGAGATAGGCTAGGGTGAGACAGTGATTGGCCCAAGGTCACCCAGTAAGCTTCATAAATCGAGTGAGCTTCATAAATCAGTGAACATTTAAACCTGTGACCCAGGCAAAAACAAATCTATAAAATGCAAGCTCATGCAGCCTTGATTTACTTCAGAGCCATGTAGAGGAGGGACTTGGTTTTGTTAATTGAACCTGGGCTCCCTGCTTTCTTATTAGCATTTTAAAAGGGGAAATATGTATTTTAAAGGAAATCTCTTTTTTCCACTTAAAATGCTAATAGTAGAGTGGAGAGCCAATCCTGATTATCAAAACTGAGCAGAATTTGAGGGGTTAAACCTCTTTTTTCCTTCCCAATAGAGGTCAAACACAAATTGAGGTTGCCAGAGGCTGCAATTTCATTTTAAAGACATACAGAGGATGCATGATGTTTGTCGTATCTTTTTGAGTCCATAACCTGAGACATTACATTACACTAGCTCTCAATCAACATACTGTCTTCTCCTGCAAACTCAGTTTCCATCTCACTCTAACATGTCCTGCTCAATGGAAACTACATTCATTATCAGAATTACCTATAACTTCTTCATTACCAAATCTAAGAATTACTATCCTATCCACATTGGTCTTTCTACTACATTTGACATAACCTCTCTTCTTTGATCTCAATTTCGTAACATTTCATCATTCTTTCTGCTGTGAAATTGTACAGTCAAGGGCTATATGCATAGAGACCTGTTTTATTGTAAGAGGATGTGTGTGTTAATATGTCAGAAAATGGAGGGAAAGTGTGATGCAGCAGATATTATATATTGAGTGTATTTGTAATGAACGGCTCTATTCAGCTCATGCTCATTTCATGAACAGGTTTCTGAGATCCTGAAATTATCCATTCCATTTCCACAAAACAGCTCTTGCCAAGGTTCAGAAGGAATTTCACCTGGTCAAATTCAAGCATTCCTGTTGATTCTCAATTTCTTCACCAATCAATCTGCAGCCACTGTCCTATCATGGTTCCTCTGTTCTGTATCCTACTTTATCTCCTTAGTCTGTTTAGTAACTTATCACTCTTATTTTTGTTTGTTTTAATCAATCAATTAAAATATATTCTTCCACCGTACCCTGCAGACTCAAGGCAGCTAACAAAACAACAAAAGCTGCAAGGACATACAAACGCCATAAGCATCCAGCAACAAAGTTGAAACTGGGACCTACCACAGAGAAAGTGTGTATCCTCACTGTTGCCAACTGACAAGCCTAGGTAAGGGTACCCCAGGAGAAGGCTGTATGAGAAATGTAACTGGAGCATGGGAGAATACCAGGAGATGCCATTCAAAAGTAAATGAGGTGACATTTTCTACTCTCTTATCAAAAGGTTCAGTGTTTGGTCCCATACTTCCTTTTCTCTATATTGTCATTTTCAGTACATTCATTCTCATAGTTTCTGCTACCATCTTTATATGGATGACTCCCAAATCTACACTGCTACCCTCAAACCCATCCTATTTTTCAAGCTACGCACCCACTGAACTTTTTAAGAAAACCCATTTTTGTTACCTCTCACAGCTTCTCTTTAGTTGCTGCCTGGCTATCCTCTACCCTATTCCTACCACACATCTGAGTATTCATTATCTCCCCCCCCTCCATGCTTGTCTTATTTGTGTCATGTAAACTGTAAGCTCCATTCAGCATAGCGCCTAGCAAATTAATGACACTAAATAAACATTAACAAGGAGCTGTGACAATTGTATTTGCCAATCTGCAGAAATGTTGCATGTTTGGACCCTATTGTAGCAACCTTTGATGCAAGAACAAGACCCCCACAGAGAAATTGTGAAAATTAACCTTTGGATAAATCGCACATGAACGACATGGTACTAGAAACCTGCAGCCAAAGCATTTGCTGGTTACTTCCAATCAATATGCGAATTCATCTCCCATGCACTTCATGCTCCAGTTTCTTGGTGACCCCTAAGACTGTTAGATCACAAAGCTCCACTGATAGCATAAATTACTATGTCTAATAGAATCCCACTATTATGTGCCCATTAAAAGTGAAGAAGCCCTATACATAGAGCCTGTGCCCCTTGGTTCACAGATCTGAAACACTCTTCCATATCTCTGTTCTCTGTCCTCTTTTCTTCCTATTCATTAGCTTTTCTCTCCCTTCCTGAACTCCACTGCTCCTCCCCCCCGCAAACCTGTGTTCCATCTACTTACCCTTCCCTCAGTCCAAATGTTTACCCTGAACCTGGCTTCAGGTCTCCCTGTACCCCCAATCATCTTACCCCTTAAACCTCTTCTAGTTCTCCTGTTCCCCTCTTCCTAGGCCTGAGTTTGCTACAAAATCATACCTCTCTCTAGGGTCAGTATAAACATTTTATCAAACCCACACTGACAGCATTTCCTTCCCTTGCTGAAAGTAGACGCTATGGGGAGGGAAGGTAGAAGGAAGTATGGTTTGGAAACAAAAGCAGAAGAGGTGACCCATTTTATCCTCACAACTTCCCTGTGAGATGAGTGACTGGCTCAAGGTCACCCAGTGAGCCCCGAAGGCAAAGTGAGGATTCCCCAAACCTGGATTTCCCAGATCCTAGTCTAGCATTTTAACCACTATACCACACAGACCCCGCTGAGAAATGCTGCAACCAATAATTAGGATAGCATTTCTGCTTCTTAGGCCAAACACTGGGTTGCTGTTAGGAGATCTGCCTGTACAAAGTTTGGGTGTGTCCAAGTTACTGTTAAGGGGTATCTAAATCCTCTTTGTATATATCAATCCAGAGGCATGAGGACTCCGGCTGGTCGGCTCTATCTGGTGCTCCTTTATCTGTTGTTCCTTTTAATGCTGGCCCAACAATTGATTAACTGTTTAGGGGTATTGGGAAACCAGTCAAAATGGTGTGTGGAATCGCTGCACAGACCCAGCAATCAGACACATTTAATTGGTGTGCTGAGATGTGTGCCATCTGTATGTATAGGTCGTCACTCCAATCATGGTGTGGGTCTATGGGTGCCTTTGGGGCTCCATCTATATTCTGTACTAATCCCAAACATAGCAACAAAAATAACATTTGCCCATTCTTAACTGTATCTTAAAAAACCTTTGTCATTCTGGCTTGAGTCACAAGAGACTGAGCCAACAGGAGCCTTATTGACCCAGTAAATCGAGTCACACCTCACACATTTTGTTTCATTTTTGCTAAGCGGCAGCTTTGTATACACAGCATGGAGGACTGCTTAGAGAACATAACCATAGATACCCATTTAAGCTTCATAATGATTTCCTTTAAGGAAAAATAATCATAAACTTAAAATGATAAATTATGTGATTCTGGGGTGTTTATGCACTTTCATCCAATGTCATGCCATCTAGAGGAGTATACTAAGCACAAGAACAAATTAAAGAGAAATAAAAAGTAAGTGTCTTGCTTTCAGTCTTGACAATGAATGCGTCTCCCTCCACATGCCACACTTTCATGGGAGAATAGATATAAGACCTGCCAGAGATGTGAGCCAAGTGCTTCCTACCACAGTAGCTCTTTAAGGCGTGGCAGAAGAGGAAGAATGCAGCATACAAATGGAATGATCTGGCTGTAGGTCTAATGTGGGTAAACAAGGAAATGTGCCACTCCCAGCTTATATTTCACTGACAATAAACAGGCATTGAATATTTGGTAGTGCTTAATACGTTACTGCCTTAGGCAGATGCCTGTTTTACTGTGCATGAAATACTTTGCTGTGAAACTGGAAGATAGGCCAGAGCCAGACATTTCATTAAATCCAGCACTCTGCAATAGGTGTCCCACTCCTGCAAAAATGTATTTATTTACATGCAACTCACTAATTCTTGAAAGGCATCAAGGAAGATGAAGTGAGCTGTGTAAGAGAAGTGCATCTTAACAGTTCCATGAAGTGAGTAGAAGAAGGCTGGGAAACTGAGCGAGGATGTTTATTTCATTTGCATGCTCCTCCACTGCCAACACAATTTAACTATCCTTCCTAAATTATAGGCAGCTTAAGGCTTCCCCCTTGCAAAGAACCTTTCTTACATTAAATATAACTTTATCAAAATATATTCCATCAAACAGAAGTGCAAAGACAAATTCAATGCATAAGAGCCCATTCTGATCTGGTTCATGCAATCAATGTTTGCTGGCCCTAAGTTGTTTGGTATCTGACAAGTTAATACCAGCATTTTGAAATATAGCTGGAAAGTTAGATAGACTAATGGAGAACTAATGTAAGGCAAACACAGCAACCAGTTCTCTCAGGAACATCAAGAATTGCTGGGTTCTGTTTGCTTACGAGACTTTTTTTTCCTTTTCTATGTTTTTAAACATTCAGTTTTAAGTACAATCTCATTGATCCTTGTGTGTGCATGCAGTCATAACATGAACACTGCTAATCAGAGATAACTGTGTTATGGGCATGTTCAGAGTTTCCACATACGCAAGAACTTTTTCATTCTGCAGAATCAAGGGCATTTCAGACAAGACATGCCTTTGGGCATCCATACAGAGTTTCATACTGAAAGGAGTGGGAAGGTCCACTGGAATGGGGACATAGTGGAGTGTTTCTGAAGTTCTACATCAAGGGATTCTTAAAAGACAAATGCCTAATGAAAAATCCTCCTAATTGGCTCTCTTTCTGGGAAGTCTACATAATTAGTATAGTATTTTTTCCTCTTTTTTGATTGCTTTGAGGGACATCTGTATGAAAACAAAACCTTTGCTGATGAGTATTTCAGCTGCTGTTGCTACTTGTTACTCACTTGATGCTGTTATGCCTTACCGTAACCCATCTGAATTAACTATGGTGCACATGACTGCATTTTTACCAAAGATGATGCATATGAAACAGCATCCTGGCATAAAATGGAGCAATTTCTCTTATTCAACACAGTTTTTTGCCCCAGTTATGTTGGCTTACAGTATTGATATTGATATAAACCCTGTTAGCAGTATGAGAATAGAGATGCCTTTCAATAGAGCAAAATTATACATTAATTATTAGGTTCAACAAATAAATGTTAAGGGACTGATGGTATAGTACCTGCTATTCTTAGCAGCTCTTCTCTCCTTGTCATGGTACAGAACTGCATTTTCCGCAGAAGAGGAGCAAACAGTTCTGGACTATGGCCTACAGCCATCAAGAAAACAAATGTCAGAAGGGCTGTGTGCATGGTGGAAAGACAATGGTCACTTTCACACAGCTTGTTTGCCCTGGCTTGCATTCTACTAGGAAGTGGTTTTCTTTCTAGTACCCCCACGGTATGCTTCTGTGTACCTTCCAGGTTTCCCCCATCTTTCCTGTGATCTTTCCCCAAACCTGCTTTGCTGTGATGTTTTGGAAAAGACTGCCGCAAAACCAGGGTAGCTGCCATATGGGAAGGAATGTTTGGATTTTCCCAGTTCCACAAACATGGCGCACCATTTTCCCTCCCTCACTCCTCACAGCAGCCACTCTGCCCTGCCAACAGAGGATTTCTTTTTTTAGAAAATCAGCAATTGACTTACCATTATAATACACTAACATTCTATTAGTTTCTCCCAAACTCCCAGCTTTCATTTTTTAAAGGTCTTTGAAAAGGGCTACAGATTCATTTTTAAAAAAATGAAAGTTTGGGATTCTAAAGGTTATTAATCCACAAGGTCACCATAAATTGGAATATATAATTATAATGTTACAACACTAACAGTATCTCAAATACCAATCCAAAAACCCTGAAAAACGTCTTGCACCATGATGATAG
>NW_015176459.1:1333111-1394726 GCF_001447785.1 Gekko japonicus | reverse complement strand
GGGAAAACCTGCCATGTGGAAGCCTCACTACATCAGCTGTGGCAGCAGGAACAAGGAAGCTATACAAGCCCAGAAAACATGAATGAGAAGACATACATAGAAAACATGAATGAGAAGACATACAGTCACCACAGCATAACAGGCTCCTGCTGTGCTAGGATACCTGTCCTCATGGGTAGGGATGTGCATGCGGATATTTCTGAGCCAAAAATATAACCAAAATACCTTATTATTTTCTGGGCATATTTGGGTCTCCCAAGTATATCCAGGATTTTTCAGGATACCAAAATACGGGTTTCAAAAAATCCTGGAAATATTCAGGATTAACTGGGAATATCAGGAGCTGGCATTTGCAGTCTCACAGGATTGTTCTCCCCCCCACACTTGTTGTTTTCCTACTTTGTATCTGTTGTCTCCTGGGGCTGGCCTTGACTTTCCAAGCTGCTTAAGGCAAGATTCTGTGAGTTTCAAGTGCTTTTATTGTTTTTTAAAAGTTCATTCTTTGCTGTAGCTGGCTTGTGTCAGGTTTGCAGGGTTATTTTGTGGATGTCTGCATTTTACATTGAGATTCATAGGTTCAGATTCTCCGGTTTTACACTGATTAGTCTTATCAATGGAGGGAGATTCTCAGGGTTTACATTTTGGGAATTTCCCCCCCCTCCGTAGGAAACAGTGGAGGATGGCTGGGGGCACCTTGTTCAGGGGCCCACAGAATTGGACCCCTTGGCCCAATTGACTTGAAATGTTGGGGTTAAATAAAGGACTGGCATCAGCAGCTCTCCTGCAATTTTGGTGCCACTACATTTACAAACACTCCTAGCCTCCTGGAAAGATTCCCCATAGGGAATAATGGAACAAAAAATATTGGAAACCAGGGAAAAATGGATCTGAATACCATAGCAGTATTTGGAACCCGGAAAATGGGGATACCAATATTTTTCAGCTCCAATATATCCAGATCTGAAAAATACCCCCCTTTTTTCATTATTTGCTGCATATCCCTAATCATGGGACCTCTTCTGACTTCAAAGGGCTACTGGACATTTATGTCCTGGCAGAGAGAAAGACATTCAGGTTCATGTACCACAGTGCTGCGTTATGCTTTCCAGTATAAAGTAATTCCCAAATTAGCACATCTGTTGGTGCAGATATTCACAGTACATAGGTATATAAAGATGTGTTTTATCATGTATCAATTAAAAAGAAGAATACTAATGAGGACAGATGTGTGCATAGCATCTAGGCTGTGCCTCAGCTACAGCCACTTCCTCCTGTGTCCATGTTCAGCACTCAAGACAACTCAGAATATTCCCCAAGGAAATGTTTACAATACTATAGAATTTGACAGCTCAAAGTCCAGAATAAAAGTCAAAGGGCTTACAGCAGAAAATACTATATTGTTATTTACAGAGAAAAATACTATATTGGTATTTCACATTAACAAGTCAGCAACCCATCTTTGATCACAGCTTGCAACTGTGGGACCCTTGCTTCATTTCTCTGGATACCCCCTCAACAAAGTTCCCCACCATCTCTCTATAACAACCCTAAATAAGCAATAAAAATGGTGCTGTTGTTATAGCCTATCAAGTTATAACACAACCAGCTAGTGGTTGCTGACTGCACCAGTCATAGGACTCATGCTTAGTATGACAGAATGCAGCTGTATCACATGTATGTTAGGGATTTAATCTTTATAGTTTGGTAGTATGGTGATGGAAAGCACCATCGGGTTGCACCCGACTTATGGTGACCCTGTAGGGTTTTCAATGCCAGAGACATTCAAAGATGGCTTGCTATTGCCTGCCTCTGTGTCACAAACCTGGACTTCCCTGGTGGTCTCCCATCCAAATAGTAACCAGAGCCAATCCTGCTTAGCTTCTGAGATCTGATGAAATTGAGGTAGCCTAGACCATCCAGGTTAGGGCAATGACAGTACAGGAGAGCATTTATTCACTATGTGAAAATACACATACTGCAACTTCATTCATGACTACAGAACAAAAGCAGATCCTTCAAATATAAGGGTAAATTGTATCCTAAGTAACAGGCACTAGGGCAACAGCTAGTGAGCATTAAATTCACAGTACAGAGTATTTCCAGATCATTTACAGAAGAAAGCCACTTCATCTAGATCTCTTGCATACAATTACCATCTGTTAACATTTGGAGACCACAAAATATATTTATCAAGTCAGCAGTGCATTGCCTGACACACAGGGTGGCAAGAGGTGACACGGGCAGATTGGGAGCTCGATTGTTGACAGCTCTTATTCACACAGTCCATAGGAGAACAAAATTCTAAAAAGAAAAACATTCACATCAAGGTGGCATGTTTATCCTGTTTCCCCACAAGATAAAGGTTGTTTTTAAAAATAAAAATAAAATAAAATGGCTTATTAAAAGGTCTCATCTTCTATACATGGAGGGGAAAATGCAGGAGTTTTACAAGGAAATTGTGAAAATTCTACAACACAAATAAATGGCGAATCCGCAAAGACTTATGGGGGGGTTACTTCATTTCCCCTGTATGTCCTTCCCCACAATATTCCCTCTGTTCCTCCCCAATATTTCTTATATCCTCTCCCATTTCCCACCTTCCTTCTCTCCTTCCTACTCACCAGCCATCTCTCCTGTTTATCTTCTCCCCAGTCTTTTTAATTCTCTTCATTTATACTCCGCTTTTCTCCCCAATGGGGACCCAAAGCAGCTTATCTCATTCTCCTCTTCTCCATCTTATCCTCACAACAACCCTAAAAGGTAGATTAGGCTGAGAGAGAGTGAGTGGCCCAGTGTTACCTAGAAAGCTCTGTTGGCAGAGTGATGTCCCAAATCCCAGACACTGTAACCACTACATCACACTGGTTTGCAGCTTTCCCTCCATCCCTCTCCTTGGGAGAAATCTGGCCAAGTTACAAAAGTTGTGCAGTACTGACTCACTCAAATGAGGTGGGCGGTGGCTATTGCAGAGTTTGCCACTGGGCACAAGCAAGTTGTGTAGCATCAAGTTACAGCTACCACCACACCTGGTGAGTTGTGCAGATTGCATTGTAACAAGTTGCCTGGTGGTTGTTGCTGGCCCTGGTCCTGAATAGTCCTCCCTCCACGGCAGGAGTGAGGGGAACAGGGGTGAACTGGAAGACCAAAACAGCCCTGGAAAAGGCCCTCCTCCCCTTTACTGACAGAAAACAAGGTTTGAAGGCTGGCAATATTGTTGTGTTTGCCTAGCAACTCCCACTCTTTTCCTGCTGCCTTCAACTTTTCCTAGCATTACTGTCTTTTCCAGTGAGTCCTGTTTTCTCATAATGTGACCAGTTTAGTCACTTTAGCTTCTAAGGAGAATTCAGTCTTGATTTGATCTAGAATCCACTTATTTGTCTTTTTTGGCAGTTCATGGTATCCATAAACTATCCTCCAACACCACATTTCAAATAAATCAATTTTCTTCCTCAGGTTTCTTCATTGTCCAACTTTTAGGTAAAAGGTAAAGGTTCCCTTGCTCGAAAGCCAGTCGAATCCGACTCTAGGGTTGCAGTGCTCATCTCTGTTTCAAAGCCGAAGAGCCAGCGCTGTCTGAAGATGTTTCCGTGGTCATGTGGCCGGCATGACTAAACACCAAGGCACACGGAACGCTGTTACCTTCCCACTGAAGTGGTACCTATTTATCTACTTGCAATTTCTTGCTTTCGAACTGCTAGGTTGGCAGGAGCTGGAACTAGAGACGGGAGCTCACTCCATCATGCGGCACTCGGGTCTCGAACTGCTGAACTACCGACCTTCCACAGCCTGCAGTTCAGCGTCTTATACATCCATACATAGTAATGGAGAATACTATAGTATGAATGATCCTGGTTGCAAGTGACACATCCTAAGAATTTTTTCTAGTTTGTTCATGGCTGCCCTTCCCAGTGTCATGAGCAATGACGGCGCTGAGTCCCCCGAGCTGGCATCGCAGCCAGAGGCGCCAGCATTGCCAGAACCAGAAGCCGGCCCTTCTGACTCCTCACAAGTTGATAGCTTGCCAGTGCCTGAGCCTGTAAACCCTGAGCCTGTAAACCCCACACCTGGTCCTGCAGCAGCCGAGGGGGCACAGGTGCTATCAGGGAGCTCGTCTGACTCCCCTCCACAGGTGGTTCAGCTAAGGGAGTGGCTCCGCAGAGACTTAGCCACCTGCCAGCGAGATGCACGCTGGCAGGGAAGGTGAGCGCCGAGTCCTGAGTATTAGCAGGAGTGCTGCCATCACCACAGGAAGCCCGGGCAGAGGCCTGTATAACTCCCACTCAGCATTGGGCTCTCATGGACGCAACGAGTCACCTCCGTGCGCATGCCTCACATCCACCTTTGGCTCCTGTCCTCAGATCCCCACTCTGGCTCACATTCCTGGTTTCCTGACCCTTGCTTTGGACGATACCTCTTTCAGACTCAAGATCTGGCTCTCGCTCTGACTCTCCTGGCAACGACCTCGGACCGGACTTGACTTCTGCCTCTCATCCCAAGCCCAGTTCGTGACACCCAGTCTCAATCTCCTGATTAGGGGTGTGAAAAAAGAAGAAGGTATTTTCCAGGTTTAGGTATATTGAACCCGAAAAATATCAGTATTTCCCGATATTCCTGAACCCTAATATCAGCATGGTATTGGGATTCCAGAAATAATCGGGAAACCTGAATTTATTCAGCTACAGTAAAGCCTATGGGAAACATCCCCCTTAGGCCATAATGGAGAATCAACCCGGGGGGTTCTGGGGCTCTGTTTTTTGAAGAAGAGGCACCAAATTTGCAGCATAGCTGCTGATGCCTCTCCTCAAAAAACCACCCAAGTTTCAAAAAGATTGGACCAGGGGGTCCAACTCTATGGGCCCCAGAAGAAGGTGCCCCATCCTCCATTGTTTCCAATGGAGGGAGAAAGGGAGACATGGTGGTCCCTTTAAATGCCTTCTCTAAGCCGCAGCATGATGCCAGGCTGCAGCAAGTGAACTCCAAAGGCAAAATGCCAAATGCCTTTGGAGTTCACTCCAAACACATTTAGGTGGGTGAGTGAACTCTGAAGGCATTTACCTTGCTGAGAGATCACTCTGTTACACCCTTGGCTCCATTATAGCCTATGGGAACCATTTTTGAGGCCTCCTCCAGCTGGCAGTAACTCCCTCCTGCCCCCCACCAGTTGCCAAGAAGGATCTGGCAACCCTGGATTTAAATGGCACAGATGTGCAATGAGAAGAGGTAATCTTGCACTACTTGTTTCTTTTTAAAGAGCTACACAAATCCTCCAGAGGTGTCAAACTCATTTGTTAGGAGGGCCAGATCTGACATAAATGTCACTTTGTTGGGCCAGGCCACACGTACTGTAAAATGTAATGCCAGGCACAATAAATGTAAACTTTATAAAGGACACAAGCAAACCCAATTAATAATATTATTTTTTACTCAAAATACAAACATGCGTAAAACATTAACACTCTTACAGTATTTCCTTAAAGAATCTCCCTGATGCCCACCCTCCCACTTCCACCACCCATTACTCATTAGCACTGGGAGAGTATACAGGGACATAATGAACAGACTCTGTCATCTGGCAATAAAGGTAATGACCAGATGCTTGTGGGCTGGATAAGAACCCTGGACAGCTGATTTTAACCACAGCTTTAGAACCCCACCCCCACCAGGGAGATTAGTTTGTCTCTCTGTATTGGTCTCTCTCTTTCGGTCTCCCTCTATTGGTGTCTTTCAGCAGCAGGTGAAAACTTCTTTGATTTATATGGCATACCCCCAATAGAGGTTACTGGTCCTGTGTCTGGTGTTGTTTTTTTATGTGTTTTTAATTGAATTATTTTATAATTTTAACTGTAGTTTTAATTGCTTGAATGTTTTAATTTTTTTTAATGTCTGCTGCCTTGTGGACCCTGGTAGGGTGGAAAGGCAGCAGAAGCAAGCAAGCAAGCAAACAACAAATAAAATGATTTTACACATGCTGAGATGACTGCATGTAACCCCACATAATGAGGTCTACGTTAAACCACACTGTAAAGTGCTTTCGCTTATAAGAAATGAATGTCTGTGCTTTTGCTAACGATAGGCCACAAAAGATAATTCAGTTGATTAGGGACAACATTTCTAGATGCCATAAATGACTGTCTTTAAACAACAGGTAATTTCAGAAAAGACATCTGAAGAAAGAAGTATATAACAGCTGAAATTCTAGGTGTGATGAGCACACTAAAAGGTTATCATGCCACTAGGTCTAGATGCATTACACCTGAAAGAGAAATGATGCATGGTACAGAAAACTGGATAGAAAGGATTTTTGCCTCTTCTCCGTACTGCAAGAAGTAAGGTTCATCCAATGAAATTGATTAGCAAAAGATTCTGGATCAATTTTTTTTTTTTAAAGAACTTCTTCACAAGATGTAAAAATGGTAATTTGCTTAGCTTAACAAAGGCAATGGACAAATTCATAATGGGCAGGTCTATCAATAACATGACTAAACAGAGGTACCACCCAAATGAATGACAGCTGCTAGAGGGCAACAGCAGAAAAGGGCTACTGTCCCCTTTGTCCTGCTCCTGACCTTCCCAGTGTACTGCTGGAAAAAAGTATTCTGGACCTTTGGTCTAATCAAGCAAGTTTCTGTTAAGTTGTCATGCAATATTAGTTGCTCAATGTTATAATTTTTTTTCTGTCATCAAATTCTGAATCGACTCGTTACAAGATTGTGCCAAGGAAATAAAATTATTCAAAATTTCCCCAACTTAAGTACATTTTCCAAATACTATTAGTAGAATTTAAAATTCGGAGAAACTGTAATAAGGCCATAAACACAGACACACTCTAGAGCTTGCTGAAGAATTAATGCTGATGCCAAAAACACACTAATTTTAAAGGCCTGAATGATCCATATTAAAAATCAGCACTTTTGAAAAGTAAACCATGGTGACAAATTTCATGACATACTTCCTTGACTGCCCAGACATATTTTTGCTAACCTTTCAACAGGATCTCGAAGCATCACAATCAGCTTTGCATTTGGCTGGAAGGCATGGATAAAGTCCTGTATTAAAAATGGAGGCTCTCCATCTGTACTGTTGTCATAGAAGAAAATCCATGCATTGTTGTCCCACATTGTTGAAGCACTGGCCTCTCCTAGAAAGACAAAAGCCACATATTGTTATCCTTTGTTCCAGGTAGCTGGATCTGAGAACTGTTATAAAGACTGTACAGAACCAGAATATTAAATGCCATATACTAGGCAACTTCATGATATTTTGGGATTTTTTGTGTTTGTGTTATCACTAAACTGCAATTGATGCTGTTTATCAAAATGGTTTTTATATGAGGACACTGCAGTCTTGGTTCTGATAATGTAAAGCACACAGTTCTCATTCCACTGGTTTTATATTCCCCCCCCCTTGAGTCTCTGTAAAGAATTTCTACATTTTTAAAGACCATAACAGCTCCAAATTGCAATAATTTTTTTATTATTGTCTATTTTTCACATAAAATGTTGGGACAGTCAATACCTTAATATCTCTTTACCACTTATGGCATTTAATATTCTATAAAAAGAGGAAGGATTGATGATGGATCAATACTGTCAACTTCTCCGACTCTCTCCCCAGTCAAATCACTTGTACAAAATACGTGCTATTTATACAACACAGGGTGTGTGCAGCTAATCTACTTGCGTGTGTTAGTGAATCATCCAGATGGGAAATCAGATTCCAAGATACACAATTGGGCAGAGTGATATATTCATACATTGGGTGCCCTTCACTAGCTGATCAGAGATGTGGCTTTCCACTACTTTGCCATAGCTTTTGTTTTGCAGTCAAGTAAGTTAGATTAATTTTGCTCTTTGCTAGCTCCCCATAATGTTAATATTTTAGCTACGGCAGTACTTTTCTGACTGGTTGTAGCATCTTCTTTTTGATATCACAATTTTCATTTAATCTTTGCTAGGATGAAGCCATATTCAACCTGTAATAAACTAACCACTGTTACATGTATATATCAAATTACAACAGCACAGTCCAACATACACCAATTTTTCATATAAGCTAAAAGCACATAACATATGATTAAACTGTCTGCTTTCATTAGCAGATGGATGTATAAGGTCCTTATCCTAAGATTAATGGAATAAAATCATGTTGTGCTTTCATAAAACATTCTGTGGAATTTATCATAATAATGATCATAAATAAATAAACCCTGTCTGGAGTGCCTGGAGCCGTAAACACAGTGTCTTCGGTAGAGCTTCTGAAAGCATCCATTGCTCCCTCTGTCAAAATATAATTATAACCCAATAAAGATTTGATTCAGAGATGTTTTTGATTGGAAAATTACATTGCCTGATAAAGTTAGAGGGATGTTTATAGTTTTAATTATATCTTCCCTTTTTAATCATCTGAAGTTTAATAACATGACTCCCTAAGAGAATCTCAGATTTTCATATATCCTAAAGATGCTCTCTTGACTAAATTGTCTTTTTAACAAGGTAATAAAAAAGTTTCATATAATGAGCATATTAATCCAGCTTTTTTTTCTCCTGGAAACCCGATGAAGAGGAGCTAATGTAAACATTTCCCATTGGAAAAGTCCGCCTCCCTGAAAATTGTGACAGAAGGCAACTGCTGAAAACAGTGCATTGCCAATTAAAATTAGTGTTTTCCCCAAAGAAGTCACATTTAACTATAAAACAGACCATACCTATGCTTTCAAGTGGCCATGTTACTAAAAACTCAAATATATATATTTGTTCAGATTACTAGTTGCCTCTCCATACATCTGTTTGAAGTAACCCACATCAAAACAACAACAGTAAAATGAAGTATTACCAAAAACATCTGTAAAATATCTGAACACCAAAGTACAGCATTAGAGACTGTCCTCTGTATTTAGCAACACAAAGAGAGCATAAAAACAACCCTCCCAAGAAGCATGAAGGATCATAAAATGGGACCCACTGAAAAAAAGTGCATGTGCACACAGAAGAAGTCTGGGCCACCATAAAATCTAAGGTGTTGGTTGAATGTATGCTGGGACAGCACTCCATGAATGAGGAGGCACCAGTGGAAAATCCCTATCTCACTTTCCAAAGATCAGGGTACATAGTTCAGGGATTGAGGTGACAATTTTAAATGGTGGGTATGTTTATATCTTCAAGTTCTCCAGTCCTTTAGGGATTTAAAGGCAAAATCCAGTACTCTGAATTGGAACTGAACTGGAGTGAAACACAGGGCTGGCTCACCCACTAGCCGAACTAGGTATTCACCTAGAGCGCGGCCCGGCCCTTAGGCGGAGAGCGAGGGGTGGCCCCACTCCCAGCACTAGGAGCCGAAGGAGTGCCTTCTCCATGGAGCCAGGTGCCACGGCGCCCCCTTGAGCCACCCAGCTGCAGCGGTGCACTATCAGGAAGCGCCATGGTCCACCCTCCAAGGCCTCCGCTCCGCCTCCCGCACCTGCCCGCCTTCCTGCCTCCCTTCCCTCCCTCCCGCGCTGCAGTCAGCACCCCAGGGGGGCCCTCAGAGCCGACCTCTCACCTGGCCTCGGAGAGGCCGCCCAAGCAGCAGCAGCCTTTCCCCAGATTGTGCTGGCCGGGCAGAGAGGGGCAGGCGGGCGCTCCTGGCTGTGCATGGCGACGGCAACAGGGCTGGTCGGCCAGAGCAGTGGTGGCGGGGTGCGCAGGATGGGTGGCCAGCCGGGCGCCCCGTCGGCTCCGGCTCTGCAGCACTGCCCCGGCGGAGGAGGAGGAGGCACGGTGGCCGTTTCCCTGGCAAGGCCCAGGGAGTGGGTGGCAAAGCCGTGCTCCGCCCCGAGGCGCTGCACGCCAGCTGGGAGGTCCACAGGCCCCACTGGGAGGTTGGCATCTGCGCTCGCCTAGGGTGCAGGAACACCTCGGGCCGGCCCTGGTGATACATACTCTGAAACCCACACCCAGAAATAATCTGGCAGCTGTATTTTGTACTAGTTGAAGCTTTCAAGGCAGACAGATGTGATCAGAGCATGGATTATTTATTTATGATTTGGATAGAGAATCAGTTTATTGGCCCCCATTCAGTCCATTTCCACCTTCAGTCATTTTGTTCAGGACCTCCACCAACCAAACTGATTCATCTGTTACAGAGAAACAGAATAGAGTGTTTCATCAACACATACCCTGCCGCTCTCTTGGAAAAGGTGGTCTAGCAAGGTAACCAGTGCTGTTTAATGTCAAACCAGGATGCAATCCAGATGGAAATCAGTTTAGATAATCCATTTTGTCTAAGATCATCTGCAGCTGAATAGCTACCCCCCAACCTATTTGGCTTTGGTCCGCTGACCCTCACACTTGCAACTAACCTGGGATAGTCCAAAACCTAAAGGGCTGTTGCTGAATAAATCCTGAGCAACACAACAGAATTAAGGCTCTGAATGCCTTTCAAAGCAACTTCATGTATATGAACTTCACCCAGTCATTAAGATCAACAGGAAAGGACTTGCTCAGTATTCTTTCATTTACTGTGACTGCATTGGAGAGAGAGAGTGGAGTAGCCCTTTTTGTTAGGTGCCCATCTTCAAGAACACCTTTCCTTAGGAGATCAAACAGTGAGGAACACCTGTGAGTTTCCTTATCCGGGGTATGGCTATATCAGGTTCAAATCCTTGCTCTGCCATGACATTTATGGGTATGTGACCTTGGGCCAGTTACTGTATGAAAGCATCAGGGCTGTTATGGGATTAAAAACAGGAAGAGAAGAGTAACGTTAGCTACCCTGACTTGCTTGAAGGATGGGGTAAAATGGCTTGCTCAAAGGATGGGACACCAGCAAAATAAGCTATTTTTATTCTTGAAAGCTACTGCCAGATTCTGCTCAGAGCATTCCCTTGTTAGTATTGTCATATTTTACCTGTAATTGTTTTGTATAATGGTTGTTAGATTATCACTTTGAATGCTTATCGTTTGAGAAATTACTAATATATTTTATAAGCAAATGAGTAAATACATTAAGTTATTTTAATAGGATCTATTTACATGGGGGGGGGATAAGAGAGTGCAAACTTGAAGGACACTTAAACTCTTCTTCCCAGCATCCATCATTTAATTTTCATTACTGGCTGAAGACAAACTTTTATGAGGCTGAAAAGCTTGCTTTCCATTTTACCAGCAGAAATTGTTCCAGTAAATGCTATCATCTTATCCATATTTTTGTTATCTGAGCTTGCAGTGCAAAGTGGATATCCGTGACCTCTTATCTTGACAGAAATAGCCACAAATGCTATTATAGCAAATCTAGGAACATCAACATGTACCCCAAAATAAAAAAGCTTCTGTACCAATAATGATGTTGTTCATCTTGTTGCTATAGCCTTTTGCAGCATCATCTTGTAGCACACTCTGAATCTGATGGGCAGCCAAGTCAAACAGATCTAGGTAGTCTTCTACTGGGTAGCGATCATGGAATCCATCTCTCAGACGAATTATCCCTGAAAGCAAGATTGAAAGGGAAAATGAGTCGTAGGTAACATGAAAACAGTCAGCAGTTGTTTTGGTGAAATACCAATTTGAAATGAAAGATGTGGTCCAAACAGAATGATACTATAGGGGAACTTTCACACACGCTGAATAATGCACTTTCAATCCACTTTCAGTACACTTCAGCAACGGTTTGCAAGTGGACTTTGCCATTTCACACAGTAAAATTCAGTTGCAAAATGCACTGAAAGGGGATTGAAAGTGAATTCTTCAGTATGTGCAAAACTGCATTAGAGTCACTAACATAAAACCAAAATTACATCTGCATTATAAAATTCTATATTATCAGTTCTGTGTAGGAAATTGGATATAATCCATGTTTACATAATAATCTGTGAATATGAGTATCTGGATCAAATAATGATACAGATAGCTGTGCCTGTTACACATGCCCATGTGACCACCCTGCCTTATTTCTTATTTATTTATTTAGAAACTCTGTATCTCACTTCTGCAGACTTGTATGAGGTGGCACACAACTATATATATATAAACCCAACACTATGAAAGCAAGAAAAACAAACATCAGTATAACATAGCAATGAAACAATCTGAGTCACTAAAAAATCATGCCAGTAAAAGCAGTCCAGGCCATAACAGCACGAAAAACTGAGCAGTTTAAAATAATATTGACAAAACAGTTCTCAAACTAGTATTAATCCAATATATTTTTGGCCTGGATTGGACAAGTTATAGCCTCCATTTTTGAACAAAATGGATTTCAGCCCCGGACTCTACGCACTTTGGCATTAGAAACTGTGACTTTTAAGACTGCAGCAATACAATGACTGTTTTACATTTCATGAGAAACATCTAACTGCATGTAGTAATAAACACTAGAAAACTACTACTTAATAGTACGAGAAAAATGTCATTCAAGGGGGGAAGCAGCTTATCTAAATGGATTTTTACAACAGAAAAGCACTCCTACCAGACAACCCCAACTGTGTTTGACCCTACATGATATTATGGAGTGAAAAGAAACATGGACTGCTGGATTTCTGATCTTATTTGTGATTGTTCCAGTAGCTTGGAGAGAATCTGTGGATTCAGCTGAAGAAGCCCAGAAAGGTGTATTGATTGGAATATGGTGTGTTAACTCAGCTGAGTTAAGATAAGCAGCTGCTGAGATACCACAAGACCCAAATTGCACAGGACCAGATTCCACACAAAAGTGGGACCCCAACCCCCACTTGCATGCACAATTGCACTATACAAGAGTACTTCTTGAACCCCAGCCTGAAACTTCTCAGTCCCAAGAATACACTGCTGATTGCTGGGAAAACAAAAAGTCCCCAGGACACAAGTGCACAGCTGCAGTTTCGACAAGCAAGATCAGTCCCATTATTAAGTGCCCTGACCAGCATACTGCTTTGGTTTTCTGGGAGATGTTATGGGTCCCATGGATGCCAAAGTAAACTATGAATGAAGGAAGAATTAAGTCCACACCTATGTCTCCAACTCTAATGAGCAGGGTGCCTACATGATATTATGGAGTGAAAAGAAACATGGACTGCTGGATTTCTGATCTTATTTGTGATTGTTCCAGTAGCTTGGAGAGAATCTGTGGATTCAGCTGAAGAAGCCCAGAAAGGTGTATTGATTGGAATATGGTGTGTTAACTCAGCTGAGTTAAGATAAGCAGCTGCTGAGATACCACAAGACCCAAATTGCACAGGACCAGATTCCACACAAAAGTGGGACCCCAACCCCCACTTGCATGCACAATTGCACTATACAAGAGTACTTCTTGAACCCCAGCCTGAAACTTCTCAGTCCCAAGAATACACTGCTGATTGCTGGGAAAACAAAAAGTCCCCAGGACACAAGTGCACAGCTGCAGTTTCGACAAGCAAGATCAGTCCCATTATTAAGTGCTCTGACCACCATATTGCTTTGGTTTACTGGGAGATGTTATGGGTAGGAGATTTTACTGTCCCATGGATGCCAAAGTAAACTATGAATGAATGAAGAATTAAGTCCACACCTATGTCTCCAACTCTAATGAGCAGGGTGCCACCATTGTCCTGCCCTTGCCCAAGGAGAACACAGAAAAACCCAGGAGGAAGGTGGGCTTGGTAGTAGCTTTTTAAGTGGTAGTAGCTATTTTCTTTTTAGGAGCCAGCTGCTTTGAGGATGCTATGTCCTGAGGCCTCCAATGGCCTATTTTCATTCTGCCATCCTCTCCTTCTCCTAATTCTCAGGAGGGTTGAGAGGTCCACAATCCTGCAAGTGTGCTGCATATTCAACCTTCCTAGAGCCTTGAATAGGTAGCTATGAAACTGCATCAGCTTGCTTGCTAGGAAACTGAGCTATAAGTAGAAGTAGAAGGTGGCAATTAATGGTTTAACATTTAAACTAGCTAAGATGCATTAACCTTGCGCTCATGTTTACGCCTGTTCGTTACAATATCTAGTGATTTACGGTTCATCGTCTCTCTGCTACCTGCTGTGTCCTCTACTGGGGACAGGGCTAGAATTATACCATAGACTCCAGTTTTATTTGCTCATGCTTCTGTACTGCCTGTTTAGGTATTCTATATTATTTGCTATAGCCATATACATCTTACTGATGGTTTTGCATCCATGCCTTCTCATATGGATCATGCATCTGATCCAACTTGCAGTTTGCTTTTATGGTGCACTATGGAATAGTGCCTTCTAATAAACCTCTAAATTCATATCAGCAGCATATTGGAGTCTGTGTCCTCCTACTGACAGTCAGACAGAAACCCACAGGAATAGGGGGCTCCTGATCAGGGGACCAGATTAACAGCTAGGAATGCACCATCAGAAATCTGAAAATATGTAACCCCTTAGTAAATAGAGTGGATAAAGAGAACAGCTTTGGCCTGTCACTTAAAGGAGAGTAATGTTAATGCCAGGTGAGATTTAAGGGCAAGGGCATTCCAAAAAATGAGGTGCCTCCAGTGAAAAAGTCTCTGGTTACCACCCACCTTACTTTTGCAGCTGGAGACATGAAGAGCAGAGCTTGAAAAGAGGATCTCCACTGGTGGGCTAGACAACATGGTCTGACAAGTAACAGCAATACATTGAAGCAAGCAGTTTTATTTGCTCATGCTTCTGTACTGCAATACATTGAAGCAAAGTAGCCCCCACTCCAGTCAGCTTCTCGAGAAGGATGCAATGGTTGATGATATCCAATGCTGCTGACATGTCCAGGAGAAGCAACAGGGTCCGTTCCCTCTTACTCTCCAGGAAAAGATCATTAGTCAGGGTGATCAAGACTGTTTCCATCCCACATGCAAAACTGTATCTGAATTGAAATGGCTGCAAATAGTTTGTTGCCTCCAAGACCACCTGAAGTTGTCTAGCCACCAGATGGTAGCTGCTTAGGTCATTAGAGTCCTGACAGAGGTCACATGACTGTCTCTTTCAAGGCTGCAGGAACCTTGCAAAGAGGTGTTCAAACAAACCAGACTAGCTTGATGCCAACAGCCATGAAGGGCAAGGGTCGAGTGTACATGCGGTGGGCCACACAAAGCTAAGCATCTTGTCAATTTCATCCATGCAATTAGGACCAGACAGTGCTCCAATAACATCCTGAGATTTAACTAAATCAATTACGGCACTCAAGTCACAATGGATGAACAAACCAGTCACATGTAGCAGATTCCCCCTTGATACTGGCAGAATGGAACTCTTATTAATATACCCCAATAGTGTAATCTCTTAACAAGAGGATTGTAGTAGGATAGGCTAAATATAGGAGAGCTAGTTAGCACTGAATTTACTTTATAAAAGTAAGCCAGTAGCATGCAGGCCACAATTAGAATATTTTATTTGAATACTCAAATAAATAAACAGACTTTCTTCTTGGAAGGATGTGCAAACAAAAACCCCAACAACACCTGAGCCAAAGAAAACTGCCTAGCATCCCCTATAATAAGGATGGCCTGACTCTGTAGAAATGAGCAATGAAATATTAATAGAATGCAGAGACATATGAACACTTCTGAGGGAAGAGATCCAGTGAATCCATCCAAGAGAATTCTGCAGAAATTTTTAGAGAAACCCCAGTGAATTCTCCACTGAAATGGTTCCAAAGGAATACCAGAGAGAGTTTGTTGCAGCAAAAACATAAGAGTTTTGTGATGCTTTAAAGACTAGGAAGTTTATATTCTAACATAAGCTTTCATGGACTACCTGCACTGGATGAAGTGGGCTGTAGTCCATGAAAGCTTAGGGTAAAATAAATAAAAGTCTTTAAGGTGCCTCAAGACTCCTGTTTACTTTTACTGAAACAAGGACATTTATAAGAGTTGACTACAATTTGTCAACTGCTCCGGCATGCTGCTAGAGAGTGTAGATTTGGCTCTGGGGTCCCCCGAGGAGAGAAAAAGATTAAGAGCACCTGATACAAGCAGAGCAGGCTGCAACCTGTGCAGCAGGAGTATCTATGATCTGAGAGCATGCTTCTAAGTCTTGGCAAACAATGCCATCATCAAGACCTCAAAAGGCTACAACTCTGGGCAAGCCTAGTGTGATATGGCATAATAAAATACACTGCTATGTTTAGACAGAACATGCCTGGAAGGTCAGTGAAACTTTCAAAAACTCCATAGTACATTCTGACCTATTGGTACTCAAACTCCACAACCAAATTCTGGACGTCTGTAAAATCTGAAGGCAACCTTACTTACTACGTAATTCCAACTCTGCAGAATAATTCTGTGAGAGAAATAGGAGCAATTTTTAAAAGATTGGGAGTGAATACTATTCTGAAGCATGTCTGACACCTATTGTACGCTAACATATAGAGATGCCAGATACTACTCTGCATTTCTAAGCCTTGTTAACACAGAAAACAAAGGCCAGTTACAGGACTACTGAATAAGCCAATTCTGATAATTGAATCTGTGTTACACATATCAAGTAGCTTAATGGTGTGTTAGCTCTGTGCATGAACTGAACCCTAAAGCAAAGCACACCGTTGAAATGTTTCAACTGTGCTCCACTCCAATGAACATCCTTATGCTTCCTATCAGAAGATGATGGCTTCCTCTATTTGATAGAATTCTTAAGCATGGCCTTCATATCCTTCAGGAGACAGCTTGGATAAAACTAGTTTCTGGAGATTCTTCTTCTACTGTTGCATATGGTTTGTTTTGTCTCACCCTTCCCTTGGAGCAGCATACCTAGGTAAAGGTAAAGGTTCCCTTGCTCGAAAGCCAGTCGAATCCGACTCTAGGGTTGCGGTGCTCAAATATCTGGGCATCTATTCTGACACTCTAATGACATGAAAAAGTCATCTAAGACATCCTTGAAGAAATTTTATTTTACAAAAGGTAGTCTTTCCCAGCATTGCTCAAATTACACAATTCAAAGATCTTAAGTAAAGGTAAAGGTTCCCTTGCTCGAAAGCCAGTCGAGTCCGACTCTAGGGTTGCGGTGCTCATCTCCGTTTCAAAGCCGAAGAGCCAGCGCTGTCTGAAGACGTTTCCGTGGTCATGTGGCCGGCATGACTAAACACCAAGGCGCACGGAACGCTGTTACCTTCCCACCTAAGTGGTACCTATTTATCTACTTGCAATTTCTTGCTTTCGAACTGCTAGGTTGGCAGGAGCTGGAACTAGAGACGGGAGCTCACTCCATCATGCGGCACCCGGGTCTCGAACTGCTGAACTACTGACCTTCCACAGCCTGCAGTTCAGCATCTTAACCACTTGAGCCACCGCAGCATACCTAGGGACCCAGAAAATTTCCCATTCAGGTTGAAAGATGAAAATGCACCCCACACTTCCAGACCCTTTTTTGGCTTTAACCTCAAGACAGAGTGGAAAAACTTTAAAAACAAACAAACTACATTTTAATTAACAGATATTAAAAAGTTCAGAAATAATTTACTGGGTAAACTGTAGAACCCCACTGCACATCAGAGACACTCACAGTATTGATGAACACAGCTTGGAAGAACACCACATGCCAATTAAAATCCCACTGAATTTAGTTCAGCTCACTTTTACCGAGTTTGCCGCTACCTCAGTTGCCTTCAAACAGGGATCCAGATGTACTAATTTAGTGCATTTCAATTTGCCACAGTTCATTAGTGGTTGAACAACAATACTAAAGATGAACTGAATCTGAAAAAACCCAGGGTTTCAAGCCAACTTTTTTCAGCTCCTGCTTGACGAACACGCACAGATTTGTTTTGATTTTGGTATAAAGAACGAATAAGTATACACAATGGAAATCTATGCCTATTCCTGTTAGTGTAAACCACAGCCATCTAGCTCCCCAACAACTTTAACAATAACCAAAAAACTGGCATCCAAATCCACAGGGGTTCTATTGTTCCCTTGTGTCCTGGAACATATGGAAAAGAACCAGCCAACACAGCATGGAATTGGGGAGGAAGCTCTCTGTTCAGTAACAAACAGAATAAGCAATGAAAAATTATTCTCAGCTGCCTTGAAATTGGCTTCATTCAAGAATTTAAGCCTTGCAATTTTTGATTTTTTTTAAAAAAAAACAGATTGTTTGCTTTCCAGTCTCTAAGGCTGCTTCCAAACTAGGATACTTTTGCACAGCTCAGTTTTTGCATTCAGATGGAAGTGGAACTGAAACTGGGATCCCATTCAACATCTGATACAGTGCTGTTTTCTGCATAAACATCTTGCAGTGCCTGCCCCATGGGCAAGATCCTTCCATATATTACGCAAAAGCAAGTCCCATTCATCAAAGGTCCTGTTTCTGCCTTTTGTTTCTTCATTTTACATCTTAATTAATGATGTATCCAGCCAACAATAGCCCTTTTTATCAACTGTTAAGTACTCATTCTTGTTGGGAAGGGGAGATAAGTATTTCACTTTGAAGGTAAAGCCACTGCTTATCTATTTTATTTCTTATGGCTGAAATTCTGTACTCATGCTACAACAATAATGAAAAATATTAAAAGGAGAGAACAGTTAAAAGAACTAATGAGGATGGATTCATGAATGCCATGGCTAGCTGAGGAATAAATCATAAAGTTATTAAGTATGCTGTATGTAACATGAAGGATAGGAAGAAAATTTAATAAGACACCTGCCTTGGGAAACCTCAGTCATGCTTTAACTAGACAACCTGAGTTTCACGTTAAACAAAAATGGCCAAAAATCAAATGTGAAAAGACAAGCAAACAAAGGTGAGAAAAATAGAATGGGTTGCCAAATAATATTGCCTAAATACTCTGTTAAGTGAACCCAAATTCCGAGCTCCTGTTTTGTAAATTCCCTATCTCATCCCACAATAGAATTCCCAGTGACACACAGCCATTCTGTGATGTGATTCCACATGACTAAAGAGCTGTGTGAATGGTACAATCATATGGGTGGCACAGACCGTGTTCCCCACACCACTGGCACCCTTCCTCCCAATGTATCCATGGCATGGAGGGGGGGGGAATGCAACCTTCCCTGCCATTGTGGTTACATCACTCATGTGCAGCCTGTCCTCCAGCTGTGAGAGACTGCATCACAGAAAAACAGCCCTCTTGCAACTGGTACTGAATACAAAAGGAATACTTCTTTATGAGGATCTCCCTTGCCTCTATGGACATTCTAAACCATGTTCAAAGGGATTCCAACTTTGCATTACAGGATGCAAGTGTGCTTTAAGTGTCCAAAACACACTTACAATCACTGACACCCATTATTAATGCAAACCAGGACACAACAACATAGCATCAGTTGTACTGCTGCTTGGAGAACTGAAAGCTTCAAAACTGATACTGCGTGTTTACTCACCAAACCGTTTTCTTGTCCACCAGTGAGGCTCCTTAATTGCTGAGAATCTCACATCAGGATGTAACCTGAGCCTGTCATAAAGGTCTGTTGTCCCACACTTTGGCTGGCCTATGATGTAGAAATGGGGAAGGCAGCGCAGCCGATAATGCTTATCCTTGTAGTGATACAAATGGTTCCAGAATACCTTTCTGAGGTAATCAAATATTGCCCGAAAACGTTTGGAATACAATGCATAGGAGTTTGTAGCATAGGGATCTGTGGTCATGTTTCCACTGTATTCTTCATACCAACAAGGACTCTTGCTGCTTGGAAGAAACTTGTTAGGAATTACTGAGAACATCTGCAATACAGAGAACAAAACACTTTAGTTAAGAGCAACAAACAAAAAACATGGTTGCATTTCCAGTTACAATAATCCCAGTGTTTGCACACTCTAGTCATTTTAATGTTTAACCACTCCAAGCTGCTGTACAGCTACAACACCAGGGGAATGTGCAGAGCTGTCGGTGAAAAGGAATATATATGCAAACTCTAGCTTTTAAATTTAAACAGGGCCCCGGTCACACGAGCGAGATAATCTGGGGGGGAAGTGAGGCTTTTTGCTCTGGAGCAAAAGGAAGCGTGGTATCACGATCCAGCGTTCCCCCGAGGCTCTGTGCTCAGGCAGTCAGCCGCCGATCACACGGTGATGGCAAAGTGTGGCAACGAAGCAGTACCGTGTTTGTGCGCATACCACGGAGCCTTACAAGAAAACATCTGGTGGGACACGGACGGGCGCCGGATACAATGGGATACCAGCGCTTCCGCGATCAGACGCCCGCCTGCACCCCGCGTTTTCCAGATAATACTACACTTTCCCAGCTACTTTTAAACTCTGCATCTTTGGCCGAACGCTACGGGTTGGAGACAGGCGCGCGACGCTTGCCAGATGTTGTCGTATGATCGCGCCCTTTTAATCCATGCGGCAAATTCTCCGTGTGACCGGGACCCAGGTTTTCTTAGCATGAATCCTCCATTCGATGGAGAATTATCAAGCTCTAGCAGAAAAAATAATAATAATCAATTCTGACATATCATATGAGAGGACAATCAAAATGCTTCTACATGGCCAGTACTTCATATGGGGGATCCTAATATTTGAATTTATACTGTTACATTTATCAAAATATGTGCCACCTTTCCCCCTTGCAAGGTCTCAAATTAGAACATCCATGACAATGTGAAATCTTCATGTCAGAAGCCCCTGGAAATGGAGTGGAGTAAGGAATGGCAGAGGTAAAGAGGGGGCAATCCAAGTTGAGGATCATTCCGAGTGCAGTCCTGCCTACCAGACATTAAAGTAGCCTGGTCAATACAGCTTCTGCTGAGCCACATCTATAACTAGTTTACACTGATTAGCCATTCTGGAAGAAGTACATAACCCACTGCTGTTTTCAGCACAGTCAAATCCACATACAGATTCAAAAGTACTACAAAGAGTTTTGCAATGTAACCAAGAATTCTGCCACCAGAATATTTTACAAACATTCTAGGGTGGCCTCTAGCTTCACAAATATCACTCTCTATGCTTCATTCTGTGCCTATGATAAATAGACATCCTCCTGCAAAACCAGTCCCTGGCATAGGTAACTAGATTAACAGAATTTAGAACTTGTGCCAATGATTCTATTAATATTACAATATTATGATGACTGTGGAAATTTAAAAAATGAGGTGTGAATGAAGCAACAGTGAGGGAAAGTTATGGCTTTCATTGAGAGTCAATATGATGCAGTGGTTAGTGTGCTGCACTAGTATTCAGGAAATGCAAGTTCAAATTCCAACTCTGCCATGGAAGTTTGTTGAGTGACCTTGGGCCAATCGCATTCTCAGCCTGACTACATCACAGGGTTGTTATGAGGATAAAATGCAGCAGAGGATATGATGTAAGCTGTTTTGGGTCCTCACTGGGAGGAAAAACAAGGTATAAAAGAAGTAAATAAACAAATAGCTGAATTGCTTGCTGGTGGATTTCCCAGAGACATATGGCTAGCCACCACAAGAAACAAGATGGTAGACTAGATAGTATGATCCAGCAGACCACTTATGAGGAAATGAAAAGGAATTTTTGAAGCAAAAGTGAACAAAAACTCTCAGGCACCAGATAGCTCTTACAGCAGGTTACTTCAGAGTAAATGGTTTCAGTAGAAAATCCAGATATAGACCACTTCAAACTCTCAAGCAACCAAACAACAAAATTTATTGCTCACAATATTAGGTATATAACACTCAAATTTCAAAAAATGAACATGTACCACAGCTCAATGAACAGATCCCTCAAGAAAACCTAATTGAAGTGTACTGAAATATGCAATTGAATTAAGAAATCTGGAAAATGAGCTTGCAAGGAACCATAATTAGAAAACACAGGTTGAGCTGGAGATAAAATAAGCAGATCAAATTAATGTTCTGGTTTAATTTGGAAAATATAACATTTGCATATTTCATTGAAACACTTCTGAGACAGGAATTCTTCACAAGTCATGGCTGAGAAATGCTGCTTTCTAATTATTAGATACAACAAGTGGAAACCCACAAGGACTTGCAGGTAAGGGTGTCTCATTTCCTTCTCCCCCCCTATTTCCTCTTCCCTTCCCTTGTAGCCTCACACCCCTCCTATTTTCTTTCTTCTTTCACTCCTTTCCATTCAACAGCCACCCTACTTTTTCCTGCCCCGTCTTCAGCTGCCACTGGGGCCTCTACCTAGGGAAACTATGACCTAGTTATGGGGAACCAGCTGCTGGGCCAGGCCCACTTGCATGGTAAGGAACTCTCAAGGACTTCCCGGATTATTTCGTTTTCCCTCCTCCTGGAAACCCCAAATCCCTGCCTCATTCTCCTCAGCCATTCACCAACCTACTTTTTAATCTGCCTCCCATCTTCAGTTATATTCAGGGGTCATTTTGTAGAAAAAGAGGTGGAGGAACTCATTAGCATAACTTATTTGCATATGTCACACCCCCTGACAGTTTGGTATAGTGGTTAAGTGCGCGGACTTTAATCTGGGAGAGCCAGGTTTGATTCCCCACTCCTCCACTTGCACCTGGCTGGATGACCTTGGGCAAGCTGTAGTTCTGATAAGAGCCGTTCTTGAAAAAGAGCAGTTTCTGTCAAGAGCTCTCTCAGCCCCACCTACCTCACAGGGTGTCTGTTGTGGGGAGGGGAAGGGAAAGGAGTTTGTAAACCGCTCTGAGACACCTTTGGGTAGTGAAGGGCGGGGTATAAATCCAATCTCTTCTCTCTTCTTCTGATATCACCGGAAGTGTGTCAGAAGGCAACACCCCCAAGCTCCACCCCCAAAATCTCCAGGTATTTTCCAACTCAGATTCAAACCTGTGTCTCCCAAATCCTTGTCTGGAACACTAACCACTACACAACACTTCATGAGGCAGCGGCTGTTGAGCAGTAGCAAGTCATTAGCGGCCGTGGTGGCCCTGATCAGGGCAGAAAAGCATGATATAAGTCTTGTATATAAATAATAAATAAAATGACTTTCTCCTTGGGCATTACAGTCATTACAGCTCTCTTTCCTCTACCAGGGGTGTGTTTCTGGAGCTGGAAGGGAGAGATCAGTAAAAACTGCCAACAACAGTCTATGTTAGCCTATGTTAGCCTCTCCAGATATCCATTTCCGTAGTCCTTTATCTTGCTTACAAAGATGCTTTGTAAAAGATGCTTTGATCCAGGTTAAGGGGAACATTTTAGATAGAGCAGGCTCTTCAGGCAACCAACTACCTGCCACTTCCACAGTAGGGTTCCTTCTTTTCTCATGATTTCTGCTTGACTGCTTTCACCCTCCCCCCTTTACTGTACTCTTCTGTGAACTGGGCCATTGCCAGTAAGGGCCAAGCAGGTTTTCTTGCAATTGCCTTCACCCTACTAGGGCTTTCTTGTGACATCCGGGCTCAGACTAACACCATTCATCATCCAGCCTTAGGCTTCCTCCATGCCATTCCCTTCTCCTGTGGCAAGCTACAAACACCATCTCACCTTTTTCCCACGGGAAGCAACACACTGGCCTCCCTGTTCACTTCCAGCCAGAGGATCCCCACCGCCTTCACCAAGTGCCCTTCTCTCCCGGAGGAAGCCATCCCTTGCCTCTAAGTCCCGTCCTCAAAGTCTGAAACTGCAAGCACCGGGCACAAAGCATTCAGCTTGTGCATGGGCGCACAAAATAAGAAATTGTTTTCTAGGGGCAGATGCAACTTTTGTGTAGTGGCAGTTCTTATTCAAGCTCAGGTCGCTCCTTGTATTTTCTGCATCTTGAACTGCCTTCTTGGTTTCATTTTTTCACTCCCCCCCCCGCCCTCCTCGCAAGACAATTTCTGGCTACAAGTTCATTCCTGGCCACCCCTTTCAGTGATAACGCTCTCTCGAGCCTGGAACATTTGGTCCCTAACCAAGTGTTACGTTCATTTTCCTCCCTTCTCTGACCTCCACCAGGGAAAAGAAGCTCTCAGTAGCGGCAGAACACTTGATCCAGCACCTCGCAGCCGGGTGCCACAGGGTGAGTAGAGGAGCAGCAGCAGTTGAGCAGGGAGACAAGACTGCACAGCTTAGAGAGGGCACTGCCCCATAGCCTCGCCAATCTCACCTGAAATCTTCGGTTCAGGCGCCCGACGGTCTTCTCCAAGAGCGTGTGCAGACACGCACATGCACACTCACCTTCCAGTGGTGCCAGTGTCCTCCTTGGGTGCGCCCGGGGCTCCCTGGAGCGCAGCAGAGGCCACCGCGAGGAGGGGGAATGGGGGGGCGCTTGGCTCACCCCCTCTAGCACTCTTCGCAGCTGAGCAGCCTTTGAGGGTCCCCAAGTAAAGTGGACTGTTGTGGGGGGGGTCCCTGTCGATCCTGGCTTCTCCTCCGTCCGGCTGCGTTGCCCTTGTGTCCGCCTTTCCCGCCAAGCCACCCCCGCATGTCAGCGGAGGCCTTTGTAGCGGGGAATGAGGAGAAGGGGGGAGCAGGCCCGGGCAAGAGGGCTCGTCATTGGTCTTCGGCGGGCTGGGAGGAGGGATCCCCCCCGCGCCTGAGCCTGTGCCACACCCAGACTCTGCAGGCGGCTTCGCCAAGGGGCGTTCTGGAGAGGCAGCTGCACGCCCCAGTGTAGCCTGGCCCCAGGGCAGCCTCACCGCTGCCCCCTCCTCAAAACCTCTCCCCCAAAGCAGCCATTTACGTTTCTCTGGGGTAGCCGCCTGCCTGCGTCTCTCTGTCTCTGGCTGCCGGGATGGAGCACTGCGAGCGGGCAGAGAGAGCGATTTGGACTGACCCGGTGATGGCGGGGGCTGTTGCTCCTGCGCCTTGCCCGAGACAAGTCTCATCAGCAGGGGCTGCGCAGGTGGGAGGGGGCCTCGGAAGGCAGCTGGCACCAGCGCAAAAATAGCCCTGGGCTGTGGGTGACCTGGGGGGCAGGGGAGGGGGGGCCTGTTTACTGCCGGAGCGTTGCTCTGACCCACTCCAGCCCGAAACAAGGCCTGGTTATATTATTTATTTTCTTCATTTATAACCCACCTTTTCCCACATGGGAACCAAATCACTTGACATCATTCTCCTCATCTCTTTTTTATCCCCCACCTTTTCCCACATGGGAACCAAATCATTCTCCTCATCTCCTTTTTATCTTCACAACAAACGGTTAGACTAAAAGTATATGATTGGCCATCTATCACCTAGTAAGCTTCTATGGAAGAGTACGGATTTGAACCTGGATCTCCCAGACCCTGGAATGAAGCTCTAACCACTACACCACACTGGCTTTCATATGGTGGCTACTGTTGAACAGAAGCAAGCTGCCAGGGTGGTATCAATTCACCCAGTCATTGCTGCCAGGCCTAGCCCTGATGAGTCCTCCCTCAAAGGCCAAAACAGCTGTGGAAAGGGTCCTTCTGCTCTCCCCTCAGCTTTTACTGACAAAACCCAAGCCCAGAATGCTGGGGTTTCCTAGCAACATCCACTGATGGCTTCAATTTCTTAAGGTTACAGCTGCTCCTTTTATCATTTTTGGGTTTTTTAACCCCCCTCCCCACAACGTATTTTTTTAAACATTTTAGATTTTTCTGCAAACCTGGGCATTTTTCAGGTTCGTTGAAAGATCTGTCTTATCCATTCGTGGTTCTAATCACTGGATTTAAGTATTCTCAGATTCGGCCAACTTGGCTATTAGAATATATGAGACATTTGGTAACCTTTCCGCATAATTATTTTCTTATTTAGAGTTATATAAACCTCAGGAACTGAGATTATATTTAAATATAGTAATACAATCCTTTAAATTTGTTCCCAGTTTATCAGCTGTTCCCTCAGCCAAGTTCCCTACAACTCTGACTTTCCCACAGATATATATCCATGAACCTCCTGTATTCCTAGCACCTAAAAACTTCTTTCACAGCATCTTCAAATAAGCAACCCATCTGGAAGAACTAAGACTAAAATAGATAAGGTTTCCTTAGAACTTTACTTGCTCTCTCATTTCCGGACTAATTGAGCAAAGATGTGGCAGCCCTATCTGTCTCACATACAGACCACATCCAGTGGGAAACCATTTCTGTGTTTGTCTTTCATATCTCTACAGGCTTTCTAGGATACAAATCCCAAATAAATAAAAAAATAAAATAAAATAGGACACACCTTGAATTCATGAAACTCTTGAAGTCACAAACACTCAGGGCAGACCTGACTACTGAGGATTGCCAGCTCTGGGTTGGGAAATACTTGGAGATTTTGGGGTGTGGCCTAGGGAAGGCAATCTTTGGGGAGGGGAGAAACCTCAGCAGGGTACAGTGCCATAGACTTCACCTTTTAAAGCGGCCATTTTCTCCTGTGAAACTGATCTCTATTGTCTGGAGATTTAATAATGTGATCTCTGCAGGCCACACTTGGAAGTTGGCATCCCTGTCTTCAACATACAATAAGACCCACCAGTTCATATATACAATAACATGACTCTATCAGTGTTAAGAAGTATTCCTATGCAAAAGCCAGTGCCAACACCATTAATAAAGCAAGAGAGTCTCTTTCCCTTATACTCACATGCAGCTCTTGTTTCTTCAGATCTTCTAAGTGTGGATAATGTCTGGGTTTGAATTCAATATTTGAAGTAATAGTGTCAATAATTACTTTAATATTTGGATAATCCTTGGCATATGAAATATTCATTTTAGATGTCTGGTAATGATCTTTCACATCACAGAGCGTCTCGCTGTCCATTAAGTTTGAATTGCTTGCAAAAGCTCCATAATGGAATGTGGGCAGTATCAGCAAGAGGCCATGTTTGGCTCCAGTCAGTATATAAGATGCCATCACTAGCATCATTATTAATAATCCAAACATTAAGCTGCACAGCTTTCCTTTCTTCAGACAAAACAGTCCAGTCCAGCTCTCACTGTGATCAGTCCTTACTTCCAGAACTGCAAGCAAGTTCATCTGTTTGCTATCCAAGTGCAACAGAACTTTATTTTCTCTTTTGCAAAGATGACAATTTTTGTTATTGTGACTTGGCCCTCGGCACCTGGAACAGTGTTTGTGCAAGTCATTTGGTAACAGTGCTATGCAACAACGAATGCAATGCTTCATACCATTGGAATACTAGTTAAATGTGCCATTTACAGTTGTCAGGCAAGACGTTCAGGTGGATGAAAGTAATTTCCAGAAGAAAGAACCATGAATACCTTGTGCAGTCAGATAAAGATGCTGCCATGTAAAAAGATCACTGACAACCAAAACAGATGCAATAAATATATAGATCTTAGGTGCAAATAAAATGTAATCGGGACATATTTATGAGAATTTGGCTCAATGGGAGAAAGTTAAAAAGAGAAATAAAAACTCTGTTCAGGTTTTTCCCATTGAGCAAAATGTACTGAATGGGACTTCACTGTTCAAAGTAAAGAGACATTCAAAACAAAATGAATTCATTGTCCTTGGATTGTTCCAAAGGTAAACAAAATGTAAGAATGTTTATGAGGTTTAAATATGTTCCTTTAACATGCGGTTCCCAAGACAGAAGAACTCTTTGGAGATCTTCATCATATCAGTTTAGAAGGTGAAGGTTTGTTGCTTAACCTGAAAAAGAAAAAGAAAAAACAGAATAAATATGGGTGAACAGAATTTCTATCAAAACTCTGATTGATTTTTAAAACAAAGGACTAAATAGTGGAAATGTTACCATTGGTTGTAATTTCTTTACTAAACTAAAAGAGGAAATAGATTCTTGCCGGGAGTAAGATGGTTGGAGAAATGTGGGAAGACAAAGCTATAGTAGGGAAACTGGTAAACCCAAACAACTGTGGTACAGAAAGATACAATTATCTAGCAAAAAACTTTAGGAAAAGAAAGCTGTTGAGAAAGGAAGCAGCAGCAGTTGTCTGAGTGAAAGCTATGGAGGGAAATAATGACAGCATTTGAGGAGCAACAGTCTTAAGGGAACCTGTTCTGAAAGGAATACATTTACACCAGGAATTTACAACAGGAATACATTTACACCAGCTCCTAGAGATTCTTACAAAGAAATGAATCTCTTAAAAGTGTGGTGATATGGTAGTTTAGGATTACTCATCAATAAAACTCATTTCTCCTTCCAGTTCCTGCTTGTGCATACAAATTCTTAACCTCAGTAACAGAAAGATCATTAGCAACTGCTCTATAAAACAGAAACACCTCTGAAGATGAGTTAATTGAATGTTTCTTATTTTTGAGATCAATAGAACATATTGTCTCACCCTAAGAAGCACATTAAATGACTGCAGACAAATACTAAGATAGCAAAAATAGGATATTTCAAGAGTTCAAGAGAAAACTGATGTTATCTGAGCATATTAACTTGTTTCTAGTAAGGAATACAGGAAAGAACTCCTGGAGCTTTGCATGTCCAGCACTAGAGCTTTTGGGGTGAATCCAATCATCCTCCAAGTAGCCTTCCTCCAACAGATATGGCACTTAATTTAATCCTTGGGGTAGAAGAAAGCTTCAGATGTGAGCGAAAAGGGGATAGTGTACAAATATTTTAATTAATTGATAATTAGATAAATAAACTTTGCTCAGTGGAATGGTAGGACAGAACTAGGGATGTACATTCGGGCTTCCTGAACCAAACCTCCCCTCAAATAAATACCTTATTAGTATTTATCGGTATTTCTAAAGTCGAATGTAGATTCAGAAAACTTTTCGGCTACTAAATATAGTTTCCCGTATTTATTCAGCTTTTCCAGCTTTCAGGTAGCCCAATACTGACTTCCCTCCACCATGGCTTCCCTAGTCAATTTCACTCCCCTTCAGTCAGCTCCAGTCAATTTCACTCCCCTCCAGTGAAACTGACCAGGGAAAGCCTCCTCTTTGCCTTCCCTTCTCCAGCTGCATGGGTTCCTTGGCTGCCCTTCTCCAGGGGCCCCATGGCTGCAGGGCAACCGGAGAGGAGCAGGCAAGAAGCCCAGGCATGTTTCCATGCCTACCCTTCACTTCTCCAGCCCCCCCCCCATGGAGAGGCACAGAGAGGGAAGGGGGGGAAGAAGGCATGTCAGGAAGGCTGGGGAAGCATGTCAGGAAGTTGGGGAAGTGAAGGGCAGGCATGGAAACATGCCTGGTCTCCTTGCCAGCCCCTCTCCAGCTGCAGAACCCAAGCATGTTTAAACACCTTCTCCCCCCCTTCCCTCCCTGAGCTTCTCTGCAGCAGCAGAGAAGCTCAGGGAGGGAGAGAGGCACGTTTCCATGCCTTCCCGTGTCCTCCCCAACCCACCCCCTGCGCTGGGGGGGGGGGGCCTGGGGAAGCAATGCCTGGGCTCCCTGCCTTCCCTTCTCCAGCTACCCCAGGTCAGCTAGAGAAAGGAAAGCAGAGAGAGGAGCCTTTCCCTTGTCAGTTTCACTTCCTTAGTTGTCTGCTGTTGGGTTTAAATGGTTTAAACCAAACAGCTAACGGGCAAGGTGAGAAATTGACAAAGAAAGCTGCACAGGCTTCCAGAGGGAAAGAAGGTATTTTTACATGCCTCCCTTCCCTCCTGTCGGGTATATCAGATCTGTATATTCACCAATACCAAATATTTCCCCAGTTCTGACACTGCACTGATATTGGACTGGAGATATTCAGCATTTACCAATTTTTTTTCTAATCTGATATACCCGAAGCTGAAAAATACGAACTTTTTTTTTTTTGCACATCCCTAGACAGAACACAATTTACAGCTTTGGGGTTTTTTTCCTGGAAACATCCATAATAGTTATACTGCAAAACCCCACAGTCATTACACAGTCTTCTGTGTGATGTCAGCATGTTGTGGTGCTCCACCACCCCCACTCCCAGAAAGTCCCTCCCCTGCCGGCGCGATCATCAGACCTGGCAACCCTAAGAAATAAATATTTCTTATTTCATTTTCAATCCCTTCAACCATAGGTTGGTGGGACTATAGATAAAGCAAAAACAGATCAATAAAACAATAAATTCTGAAATAATTTCAAAACGTATGTAAGAAATCTAGCAACAGCTTCTAATCAACCCACATTAATTGAAAATAACAGTTTCAGAATAATATAATTACTAGAGCAATGAACATCACCGTTGACAAGAGATCTCAATTTATTACACCTAGCCCCAATAAACAAAGGACAGTGTAACAACACATGTGAGATGGTCTCTATTGTTCCAGAAGCACAAGAACAATTTATTTCAATCCAGGAAATACCTTTAAGCCTTCCTGTGTATTCGGCTTTTGGGAGTGAATAACATCTGGCAAAAAGAATTAAATGTCTGTGTTTGGGATTTTTTATAGTAACCAAATAATTAGCAACTGTAAAGGACATTGTAGGGATATAGCATAATACAAAGGAGAACACTTCCTGTATGAATCAGTAAGTAACCCAGCCCAATCATTTGACAAAATTGCTTCTGTTATGGTTTTCAATAGGTGATCTGAACAGTAATTAAACAGGTTATCATCTAACAAAAATCCCAGTTCACACAATTTGTCAAAGAAGGCATTTGCATTTGACGATAAAAATAGGTCTTGCCTCATTGCCAGTTTGGTGTAGTGGTTAAGTGCGCGGACTCTAATCTGGGAGAACCGGGTTTGATTCCCCACTCCTCCACTCACAGCTGCTGGATGACCTTGGGCAAGCCATAGTTCTGGCACAGCTGTTCTTGAAAAAGAGCAGTTTCTGTCAGAGCTCTCTCAGCCCCACCTACCTCACAGAGTGTCTGTTGTGGGGAGGGGAAGGGAAAGGAGTTTGTAAGCCGCTCTGAGACTCCTTTGGGTAGTGAAGGGCGGGGCATAAATCCAATCTCCTCCTCCTCTCCTCATTAGATGTATTAGTTGACTCAAGGGTTCTAATAAGAATATTTTAACCACATCTTAATGGCATATTTCCATGTGATTGATAATAGATTGTAAGGAGCATGGTCCACTTGAATTTCTAATCTAATTACTGAGCTGGAGACACAACTGGGAATTTCCATGATCATTCAGAAGGAGCAGTTTGCAGCCTCTATTACTGAGTTGGAGACACAACTGGGAATTTCCATGAAGGAGCAGTTTGCAGCCTCCCAAGTTCCATATAAGGTTGCAGGTAAGATCTTTGAATTGTGTAATTTGAGCAATGTTGGAAAAGACTACCTTTTGTAAAATAAAATTTCTTCAAGGATGTCTTAGATGACTTTTCCATGTCATTAGAGTGTCAGAATAGATGCCCAGATATTTGTAAGAATGAATTTGTTCAAACTCCATTCCTTGCAACCTCAAAGGACACCCTGTCTTCCTCGGGTCTCCAAACAGCAGTACTTTAGATTTATTTTTAAATGGAGTTGCTCCATTTCAAAATAATTAATAAATTGATTGATTTGGTTTCTTAAGCCCTGCTTAGTCAAGACATCATCAGTATAAAGAATTATATTAATTTGATGCCCCCCTAACTATGGAGCCATTACATTCACTTTTGACAAGAAGGGACTCAGATCATTTAAGGAGACTGCAAAAAGTGTTGGAAACAAAATGCAACCCTGCCATACAGGTATACTATCTGTTAGAAGACCTTTCTCGGCCACCTGACCTGTAGCTAGTGTACAGTAACTGAATTAAATACAATAAGCATTTTGAAATTGCATACGTTCGTAGCTTGGCCCCCAACTTTTCTCCACTTACAGTATCAAATGCTAATTTTAAGTCAAAAAAAGGCAGCATAATGGTCCATTTGTCTTTTAATATTTCTCAGCCAAATGTGACAAAGTTATCCCGTTATATGTCATGGAATAGCCCTTCCTGAAGCCAAATTGTTCAGGTCCCAAAATATTGCAATTGTCCATCCAAAACTTCAATTTAAGTTCTAATGCATGGCATACAATTTCCCAGCACAGAAAGCAAACTAATTAGCAGGATCTAAGCGAGTACCCTTATTTTTGTGAATAGGCACTATAATAGATGACTGCCTCTGCAGGGATTTCACCTGTTTGATCTAATGCAGTGAAGAAAGCAGCCAGAAGCGAAGCTCACCAAGTGGGACAGGGGGAACAGTTCAGAGGGAATGCCACCTGGACCCGTAGCCTTGCCAGGTTTTAGATGATGGATCTGTCAGTCTTCAGTAAGGAAAATAGCTTAGTTTACTACTGATTGCTAGCTCTAATGCTGTAAATTTAGACAGAGAGGCAGGTGTAACATAGGTAGTTCTTCTACAAGATCTTGAATGAAATGCTCCATTTATCGTTCTGTATCAGAATGAATTTTACCTTATTACACCAAACAGTGACCCTATGGACTTAACTGTTGACAGACTAAAGGACCACTGTATGCTATCAAATGCCTCATAATTAAATCAGTAAGTAACAGTGTCTGAAGCATATCTTTATGTTTTTGAATTATACAGAATTCAACATATTATTATTATTATTACCCAAAATAGGTCTTCAAAAATTTATACCATCTCAAATTTTGAAAGGAGACTCTCTGGATAAAGCAGCATTAATCAGACGTTTGTGTGCATATATGTATAAATAGGAACCTTCACATAAAAACTATATACTAAGAGGCAAGTCAGCTAAATCTGAGGATACTTAAATCTGGTATGTGGAGCTGTGAATGGGCAATACAGATCTTTCTACAAACCCGAAAATCACCCTAGGTTTGCAGAAAAAAGTGAAATCTAAAAAGAATACATGGGGAGGGGGGATTAAACACCACAAAGTGATAAAGGAGAGCCTGTAGCTTTAAGCAACGTATTCTCTCAATGGCTTTTGCTAGGCAACCACAGCATTCCAAGGCTTGGTTCTGTCAGTAAAAGGCAGGGGGAAGGGATAGGGTCCTTTCCAGGCCTATTTTGGCATTTGAGGGAGGACTCATTAGAGCCAGGCCTGGCTAGGGTTTCCAGGGTATGAAATTCCTGAAGATTTTGTGATGGAATCTGAGGAGGGCAAGGCTTGGGAAGGGGAGGGGAGAGAGCTCAGCCAGATATTATGCCATACAGTCCACCCTCCAAAGCAGCCATTTACTTCAGGGGGGCAGATCTGTGTCATCTGGAGTTCACTAGTAATTCTGGAAGATCTCCATGTCCCATCTGGAGGTTGGAAACCCTAAGCCTGGAAGCAACCTTTGGAAGACTTGATACCACCCAACTTGCATGACTCAACTAGACCTGGCTGCTTGCTACACTTCAACAATAACCACACTATGAAAGCCAGTGAGGTGTAGCAGCTAGAGCTTCAGAGTTCGATCTGGAAGACCCAGGTTCAAATCCCCATCTTATTGTGGAAGCTCACTGGGTGATTATGGACGAGTAGGGTTGCCAAGTCGGATTAACCTGGCGGTGGGGGAGTGACTTTCTGGGAGGGGGGAGCATGTGACATAATGACATCACATGGAAGTGACATCATGTTGGCAATGTTACATCGCAATGCTCTGTTATTTTTGGGCAAAACTCTATGGTAACCAGAGCACTGCTGACATGATGACATCACTTCCGTGTGATGTCATTACATCGCTTTGAAGGTGGGATTTCCACCAGCCCAATGACAGAGCTAGTCAAAAAAGGGACAGCCCAAATACCTGGCTGGCGGCAGGAAAAAAGCCCAAAAATCAGGAGATCCCCCACCCCCAACTGGGGAATGGCATTCCTATGGACCAGTCACATACTTTCAGGCTAACCTATCTCACAGGGTTGTTGTGAGGATAAAAAGGAGGAAAGGAGAACAAGGTGAGCTGCCCTGGTTCCCACTGTGGAGAAAGGTGGGGTATAAATGAAGTAAAGGGAGAAGATACGAGGGTTGCCGGGAGAAGGAAAGAGGAAACAGTGTGGGGAAGGGAGTTACAGGGAAACATGAGGTGCCACCCCACAAGGCCTTGAGGTTTCCTAATATGCAAGAGAGCGTGGCCCAGTGGCCAGCACTACACAACTGGGCCACAGTTTTCCAAGGCAGAGACTGCTTAGGGGGAAAGCTTAAGACAGAGGGGCAGATAAAGGTAGGTTGGCTGCTGGGTGGGAAGCAGATACAGCTGCCAACTCCAAGTTAAGAAATTCCTAGAGATTTGGTAAGTCGAGACGGGGGGGTTGAAGAGAGGAGGAACCTCAGAGGACTACAATGGCATAGGCTCCACCCTCCAAAGCAGCCATTTCTTCCAGAAGTAGGGTTGCCAAACTCCAGGTGAGGGCTGGAGAGCACCCAGAATTGCAACTACTCTCCAGATATCAGAAATCATTTTCCCTGGAGAAAATGGCTGCATTGGAGGGTTGACTTTATGGCATTATACACTATTGAGGTTGTTTCCCTCCCCAAACCTTGCCCTCCCAAGGCCCCACCCCCAAATCTCCAGGAACTTCCCAGCCTGGAGCTGACAACCCTAAGAGAGAACTGATGTCTGTAGCTGGGAGATCCATTGTTATTCCAGGAGATCTCCAGGCCCCTGGAGGTGGCAACCATAGAAGATGAGAAGGAAGCAGGGAAAGGGGAAGAGGCTATGGAGGCTTTCAGGAAAGGGAAAGACGAAATGGGGGGATGAGATGCCGCCCTACAAGTCATTGTGGGTTCCCAATTGTCGATATATCTAGTTCTTAACATGCCCCCCACCTGTGGATATTTAAATCCAGAGACTGGGTCCCTGCACAGAAAACACAGATTTTTCTATAAATCTGAGAAATGTCCAAGGTTCGCAGAAAAAGCTGAAACCTAAAAAAAACAAATAAAAATGGGGGGGTTAGTAAACCCCCAAAGGATAAAAGTTTTAAGAAACAGATACCTCCAATGGCTGTTGCTAAGCAACAATAGTACTGCCTATGTTGAAATCTTGATTTCTGTCAGTAAAAGGGGGGGGAGCATGGTTTCCAGAGCTTTTTTAGCCTTTGAAGGAGGACTCATTGGGACCAGGCCTGGCTGCAACGACTGGGTGACTTACTTCCACCTGACTTCCATGACTCACCCAGGTTCAAATCCCTGCTCTGTCATGGAAGCTCACTGGGTGATCTTGAGCCAGTTACATACTCTCTACCCTAACTCAGGGGTTATTGAGAGGATAAAGTGGAGGATGGAAGAATGATGTAAGCTGCCTTGGGTCCCCATTGTAGATATAAATGAAATAATATATGCAGTCTGTTAAATAGTGGGTTCTATGGATGAGCAGGCTCGAGTCTAGTGATCAGCTCAACTTTATCTGTGATTTCAGCAAGACAAGACCCCAGAGCCACAGCTCTTTTAAATAGCATGCAATTGCCACCCCCAAACACACCCCACCCCCAATGATAGGCTATTTACATAACATTACTACTTGATTGGGTTACTTCCAGAGTCCTGGTAGGCTATTGTTCTTGTGCTCCAAGCTCAGTCAGTCTCTGGTGTGACACACCTGGAATGGTTCCGTCCCAATACATAACACAGCCAAAGATGAAGGAAAAATAATAGGGAAGTTGGTGAATGGGTCGGAAGCAGAGAAGAAATCAGGGAAATGTGAGGATATGGGGGATGCTAGGAGGAGGGGATATAGTGAGGTGCCCCCTGTAAGTCATTACAGGTCATTACTGGGTCGAGCTCAGTTGGCATTGTGGAATTTAGTCAGTTTTCTTGGGTAAAGGCTGCCAGAGGGAGGGAAATAGGGAAAACTGGAGGAAAGATAGAAGTATGTTGGGTGGTGGATGGGATGGAAAGAGGAAATAAAAGGGGAGGTTAAATGAAATGCCTCCTGCAAGTCCTTGTGGGCCCCTTCCATATGAAGGTCTAATACTGTTGTAAAAAGTTCAGATAATTGGGAGAAGTCACCCACATAAAACAATAAGATGGCTACAGTGATGATTTGCAAGAGTTTATTTCCCTGTTGCCTAAAAGTACATTCACTCACAAAGCAACCTATGAAATAGTATGGTATTTTTAATTAGCATGGAAAAAGAGAACTTGAATAGTCCTTAAAGATAGCAAAACTAGATGCAAACTTGACAGTTAACAGTGAGCAGCCTCTTCTACAGTGTGTGGAGGTCGGCTGACCAGATCACTTACATTCTTAAAGTTAAAACACATGTTGAACTTGGACTCAGTGGACTTTAAATAGCAATCCCTGTTGAAACTTCAAAAGCTCGCAAGAACAGCTATTCAAGACTTGCAGTGGTTGTGGTGTGAGCCACTTAGAGAACCTCTTCCAGCAAAGACTAACCATAAATTACATTGTGCATTTTAAAAAATGTGTCAACCACTTTGTGAAAACTTTTCACTCTTGAACAGAGCCTCAAAATTGTGTTGCACAAATCATGAGTTGCCATAACTTTGTTGTAGACTTGTCCCTTTTTTTGACTAGCTCTGTTCAGAAATCAAGGAGGTAAGGCTTTTCTCACCACTTGATTTCATGCAATAAATAAATTCCACCTTTTAAAAAATATCTGGCTGCTGTTGAAGATACAGGATGAGGGCCAAAAGAAAGGCAACAATCTTACTGTGCAGCTGCCAAGACAGGTTGTGTATTTAGAGACCTGGAATTTGTAGGCATTAATTAGAGATGGGTGGGCAGAAAATTTTCCCAGTGCTTTATTTTTTACAAAAGAAAATTCTCCATTGACTAAATCTGTTATAATATATAATTAACAACAATGAATGGCTACCTTTGCCAATGCAGTATATAGTAACCCTGGTAGCTTCAAAGTTGTAATTAATATTCAAGTATTATCCCACAGAATTGTGTGAGAGTATATATATATATATGTTTTATCAATTTATAAACAGGGGATGGATCACCAATAGGTATACTCCAAAAAAATTTTAATACGTTTTTATCACGTTTTTAAAATACACAAGGTTAAGGAAGGGAAAAGAGAAAGGGATGGGGAAAGGGTAAAAGCAACAGTTCCTTGCATGTAACTTTCCTCTACTTGTATTTCATGTTATACACAGATAAACTGCGAGATTTAAAAGTTCATGAAATCATCTTTTATATTATTTCAAAGTTTATATCTTTATATTTCTCTCTTATCCAATTATAGAATAGAGTCCATAGTCCAACAAAGTCTTCTTCCATTTGCCCTTTTAACATCAAGGTCAATTTATCAATTTCCATACTTTCCATAATCTTTGCTATTAAATCATGTTCTAAAGATGTTGATAGAAGTTTCTAATATGTTGCCAATAAGATTCTCACTGCAGTTATGGTATACTCCGAATTTTAAAAGCCAGTTATGAATTAACCTGGATGGCTATGTGAGTCAAATAAAAAACAAAGAAAGGCCCCGGTCACATGGTAGGATTTTCCCCGCGAAACGGACGGGTTGAGGGCGCATCAAACGGGCGCAATCATACGGCAACATCTGGGAAACGTAGCGCACCCATCACCAACCCGTACCATCAGCCCAAAGAAGCAGATTTAAAAAGTACTAGCAAAAGGGTAGTAGCAGCCGGAAAACGTGGGTTGCAGGTGAGCGTTGCATCGCGGAAGCGGGGTTAATCCGGCGTATCTGGCACACGCATGCATCCCATAGCACGTCTGATTGCACCAAGCCGGTTCTTCCTGGCCTTTGATGCGCTTCAACATCGCCATGTGATCGCTGGCTATCGCTGTATGTGTGGCACCTCGGGGAACCGTATGATCGCGTTACTGCGAATCTTTTTGATCCGGCGCTAAAATGCCTCCCTTCCACTGCGGATTTTCCTGCTCATGACTGGGGTCAAAGTGTTCTTATTTATGCCTCCTTTCACAATATGGGATATTTTAATCACCAATCTGATATGCAAGTGACTAGTAATACATGTGATGCAGTGGAGAGAGGCAGTGAAACTGAAGTGCCCCAGTGACCTCCATGAAAGAGAGTTAAATTCTGTTGAAATGGAAGAGTAGACATCCATGACACATGTCATGCTGCAGTTCTTATGTGTGTTGACACTTTTCAATACCTTCATGTTTTCTTTACATTTAAACAACTCAAGGGTAGAACATGCTATATTTTCTTTAAATTATTACATATATTAATCCAGTAAAAATAATTTCCACACAAAATGAAGCTTTGTATTTGTTTGAACATTTAAACCACACTTTTGCCCCACTAATCAAATATTTTGGTTCACATATTTGTTGCTCTTGGAACACAATATTAACATGAGGTACCTTTAAAATTCTGTTTGCTAGATGTAAGTCAAAACAGACACACTAAATCAGATCACACTCTATTTAGGACATCTGATAATTTTCCAATTCATTTTTTTTCCAGAAATCTATATCATCAGTGGGCATAACAGCTTAATTTGGAGTTGACTTCTGTACTCTGGTCAGTGAATTTATCCTTAACTCTTTGGCTTCATCTTGGATTTCACAGTGTGACTGAGTTGTATTATCTACTCTCCACTGACAGAGAAGAGTGAACTACTATTTTATGACTCTCAACAGCTACAGATATATGTGTGTAAATAATGGCAGTACTAGAAGGGAGTCTAGAAGATGACCTTTTAGTGGCTAATTTGTTCTACAAAGATCTTTATCTAGTTCAATATATTTTTCTTCCTGGAAAGTGAAAACTACCTTATTGCCATATCATAAGTGGCTCAAGTGGTGGAGCTGCGGTGGCTCAAGTGGTTAAGACGCTGAACTGCAGGCTGTGGAAGGTCACTAGTTCAGCAGTTCGAGACCCGGGTGCCGCATGACGGAGTGAGCTCCCGTCTCTAGTTCCAGCTCCTGCCAACCTAGCAGTTCGAAAGCAAGAAATTGCAAGTAGATAAATAGGTACCACTTCGGTGGGAAGGTAACAGCGTTCCGTGCGCCTTGGTGTTTAGTCATGCCGGCCACATGACCACGGAAATGTCTTCGGACAGCGCTGGCTCTTCGGCTTTGAAACGGAGATGAGCACCGCAACCCTAGAGTCGGATTCGACTTGCTTTATACAGATATATGTGTGTAAATAATGGCAGTACTAGAAGGGAGTCTAGAAGATGACCTTTTAGTGGCTAATTTGTTCTACAAAGATCTTTATCTAGTTCAATATATTTTTCTTCCTGGAAAGTGAAAACTACCTTATTGCCATATCATAAGTCAATGATATTGGGATTTCAAACTCTCACCTGACTACTACTCTTTCACCTTCCCTGATGCATCCCTCTTCCTCCTTCTTCACAGAGCCCCTTCAGGATGCTGCAATACACATTCCCCAACCATAAAAAATGGGATTAGACTTACAATAAACTCTTCACTCTCACCATAAACTGGGCCTGTAGTTGGTGCTTAAGGACTGTCAGCTCTGTCTTTTAAATTTCTCTTTAATATTTCTCAGTACCATACAACTATAAGATTTATAGCCATTTCTAGTGTAGGCAAATTTATGTTCCCAAGGTATCTGATTAATGGATGTTCCAGTGCATTGAATTATCTCATCTTGGTTTTGGAATTCTAAAAGGCAGGGTAAGTGACTTTGCCCTCAATAATACAAGACTGAAGTTGGTTCTTAATGTTCTCTCTGTCAGTGCTGATGGTCACAGTAGAAATACCTAATGAAAGTATATCTGAACCGGAGAAGAATTTCCCTCCCTTCCCTCCCCCCTCTTACCTTAGACTGTTACAGGCTAGCAGTAGCAGCCAGCCAAGGAGCCTCTCCCTCTTTACCCCCCCTCCAGATTTTCAAAAGCTGTTTCAACAGCATTTGAGGGCACACTGGGAAATGTAAAGGTGCCAGACATCTTAATGTTACTCTGGGAGTGCACCTCAGTGCTTCTGGAACTGCTGATATAGCATCAAAGGCACCAGGGAAGAAAGGAAAGGGAGGGAGGGAGGGAGGGAGCAAAACACACTTTATATCTGTCCATCCCTAGACTGACCATCATCCACACCATTTTACTGTAGTAGTAGCAACAGTAAAGTGTGTGTGTGTATTTGTGCTGGAAGGGCATAGTAATTTACAGGGACTGATGACCTCCCGGGAAAAAATATGTGTATATATTCCTAAACGTCCCTCATTGTTACTTGTAAGTTGTCAGGCCATTTCTGATTCATGCCTTAGGAGTTCTTCCATCTGCTTATCTCAGATATGCACTCAATAGGGTTGCCAAGTCTCTTCCTCGTGCTGGTGGGGGGATTTGGAGGGTGTTCTGGAGGGTGTTCCAGGGGTGGGCGGAATTTGCAGGCTACAGCCCACAAAAGTAGGTGATCCCCCGCCCCCACCTGGGGAATGCTATCCCTAGCACTCAATTGCTTCATGAAATCCACCTATTCAAACCAGCATCCTCTCCCATTGTCTCCTACTGGATATACACTGTAAGAATGCAATTAATGCAGTATATATCTCAACTATATGATTTGTTTCACCCAACAAAGCAGTCATCATACCAGTCCTCACAATGCCTTAGGAGTAAACCTGAAGAAACCTTCCTTCTCAAAGGCCTAGTTCTCCCTTCTCTACCCCACTTCCTTAATGCCAGTTTTGGTTGACTAGCTATCTTCGCCTGCACATGAACTAACTTTAGCCAATCCCTATGCTAACATATTAGTGCCCCAATCACTTCCCTGTGGTGATCTACCACTCGTATAACTTCTGATGGTGGATACCTCATGCTTCCCGGTACCACATAAGCATTTACACCAGCCCAGAATGCTATCAGAATATGCAGCATTGGCAAGGAAACAATGTGATAAGGACTCCTATGGAAATCAAAGCTAGATGTTAAAACAGCAAGCTTTATTTAAATTTGGCATTCTTTTCTAGAACAATTTTCAGATAACACTGTCTTCCTTCTCCAGTTTGGTGTAGTTGTTAAGTGCACGGACTCTAATCTGGGAGAACTGGGTTTGATTCTCCACTCCTTCACTTGCACCTGCTGGATGACCTTGGGCAAGCCATAGTTCTGTCAGAGCTGTTCTCTCAAGGACAGTTCTAGAAAGAGCTCTCTCAGCTCCACCTACCTCACAGGATGTCTGTTGTGGGGAGGGGAAGGGAAAGGAGTTTGTAAGCTGCTCTGAGACTCCGAGTGAAGGGCAGGGTATAAATCCAATCTCTTCTTCTTCTTCTTCAAATGATTTCCTTTTCTATCCACCCATAAACACCTTTAAAAAAACAGTTCTAGATACTTTCACTGGCATTTCATCAGGAAACATGCCGCTGGGGGAGGGAAATTATAGAATACGTTTGCTAATGTGTGTGTATATATCACTTGAGGATGTTAATATTAAATAGTTCTTATGTAAAGAGTTTATTATGCTTTTTAAAAGGGGCATATGTCCATCTAATGTACTAAGTTGTAGAGAAAAAATACTTGCATATTTTTCTGCAATGCACAATTCTCCAGAGTTAGCTGGAAAGACAGAGGATCTCTCAAGGAATGGGAAATGAATTAATGGATGTACTGCCTAGGATGTCCAGACTCAATTATTTTGTAGCCACTAAGAGATTAACCACATGTTGGGGTTTCCCTGAGGAAGTATTTAGGATGGGGGAAAGACATGTTCTGAAGTTCTACATTTTGCAGATGCACACAAACTCAGTTTGGATCAGAACCATGGTACATGAAAACAAGACGTCTAGAGCTACAAGTTTCCACAACTGGACAAATAGCATCCCCTGGGCCATTTCAGGTTGGGAAAATGGTGAGAGGGCACCATAGTCCTAATCTGAATCAAGGCCACATGTACCTGGGAAATGCATTACTTCTCTATTCATGCCATGGATGTCCCTGGCAAAACGATACCACGTAGTCAGACCGTAAGCCTATGCGATGCAAATCTGCCTCAGCTTTGAAATCACACTATTATGAGGTTATCTAATCATTATCTTCAGAGACCTTTGCTAAATTTGATCTTTCTACCAAGAAAAGACATTAGATTCAGCCATTTGAGAAAATTTCTATATGAAAGTATGTCTTACTGCTGATTTCAACAATTACGAGATTGCAAATGCTGAAGTACCCATTTTTAGTCTGACTTCCAGAAATGTATTCATCCTGAAATACACATATATATTCATATATAACCATTCTGACATTATATTTCATCCCTTGTGTTTGCTACATTTTAGGTACCAAAGAGGAAAATCTGGATTTTAACTGGAATACATGCTATGAAATTAAGAACAGACTTCCTAATAAACCATTTGTTTCAATTTTACACTCCTAGTGTTGACAGCCTCCAGTTCTTCACCAGATTAGCATTTGATTAAGGTAATGTGCAGTTAATTTGGGTATTACTGAATGCAATTTTTCCTGTTGAAAATAGTAATACATTATTTACAAAGCCATGTTTTCTGGGTCTTGAACTTTGACCATAAACTGTGGGAACTACCATATTCCCACAGCATTCAAGCCCACCTGGCTAGCAAGGCATATAAAGGATGATCAAATTGGTTAGTGATAAAGGTGAATTGCATAAAAGAAATGTCACTCAACGTGAGATCTCAGACAGGAGACTCAACCTGTACAAGACCTCCTTGCCAGGCCTTAAGAGAAAACTAGTATAAGGTTGTTGGTTTTTTATGGTATCTCACTTCTATGGATATCCATAAAATGGACAAGTATTATACAGGAACTTGTTGGAAATGTAATGAAATAGAAAGCACATTTTATATGTGGTGGTCTTGAAAAAAAAAAAAAAACCCTAGGAAGTACTGGATTGAAATACATGCAAAGAGCCAGAAAATCCTTAAAATTAAAATTCCACTGAATCCAGAGACAATGCTACTGGGAATGATTCCAGATAATGGGGGGGGAGGGGATCACAAGATCTATTCAGATATATGTTAACTGCAGCAAGAGCACAGTTCACATCTATTTGGAAAACAGAAGATAGCCCAATGAAAGAAGCCTGGTGTGATGAATTAGCCGAATATGCTGTAATGGCAAAGTTAAAGAATCAGGTAAACAAAAGATCAATTAAAGAATTTCAGCAGAAATGGAAAGCATATTACTCATAATATGGTGAAGGCTAATAATTGATAAGTCTGAAATAATGTAAAATATTTTTTCTAGTTATTCATTAAGCAATATGTAAAATTTTCTTTCTAGAAAAAGTTATAAATGCTATTCCAAATTGTTATATCAAATTGTTTAAAAAATGGTATGCCTTAAAAAAAATACTGATATTCTGAGAAATTTATGTAATTGAGCTGAGAATATATCTTACTCTTGATCTATGTATTATATTATATACTAGGAAAAAGACCCGTTGTGGAAATAAACACAACGGCCTCTAGAAAGAGGCTCTGGGCGGGTGCCCCGGCCTTGGACACTCAGTGTCAATATCTCCTTCCCAGCCAATCATCAACCTACCTTTATTTCCCCCTCACTCTTCAGCTTTCCACCCCCCCACACACCTGCAGCCTCTCCCGTGCTCTGAAGCCCTGACTGCTACGTCACATTGACTGTCATACGGGGGCCACCTCAGCAGCATATAAGGATACAGAGCCCACCATTTTCTCCAGGGGAACTGATCTCTGCCGTCTGGAAAGCAGTTGTAATTCTGAGTGATCTCCAGCCCTCACCTGGAGATTGGACACATTTTACCTCAGAAGAGCAAAACTGGTTAGAATGTTAGAGGCAAAAGCCAATCAAGTCTCATATGCAAATGACCTCTGTGTTCTGAGGCAGAGGCCAATGAGGCTGCATATGCAAATAACCTCTGTGTTCTGACTGGCTATGGGGGGAAGAGGAACTGCAAAATGTTTAGAATGTTGGAAGCAGGACTCAGGCAAATCAGCCAGTGAATAGGGAGACCCTCTGATAGACAGATCAGAGAGCAAACTGATTCTGGAGCGTGTGGAATGATCTAGAGAAGTGCCACCACCATTCGGCTTTTATTTATAAAGGAGATTAGAATTGTGTCCTCAACAAATGTAAAATGTAAACACTTCTGATAATTAATGACTTTTTGATAATCTTTTTCCTTCTGTACCTCTCCAGTTATATAATTTTTGAAAAAGATCTGCTTCAGATTCAAATTTCTCTCAGCAAAAATAATGAAAGTTGTGTGACTGATTGCATAAAGTGGGGACAAGCAAAATTTCTGTACACTGAGTAGGACAGTTTAGCATACATTTTTAAACTCAATCAATTGGGCTTAAAAGAGCTATATCATGCCCAACATTTTTCACAGTTAAAGGAAACAGGTTTTTTGGTAAAGGCAAGTTGAGAATGTAGAATCTCTCCCATTGCTATAGTTTTAAATCAGTCATTCCAATCCAATCCTGGAACACAGCAATTATCAGAATGGCAGCAAAGGGGTTTCATGTACTAGATGACAAAGGCTTATTTATATCCTCCCTCTCACTTCATAACTTAAAACTCATCTGAGTTTACCTGCATAAAATTTTCCCAATCATGTCTCATAATAATATGAGTTGGTCCTCCAATGAAGATGGTTAGCAAAATGTCCAAGGCAGATAAATATGTCTTTTTGAGACATTTAACTAATGTATGGAACTGGCCACCACAAGATGCAATGATGGTCAAATGCTTAGATGCACTGTATAAAGGAACAAGACAAATTCATATAGATTAGGTTTATTAACAATTATTCTAAATGATGACTCTATGCAAAAGAAGTAATATCCCTCAGTGACCTATTCTAAGAATAAACATGGAATGGCCGTCACCTTTATGTCCTGATTAAGAATATGTTGTTAACTGCTGTTAAGTGTAATGCCAGAGTAGACAGACCTTGGTGTGATCTTGCAAGACAGTTTTTATTAGACACAGAAGAATGCAAATTCCTCGGGCTACTGGATAATCAGTGAGGAAAATCCCGGTATTCCATAGGTCCTACATAATTCTCAAACTTCTCTGCAGCTGCCATGTCATTGCTGAGGCTTTAGATCATACATTTCTGTATCTCTTCAAAAGTTTTAGAGGAACATACCATTTCTAATTTGTCACAACTGATGCCTTTCTCTATATTTCTAATATGCTATTTGTCAATAATTTCCTAGCTGACCTAAGCAAGGAATACAAATTTTCATCATGCCTTACTGCTTGGCATGTCAAATCAGAAAGATCTGTGCAATTAAGATTCCAGTCTGTGGTGTTATTGCTACAGATTTGCCATACAGAGGTCCCTTAAGTAATGCAGCAGACACCAATTGCTCTGTTAGAGTAGCAAATGGTCCTCTATTTATTAATATTTTACCCTCAAGAGCTGCTGTGGACTCAGTGTGATCATGAATTTAAAAAAAAGATGTGAATAAGTGAAAAACATTTCCCACAGCTATATTAAGATATGAATAATAAATTATCTTAAAAGCTCAAATTGTGTGATCAGAATAAATTATGTCAATTAGGTATAATTAGATTAATCAAACACATTAATGTAATTTAAATAAGCATAGCTTGTTCTGATTTCTAAAACTCCCCCAAGGCAGAAGAATGTTTTTAAAAGGTTTTATTCCCTGAGATAGAAGGGGAACAGAAAAATAGGTGGCTTGGAGGGAAAAGAGGGCAGTAAGGTACATAATGACATGGAAGGATATTCTCCCTATGCAGTTGTGGAGGCTATGGATCTGATCTGAGCAACGGGAAAGCCTAGGCATTTCCCTTCAATCTATTTCAATCAAACACCCCCCTCTTTCTCACGTGCTTTCTCATCTACAGGAATAACTAGGGCTGCCAAGTGGGGGCGGGTAAACCCCCACTTCGGAGGCCCGATTTCCACCGACGCGGAATCGAGCCCCGGGGGGAACTCCAGGAGGAACTCCACCCCGGCGTGCGCGTCACCTGGAAGTGATGCAGGCACGCTGGGGGCAGGGCTCTGGCCCTGTGCCCGGCGTGCCTGCATCACTTCCGGGTGATGCGCATGCGGTGCGTGCTTCGCACACGTGCGCACACACCCGACGCCGGCCGGGAGCCCCCCGCTCCCGGCGAAGAATCACTTTGCAACCCTAGGAATAACGGGGTCTTATCTTTTCCCATTCAGGTGAGAAAGGCATCCAAATCAATTTAAAAGTTTTAGAAAATGCAGAAATGAATAAAATGATATATTACAACCATTAAAAATCAAAGGCAATGCCAGGAGTAAACAAGAACACTCCTAGACAGTAACTTCAGTTGCCGGCCGGCCATCAGAATTTCTGCTCAGTCACCACAAAAGTCCTTAAAAACAAAAAAAATGTTTCGTTCCTGGCAAAATAACATGAAGAAAGTATTCCGGAAGATCTCCATTAGGATTTTTTTTCCACAGTGTGGGTGCAGCAGTGGAAAAACAACTCTGTTCCTTGCTCTCACACATGTTGCTTGGGAGAATACTGAATACAAACTAGTGCTTTCTTTCAGTAAACAGTATCTAGATGCTAGTTATTCCTTTAAATGTTCATTTGCATCCAAGTTCCCATTAATGAGCAAAGTTCACAGAAGCACATCTTTTCTACCTTTCTCTTATCCCAGCAGCCCTCTACACCCTTTGAAAAACTACTGGCAAGGATAAAGGCCCCTCCTGAACCAAAGAGCATGTGGCATGACAGAATTCCTTGGTGGTCTCCCTTCCAAATACTTACCAGTCTTGACCCTGCCTAATTTCCAAATATATACAGAATTTATCTCCAAGGTCCTAAATGTGCAAAGATCTACCTGTAAGAAGCTCATCTAGCAGGTAGAAGAAGAAGAAGAGAAGAGATTGGATTTATACCCCGCCCTTCACTTGGAGTCTCAGAGCGGTTTATGAACTCCTTTCCCTTCCCCTCCCCACAACAGACACCCTGTGAGGTGGGTGGGGCTGAGAGAACTCTGACACAAACTGCTCTTTTTCAAGGACAGCTGTGCCAGAGCTTGTGACTGACCCAAGGTCACATCAGCAGGTGCAAGTGGAGGAGTGGGGAATCAAACCGGGTTCTCCCAGATTAGAGTCCGCACACTTAACCACTACACCAAACTGGCAGTTTGGTGTAGAAAGTGGGGTCCCCAATACAGAATCAAAAGCTGATATAAGAGTTTTCTATTTTCCTTTCTTAGGTGCACTACATGTTTGTTCACCACTTTGTACATATTATCTATATACTGATGTCCCTGATCAAACCTTTAATATTATATAAGAAAAAAGAAGGAACTGATATTTTATATGAGTTTAACAAAACTCTGGGCAGAGGAGTAATTTTATTGGGCTGGAGCCAAACATGCTGTTCCACTGATGTAATGGCACTTATGCTAGAAGAACAGCACTTGCTTTATGCACATCCATCGGCAAATACATCACCCCCAGGGATGTTGGGCTTGGGAAAATGGCACAGGGGTGAAAGCCAGAAACACACACACCCCCCCCAAATTGTAATCACAAACCAAATTGGCCCCTTTGGTTCTTTAAAAATTAGTTCCCCACAGCTGGTATGTTTAAAATCCCATATCTAATTTGGTCTTAAGACAGTGGGCCACCTGTAATATACCCAGTGCAAAATGTCAATGGATGTTAAGGTCTGCCACTTGCATTTTTTTAAAAAAAGTCATACTCCACTCAGAGCAGCATAGGGATCATTCCGAGACAGTGGCCCATTCTGCGTCTAGCATTTGCTCCACAGTTTTACCAATCCCACGTTGGAACAGAAATTCCCCTTTACATTGCATGCCCTTTTATGGCCATTCAGGGGTGACTGCAGTCAGTACGGTGCTGGCCCAGGATAGCTGAGGTCCCTGCCACACAGCAGGGAAAACACTGGCCAAAGTGCGGCTTTTAAAAGCCGCACCAAAAAAGAGACGCCGCGGCGGGATCCCACAATCCCCTGAGCCGCAGCGCCGTTGCTCCCCGGCACGATCAGATGCCGGGGAGGAAGAGACGATTGGGAAGGGGAGGCTGCCGAACTGCGCATGCTCAAGCATGCGCAGCACGGCCGGCAGTGATGCGGCCTTTCAGAAAGAACCACCTAGGTAGGTGGTTCTTTTTTGCTGCGGGGTTTGGCCGGGAGGGGCGGATTGGGAACAGGCTGGGAACGGGCACAGCACTTACCAGTATTCCTCACATACAAATGTGGCAACCAGTGTCTGAAATAATTTCTAACTGCTATGGGCACTGTAACTTCTGCAAATGAATTACATGAGCAACAAATGTGATAAAAAAATTAAGGAATCACGTTGTGGATAGAATGGATTGTGTTTTCTTTTGGCTGAATTTTGAACACACTGGAATTCTCTGATTAACATTTTGTTAATAAACTTTGCATGAACCTGTGGCTGTTTACTTCTGAGCATTCAACTGTCTGCCAGAAAATAAAATCAATTATATGAGAAATTGCCACTCTCTGTGACCTCACTATGAAAAGGCATGAGTAATGGTTTTGAAAGCTCATATGGCATGTCAGGCAAGTCAGTGACCTTCTCCAACTAGGGTACTCACTCACTCTGCTTGACACTAAAAATATCATAAAACTCAACTCACGGGGAAATAAATTTATAAGTATCAGTCAAACAGTCTTATTAAAGGCAAAACCTTCCAACATGTTGGTTTTTAAACAACCTTTGTGAACCATTGTAAGATATATACACAAGCTGCAGAAAAGCTGCTCATACGTAAGCTTGGCAACATTAAATTCTTAGAAAGATCAAAACTCCTCTACTAAATTCAGCCACTGTGCTTAAGTAATGTACAAGAGGACTAAAGGTAAAGGTAAAGGTTTCCCTTGCTCAAAAGCCAGTCGAATCCAACTCTAGGGGGCGGTGCTCATCTCCATTTCCAAGCCGAAGAGCCAGCACTGTCCGAAGACATTTCCATGGTCATGTGGCCGGCATGACTAAATGCCGAAGTACACATAATGCTGTTACCTTCCCACCAAAGTGGTACCTATTTATCTACTTGCAATTGCTTGCTTTCGAACTGCTAGTCCCATCCTAAACCCTGGTCCAAAAGTGCTTACAACGATGATGAAGTGTACATCCTGACAGCAAGCTCCAGCAGTGCTGGGCTGGTGTAACCACTTTGGACTGTGTCAGAGATGTGCTGTAGGTGGAGTGGGACTTAGTTGGCCAGTGGTACCTATTTATCTACTTGCAATTTCTTGCTTTCGAACTGCTAGGTTGGCAGGAGCTGGAACTAGAGACAGGAGCTCACCCCGTCTTGCGGCACCCGGGTCTCGAACTGCTGAACTACTAACCTTCCACAGCCTGCAGTTCAGCGTCTTAACCACTTGAGCCACCGCAGCTCCTCGCGGTACCTATTTATCTACTTGCAATTGCTTGCTTTCGAACTGCTAGTCCCATCCTAAACCCTGGTCCAAAAGTGTTTACAACGATGACGAAGTGTACATCCTGACAGCAAGTTCCAGCAGTGCTGGGCTGGTATAACCACTATGTGCTGTAGGTGGAGTGGAACTTAGTTGGCCCCTCCAGCCTCAGATATGCTTCAGAACAGCACAACAAGGCACTACCAGAACCCCTGGCATAGTTCAATCACACAGAAGCCCATTGCCGGGGGGGGGGGGGGACTGTCTCCATACTTCCCACACTGCTCCCCAAAACTGACACAGTTCTAAATGCAGACTAAGTGCACAGACAACCACATACCTCCACAGTGGCCCATCACAACTCACACCAAACTCTACATTAATCCCAGGATACCCACAGCTTAAATGATTCGGTGCAGAGTATGGAATTTAACTAACACTGCTCTTCTCAGAATGCTTAAAGGTAAATTGATCCCAGGATGCATACCAAAAGGGAGACCCAATGGGGGGTGCAAGGACAACACACCCCATACAGCAAAGCAATAGTGGAGAAGTCCTAGTCCCTGCTTGGAATTGCTGCAACCACTTCCCCTTGCCCCCTATATGTACTCTGCATTGCCCCAACAATCCTGACTCCCACATCAGTTGCAAGCACTGAATGGTACTGAAGGGAGAGTGGAAGATATGCTGGCATTCAAATGTCATGCTGGTGTCAACCCCTCTCCAACAGGTTGGGGGGACAGGTGGGGGACACAGGAAGCAAAACTGCAATCTGGGGTAACCATAAGCCACCACACTCTGATCTGTGCTACTGCTGACCAGACAAGCAGGACTAGAGCCTCATGGAGTCTCATTACAAACACAGTTCCACTACAACTTCCTACAAGTGCTGGCTCAGTGGTTATGCTACATCCCCAACAAAAGCAGCCCTTAAAGGGGACCCTATCAAAAGTGGATGAGAAAACCACAGATCCTGCCAAACACCACTTGCAGATCTCTAGGAATCCCTTGTTCCTTGCTGTCAATGCAGAACACTATTCATTACTGCCCTTGTGACTCTTTGGTCTCTCTGCAGGCAGCCATCCACCAGGGTGGAGGCCAATGAGAACTCCCTTCCTAGTACAATGAGGGCCACCTGTTGAGTCTATGGCATGGCCAATGGCTGCAATGACCAGTGTGGATCTCATTGCTCTGCTGTGCTGTCGCCTACTGTCTAACACCAGCCCAGCTCCTGCAAGATCAAAGCCGCTCAGAGAGCAGTTCAGCTGACACCATTGTTTGTTTGTTTGATTGTTTCCCATGGACATGCTGTGGTTGGGAAGCTTTACCTGTAACTCTGTGTCAGAGCTGGCCCACAGAATCGCCAAGAGTCAGACACAACTGAATGGCTAACGACAACAACAACAACTGTGTTAGAGCAGCTTTAAAAGGCACAGGAAACTTACTAGAATGAGGGAGCTGGATGCCTCAGTTTCCCTGATGCTGTTCAGTAAATGTTTGAGAGGGTCTCAACAGATTAGGCTTAGTTTCCACCCTCTACTTATGTCTAACCTCAACATTCTTCAGCATGCAGTTCACAGTGGGTGGAGGCTGACAAGGTGATCCAAGGGGGGCACAGATATGCTCTTGTAAGGGCAAGTCTCCAGACTGCATGCTCCACCACATCACTGCTAGTGTCTGATAGACCTTTCAGCTTTCATACAGGGGACATGTGTTTGGGATTGTAGCTGGAATGCCTCAGAGCTCCCCCTGTGTGAGAACTGAAATAGGTATCTGAGGTATGCTATTCTTGTGCTTTCTTCTGTGCCATGTCTGCTTCTACAATCTTCCCTCCCCTGCTCCATATGGTTTGTGTCAACAGTAGAGCTGCTGGGGGGTGCCCTATGTTGTGCCTCATTCCTTGGACCCAACTAGGCAAACACTTAGAAGACTACTTCCAAAGGTGAGAGGCATAGGGTCTTAACTGGCCTCTGCTTCCCATTTTAGTGATATTCAGCCTGTTGGTAGGCAAAAGGTTAGCTTTACCTCCTAGTCAAGGAATGACTGAAAATCAAATTTTACCAGCCTGTTTGTGACATGGACACCTTTTCCACAGTGAGCTCTCGGGTGGTGGGTGACAGGATTGGCTTTGATGAGAGTGCAGCTCTCTGTTCCATTGTTGCTGACATGGGGGTCTGTGTTCCCCTTTAGGGCAAAAAGCTGGTAGTCTCCCACTCTGGCCAGGACCAAAACCCCTGGTGGGAGGGGCCTTGGGTGATCCATCATGGTTGTCTGTGCTGAGTGAGCTATGAGAGTGTGAGAATGCTGTGGATGGAGTGACAACAGTTTGTCCATTGTCTCCTCCTGGAAAAGGAATTAAACTGCAGGTAGGGACCTGAACCCACATCTGAGGAGTTCCAGGGAGTGTGCTTATTTCTTGGGATAAACCACTCTTTTCTCCCTGTTTTCTGGTACACTGCGTGTAGGTGTTGACTATATGACATCAGGGGGCTATGGTTGCATTGGTGAGCAGCAGTTGGCTGTGCCCATGTGTGCACATGGAGACTCTGGCAACATACCAGTTTGTGATGGCTGAATACTGACAGAATTGCCAAGGATTCCTGACCAACTGCTATATTGTCCACTGCTTGCTTTGAGGCATTTCTTTCACTAAATTCTTCTCTGATACTGGCTAGTAGTGCTGGCACCTTATCACCAACAGCTCTCCACTGAGGTCTTTCATTCTGAAAGATTCAATATAAATATATTGAAAGTTATCAATGTTGCATCCGCAGAGAAATGTGAAATCACCCCTGTAAATCAGCACAGACTGATAAATACCAAACAATACTGGAATGGTTTAAATCAGTTATCGTTTCTATGTTTGTTCCTCAGACAGACTGTGTGACAGTTCAATTTCTGCTACTGACTATTCTGATTTATGGAAATTCCTTATCTCAATCCAGAATCTGCTCCTCTAATTCCATTTTATTTTCAAAATGAGATATACTTCCTGCACAGGAACTTTGAATGGCAAACCTGATGTTGAGTTAACTGGAGGTGTGACTTGAAATTTTCACCACCACCTGAACTACAGACCCAGAATTCTGGGGCAATAAAACCATCTGTGCTTTTGTGCTTTATAATGGTAGAACACCGAAACTGTATTTTGCTATATTTTCAGAATAATTCAGTGACTCTTAAATATCACCTGTTCTTGGCTCCCACTAGATCAGCCTCTGATTTCGGGTGAATTCGAACATCTTACATAAACTGATAATTACACTGAAGCAACACACAACTAAGGTAACACCAGGCATTGATGATCCAGCCATTAAAAAGAAAACCTTGATACTGAACATAAGTATACACATATGATATTCATCTCTTACAGAAACTTCTTGAGCTTCCATGAAAGAAAGTGGGCAGATGTGGCACATAGGAGTAAAAAGGCTAACCACTGATGTGTGTAGAAAAGAGTAAGAGTCCAGTAGCAGCTTAAAGACGAACAAAATTTGTGGTAGGATATAAGCTTTCGTGAGTCACTGCTTGTATAGAAATATTGATTTCTAAAAGTCTCCTGCCTTCTCCTGTGATGTCTTTCTGATATCATGCTGTGTCTTATTTCCTGTTGCAATACCAAATGGTAAGGCCAAATGGATGGAGCAAACTTTATAACCATGCCATATACCACATTCCTTCACACCTTTATGCCAGAGAACCAGACAATGAGGCTCCACACACTAGAGTCTTGTCACATACGCAATGAAGAAAGCTAGAGGTTGGGCCATCTGACTGCAGGGAGGGCCTCCAAACCCTATGTTGCAGCCATGACAACCAACAATTGGGCACACCCCTGTCCACTCGTGGTTGGCTGAATGGCCACAGCTAATCATGATTAGATTAGGGGATAATTGATTGATCCCTATGGGAGTGAGTCTCTTGCTCTTAGCTCTTGCTCCCTTCTTCCTCTTGCCATTGTCTGTTTATTGCACCTGAAATGCTGTCTCTTGGGAAACAAAGAGCTGCTTTGTGAAGTGGACCACATGCTTGTGCAAAGTTGGGATTTCCCTTTAAAATCCCTTGGACTGTCTTGGACTGTTGGATATTCCTGAATTTGGTAATTATGAATCATTAATGTGTAGTTAAGACAAATAGCCCTAGGTGTTTTATTGTTTTCAGTATCCTCTAATAGTCTGTTGCAATGCTCTGTACTGAATAAAGATCCTTCTTATTTCTAATTGTGTCTGATGTTGTAACTTGAACTCCAAGGCTAAATCTTGTGGCTGATGCTGACCACCTACGCTACCTTTCTAAGAGTGAATAGTGTGCATCTCTGAGTAGAGCTGCTGATGTGTAAAACCCAGATGCCAACTAAGGGCCTGAATCTCTCCCTTAGGAAAGGCAGGGACCAGTGAAAGAGATTCTGGTGGCAAATTATTCCGAAAACCAGAGAGGGTATAGACAATCTCGTAGTTTATTGTTTAATGCGCTGAATATACAGGGTTCCCTCGCTTCCTTGGACTGGACTGAGTGGGTTAATCCTGTACACTGCTCACTTCTTCAGATACCATTGATATGTGGTTAAAAACACATTGTTTTACTATTCTCATAACAATCTTCACAAACATCACACACTACCCCAGCCTCGATCCACTAAAATGACAGGGGGAGGGAGGGGGGAGAGAGAGAAATGGAGTTAAGCATACATTCTTATCTGCATTGTCATCAAGGCAGCTTAGAACTACTGCTGCAGTCTCACATTTCAACAACAAAGTGTACATTTTTAGAGCATAAACTGCATGTCTGTGAAAGCTTCTGATATTTCAGTTCCTTGTCAAAGGGGACTGAATATGCCACAGGCTTAAATGTTATAATGTGCTGCTTATGGTAATTAATTTGCACTCCCACTTATTGATGTATTCAGTTGAATCAGAATGACAGCTAGAAAATGCACAAAGACCAACTGGAAACAAATTATGATACACATTATACCAAAGTAATTTGCACATTCATGGGTTTATTACGACTGAGTATTTTTCCAAGCAAAGCTATCATATTTTCTTTTGTAATGTAACAGAATGATAGAGAGATTTCAAAATCCAAATTAAGCTGGAAAGGACTGAAAAGATATGAGCAACTCTCGTTCCAGCTTACAAAACCCTACAATGAGGGCAAATATTAAAAATACTGTGGAACCGGCAAACTGCTTTACATCTCTGGAAGTAAAAGGGTTTAGAAGAGTCCTCTCTTTGGCTAGGTGCTCTGCCCTCCTTTCTGTTGTACTTGAAGGAATATACAAAAAAAAAAAAGAATATTCCTTTCACAAAAAGGCTTTGTACCTGCCCATTAAGGAAGGCTGAGACTACAGAGCGTATGTTTTTTATATGCCCGTATTATAAGGCGGCGCGTAATGAGATCATCACTCCATTGATTGAAAAAATTTCAGGTCTTTCTGAAAAAGCTAGACTTGAGTTTCTTCTGATAGAAATCTCAAGAATGTTCTAATTTGTTGCTGTGAAGAGAAGGGGAGAATATTTCTAATTCATTGTTGTGAGGAGCAAGGGGGGAATGTTCTAATTCATTGTGCGGAGAAGGGAAGAATGTTCTAATCCACTTTTGGTGCCCACTGGAGATGAAAGTGAGGCATAAATGAAGTCAATAAATGTGAGGTAGGCTAAGCTAAGTGACAGCAACTGACTGAAGATCATACCAAAAGCTTCAGCACTGATGAGGGCTTCCAATCCAGGTTCTCATATTTGAATCACTACACCTCTCTGGTTATCTCAGCTCTCTCTATTTCTTATGTGGGAATAGAGACTACGTCCCACTGAAGTCCATGGAGCGTACTTCCAAATACACAAGTATAGAATTTAATGTAACATGTCACATTAATATTCTTGCATCAGGTTGGGTCAGATTCAGTCAGGCAACGTATTTTGAGCAGTACAAGTGTTAAATCGTGAGCTTAACAAATAGTCAGAGAGTGATTTCAGCAAGAACACAACTTTATTCTTCAACTCGGACACTTCTCCAACATGGATCAACATCTGATAGCCAGGACAGCTTTTACATTGCAGCTGTCCTGCTTTTAAACATTTCCCGGCTAATATAGCCACGCCTATCATACACATAACAACCAATACGATTGAGTGCATAAGAGCCAATCATGAACGTTCCCGCTTGGGAACCTGCTTGAATGTGATTGGTTAGACATTTCCTGGGCTAGCGATTTCATTGGATACTTCAGGATCCTAGCCCAGGCTGAAGCTTAACATGGTCTTACAATGAGGTGTTTCACAACAGTTAATGCATTCATGGCAGCTTCTGAATACATTACAACAAGAATGTTGTAGAAAACTTCATAGAGAGTTGTTGCTAGGGCTAAGCCAAAAGTCTGATAGCCAATATGGCTGGGAAGGGGAACTTTTCAAGCAGTAAAGTTTCACGAAAGTCTCCTTGCTCAAACTTTTCACTACCTTTCACTGCATGCATGGTCTTGCTGCTGGTGGCGATTTCACTCCACACTACTACAGGATTCCAGGGTTGTTGTTGTTGTTGTTTTTTAAATAAAGAAGTTCCCAAGCATGTTCCCCTCTGATTAAGCTCCAGGTATCATCAGTAATCCAGTCTCTTTAGCGATGACTCTTGAAAGGTTATACCCTGAAAATCTTATTGGTCTCTAAGGTGCTACTGGACTTGAATCTAGCTCTGGTGACTTTTTATGTAAGAAGATTCAAGTGTGAAATAATTAACTAAGGGAACCCAACAACTGCCAGATTCTCTGACATCCTGACTTCAAAAGAATGTGGAATTTTCTTCACATATCCAAAGAATGGCAGTTATCCCAATGCTGACACCCACCAAACTAGTTTCATTTACTTCCTATTGTGGACTGATAAGGACATTCCTCATTATGCCAATAAAGGTATGTAATTGTAATTGCAATTGACATTCCACCCTGGGTGGAAAACTGACTGTCCCAATCCTCCATTGATCAGAACAACCTAATAACACCCTACAGAGAAAAGGACAGGACTTAATGCATAAGGTTAAGAAAATGCAAACAAATAAACACGTCACCTATGGTGCACCTGAATTCTGCTTTCAAACTAGGCTTAATTCATATTTAACAGTAAGCCAGGGTTTGTCGCTATGTGAATGAAACACATGAGCAAGCCTGCTTTCCATCCCTACTCTCCTCACATACGGCAAAATAGGGTTGAGACATTCATATTTTGCTATTACATTTACATTTATGATTTCCATGTACCTTACAGACCAAAACTAGGACTGTAAACAAATTACTGTTTACAGTCCTAGTTTGTGGGATGACTGCAAACCACGTTTGCAGATCCATATGTAATAACAAACTGCAATTTGCCACAAACCTGAAAAATATTGTTCCCTTGTCTAAGCAGGCAGGAGGGGGCAGCTATCAGGTAAATGAGCCTGAAGTTCCATCAAGGTTATAAAGATTTATGAAGTTTCTGTTACTGAATTTCTGTCTTTGTAAGTGCTGGGTCCTAATGGCACAGGTGCACACACCAGTTAAGTATTTCCAAAAGATGTATGTTGTTGATGAAACGCTTGGGCTGCACAGTCAGGTCACTGTTGCTTTGTAAGAGACTGTAGGTCAAAACTATAAAAATATTACTCTTATTTGTCCCAAATTCAGGGTTTGATCAAAAGTATTCAGAAAACTCCAAAGGGGGGTGGCGGCCTTGTATTAACAGCAAAAACAAGGAACATGATGTGGGCTTTGTTTTTGTTTTTTATCAGAGGTTTCTGTTATCTGTACAAGGATTCTAGTAATAGCAGAAAGGGAGCTTCCGGCCGGCACCGAAGGCGCAGCGGTTTTGGGTGTGGCTGTTAAATAGGTTGGTCACTTTGGGCAGAATAGGGCAGGGATAAGGAAGCGGAAAATGGTGAGCACCCTGTTTGGGAACTGGGGGGTCTTCAGGAACGGCCTGCGGGCTATTAAGGCCCTGATTCCCTATTGGGAGCCTCTTAGTTAAGCTCCGCTCTGCAAGCTGTATGGTTTCAGGGGTAGGCGCTCCTGGGAGGCTACCAGTGGCTGGGCTGCTGGTTGAAAGCCAGATTAATGGCTCAAGGCCAGGGTTGGTGGCTTGCCCACATATTAGACAAGGAGGCTGGTCAGCCTGACACCTGCCTTGTCTGTTCCGCTACCTAGGAAGTGCTCCCTTGCTGATTTTGGTTAATAAAATGTATATAGTTAATAAAGTGGCCCTTGTTTGATCCAAACTGTTGTCCGTCTCATTATTCCGACTGTGGGGGCAAGATATCTTCTACAGAAACTGTCTCTAAAGATATCAAACATTTTTCCCCCTCTGAGTCAATTCACATTGACGTGAAAGATGATTTATTCTTATCCTTTTATCTAAACACAGAGAACACCCACATGATCTATAGCTGAATTTGGCCAACAACAAAAATCAATGTTCTTAATGTCTTTGACATTCTCAGCCAACTAAACAATCCAAAAATGATTACAGGAACATGGAAAGGGGAAAGGAGTTGTGTCATGTTGCTATGCATTACATTGAGGGGCTGGTCACACGTAACTTTTCTGGAACTTGGACTTTTTTGTTGCAGATGTAGGTGAAATAATATGTTTATCAATGTAAAAATACAACAAGAGTGCTGCTAGATCATATCCGGTCCCGGTTTGCCGAGGGAAGCAGCGTGTGAGACTAGCTCCACACCAATTCTGACCTTTTGTTGTGTTAAAGGTACATTTTAATCACCATAAGATTTGCTTGTAGAGGAAATCTTGGCAAGGGGTGCAGGCATCGCGCTGGAGAGGGTGGCGACCCTCCCCAGTGTTTGCCAAGCTAGCCCCGAAGCGCACAACATCAGGAGCCCCAACAGAGAACGTCGAGCTACAGACAAGCCAACAAGGACCATAGAAGGAGTTCCACTAAACACCAAGTGAACCCGAAGCTAAGTATATTCTTAGTTTTTTTTCCCTTTTATGACTAAAATAAAAGGAAATAAGGGTAAAGCCTGAAAGTTAAACCCAGTGGCAGAGAAAACGCTCCGGTGTAGGAAACAGAAGGGGGAGGGAACAAAGTGCCCCATTTGCAAGCGGCTAAACTTATTATACTGAAATAACTGGGGGAAGTGGGTAAAGGTAGTAGGAGCGGCGAAATCCAATCTAATGAGCAGAAAATAAGAAAGACTTAAAAATCAATTTAAAAGTGCGCAAACCGTTTATTTTTCTTCCTTTCCCTTTATTTGAGCAGCGCCTTTAAGGGGGAGATCGAGAGTGATTGCCTGCAGCTGCCGGGAGGGAGAGCCGATGCGACGCGAGTGAGGGGAGGAGGAAGTCAGACGGAGGAGAACTGGTGACGCGGCAGAAACGAGACGGAGTGGAAAGGCGGGGGCAGCCGATGAGGAGCCGAGGAGGAGGCTACGTGGCTACGTTGTCGAGCGGGGCACGGAAACAGATGGAGACAGACGGAACAGCCGTTTCTTCCTACGTGGCTTCGTCGGCGACCCGAGAAGTGAGAGGGGAGGGGGAACGAGTAGAGGCCATCGAACAAGAGAGCAGAGAGTAGAACAAAGTAGAAGAAAGCGCCAAACAGTGACTGATTAAATGAAAGCTAAAAGGAACAGTAACATTTAAAGAGATATTGAATGAGATACTGAAGGGACATTTAAAGGGACATTTAAAGAGACAGTAATGGGAGACGTTAAACCTTGAGATTAAATCAAAGAAACAGAAGTACTTAAAGAGACACTGAAGAGACATTTAAGAGACACTTATAGAGACTGTAACGGGAGACTTGAAACCAGAGACGTTAACAATACGAATCTCCCAATAGAGTTGAACTATAACACATACAATATAATACCTATTAGGAAAACCTATCTGATAAAGATACTTACAGAACTTTGACTGGACTAGAAAAAGGGAATAAGTAAATAAAATTAAAATAAACAAAAGCCAAAGGTACAAGTCTCAAATATAAATATAATTGTTACAAACAGGATAGCAACTAAACAGATGACAACAGGTTTAGGTGCTAATAGAAAGGGATCCATACCCTCACCAAGCCGGGGGGGGGGCTGGGCCAACTGAAACCAACAATGTCGGTGGGGCAACTGAGTATAAAAGATTTAAAACAAATCATGCAGGAACTAATGCAAAATATGATGGACTCTAACATACCAGACATGATAAAAAAAGAAATAGATCCACTGAAAGGTAAAATGGAAGAAATCACGATACAAATAAAAACAGAAACAGAAGAAATAAAAAAACAAATAGCAGAAAATAGACAGGAAATGCAAAAAGTTGTTGTTGATAATAAAGAAACAAGAGGTAAAGTTCAGGAATTGGAGGAAGAGATACAGGAGATAAAATTAAGAGAAGATAAGATTGAAGATTCTCTGATTGCCCTAGAGATGGAAAAGGCAGCACTTACCCTGAGGTGCCAAAATATCCCTGAAGCAATAGGGAAAAACTTAAAAGAAGAACTGGCACAAAGCTTTGCGGAACAACTAGAAGTTGCTACCAAAGAAGAACTTGAGGCCGAATTAGAATCTGCATATAGAAGAAATTCTAGCTACGCCAGAAAACATAAAGTCCCTCGTGAAGTTCATGTAAAATTCTATAAACGTGAAACCAAAGAGAAAATTATAAGAGGTCGTATGAGAACAAAGTAACCATCCAAAATGCAGAAATAAGATTATTAAGAGAAGTACCATGGAGAGTAAGAGAAAGAAGATCTTCATATTACATTCTGACTGACCTACTGAGAAGCAATCAGATAACATTTAGATGGCTGGTCCCAGAAGGAATCCTTTTTGAATTTAAAGGAAGGCGACACAGAATTGACTCTATCTTTAAGTTAGAAAATTTTTTGGAAAGACATGGAGAAGACCTGGGCTGGCAAAAAGAAGAGGGAGAACAAAGTGGAGAAAGCGAAGTAGAGGAAGGAGAACACAGAGCGGAACAGGCCGAGGGAACAACCAAGAAAACAACAACGAAGAAAGATAGAAAGAGACAGGCAGTAGCCGCATTTCAGATGTTAACCCGCTTTGGGTATAGGAATAAGGACAACAAAAATAATGGGGCTACTGGAACACACTAAAAGTTTTAAAATACTTTCAATCAATGTGAACGGCCTGAACAGCCCCCAAAAAAGGAGAAAAACCTTCCATCAAATTACAAAAATACAGCCAGACGTAGTTTGCCTACAAGAGACACACATAAGAAAGAATGATATAAGGTACCTCAGATACAAAAAGCTTGGGAATGAATTTATAGCGGCAAGTGATAAAAAAAGAATGGTACGGTGATATATGCTAAAGACAACTTAAACCCAGAATTAATTCATGCATCAGATGACGGGAGAATCGTAGCGATTAAAATTGTAAGAAATGGAATCGAAACAGCATTAATTAATATCTATGCGCCCAATCAAAACCAGGAAAACTTTTATGAAAGGCTTAGACAAATAATTGGAGTTGTGGGATATAACAACGTATGTGTAATAGGTGACTATAACACAGTTTTTTACCCCGAAATAGACAGGAAAAAACATATCAAAAACACAAAAGTGGGACCAAGACTACCCAAAAGTTTTTTACAATTGGCAGAGGAGTACTGTCTATTAGATGCTTGGAGAGCAAGAAACATAGAAAAAAAAGATTTTACGTTCTATTCCCACAGACATGATTCCTGGTCACGTATAGATATGGCTTGGGTAAATCTAACATTGTTGAGTGACCTTCTAGAGGCCGAAATACTGCCAAAAACATTCGCTGATCACAACCCAATACTCTTAGCATTCAAAGAAATTAAAAAAAGAAATAGATGGACTATAAGTACCTCACTACTTAAAGACAAAAAATTTGTAGAAAAGACAAAAGCAGAAATTAAAGATTTTTTCACACGTAATATCCAACCAGACATATCAATACAAACAGTTTGGGAAACATTCAAGGCTTATATGAGAGGTTGGTTTATAAATCAAGATGCATGGAAGAGAAAACAAAGAAATGCATTATACAAAGAACTAAGTAAACAAATTAAAAAACAAGAAGAGGCGCAACAAAAAGGAACCAAAAAGGAGGAGATACAAATTAGGCTAAAACTATTGACACATAAAATAAATCTGTTAATAACCCAAGAACTAGCGAAAAAGATAGAGTATGCAAAACTATACCACTTCGAAAATGCAAACAAATCTTCAAGATGGTTAGCTTACAGACTAAGAAAAGAAAAAGAAAAAAGATCCATACTTGCTCTGAAAGATGAAAATGATATTGAAAAATTTAAATTACAAGACATAAAAGAAATTGCGGAGAAGTTTTATAAAAATCTATATCAACAAAACGTAGAAGAAGAACTAAAAATTAAAGAATACCTGGAGTTGAACAACAAACAAAAATTTAACCAAGATCAACAACATATTCTTAATGACCCAATCACAGTAGATGAAATATCAGAAGCATTAAAGAAGCAAAAAACTAAGAAAGCACCGGGCCCAGACGGCATTCCGGCAGAATTCTTTAAAGTGTTTGAAGAGCAACTGCTACCTCCACTGTGGAAAGTGATACAGACGGTAGAGGAACTAGGTAAAGTACCAGAATCGTGGAATCAGGCAGCTATAACACTAATACCAAAACCAGAGACAGAGAAGAACCAGACAAAAAACTACAGGCCAATATCACTTTTAAATATCGATTACAAAATCTTCACAACTATCCTGGTCACGAGATTGAAAAGAGTCCTGACACAAATGATCCATCATGACCAAGCAGGGTTTCTACCCAACAGATC
>NW_015176459.1:1291561-1332566 GCF_001447785.1 Gekko japonicus | reverse complement strand
GGCAGGATTGACGAGTGACCGCAGAGTCCTTGTAACTAAATAGAAACCTCTAGTAATGGGCTGGCACGCGTATATTTGGTACGGGAAGGATAAAACCCACTTGCACTTTAAGAACCATATTCTAAGGGCGGCTCTGTTAAAGGTTTGGAATGAAATCAAAACCAAATTTTACACTAAAATACCAAAATGGGTGTCTCCCTTGGAAGCCTTTATAAGACCAGCCTTCCTTACTAAGTATAACAAAGAAACGTACGAAAAATTACTAGATGAGACAAATCACCTCAAAACAGAGGAGAATTTATTGTCACAATGCAATTTGAAACTATCGTGGTGGGAAAAGCTCCAGTTAAAATCAAGATTCCAGATAGATCTGAAAGTGGGTTTCTATCAAGAGAAAAATGAGCTAGATAAAATCTGGCTCTCATCAAATGACAAAATGATTCAGAAAATGTATAAACTATTGTTAGAGGATTATTTATTAGAGGACGCGCAAACCCATAACCTAGTGGTTTGGAAAAAAAGACCTAGGTCATGAGCTATCTAAGGAATCTTGGTCAAAGATTTGGAAATCTGTAAAATATATGAGAGCAACAAATTACAGAGAAAATGTTTTCAAAATGTACCATAGATGGTACTGGTCCCCAGAAAGGTTAGCCAAATGTTACCCAAATTGCTCAAATGTTTGTTGGAAATGTAAACTGAATGTTGGCACCTTTTACCACATGTGGTGGCGCTGTAAAAAAATTCAAACATATTGGAAAACCATACAAAAACTTATAGAGGAAATTTTGAAAGTAAAACTGGAAATGGTACCCGACTTATTTCTACTAAACGTTATGCCAGATAAATTATCTTTTAATGAGAAATAGGTAATTGCGTATGTAATAACGGCAGCCAGAATACTCTGGGCTAAACATTGGAAACTAGATTGTGTACCCAGATCAGATGAAGTATTGAGTAAACTGTTGGAAGTAGCGGAAATAGATAAATTGAATATGTATCTACAAGGGGAAAATGATGAAGATTTTCTAGATAGATGGGTAGGATTGTATAATTGGTTGGACAAAAAGAGTGGACTCTGAAAATATATGTAATACTGTACAACGAACCGATGTATGTTAAACTTTAAATAAAACTTTTTTTAAAAAGTGCTGCTAGATCAGATCAGAGGTCCAGCCAGGCCAGCATCCTGTTTCATACAGTAGCCAATCAGCAGCCCTGGAGAGCCAATTAGCAGTGCATAGAGGTCAAGGCCTTTCCCTGGTGTTTCTCCCTAGCACTGGTATTCGGAGGTTTATATTCTCTACATATTGGGAGTCCCTTTAGTCACCATTCCTACTAGTTATTGATGGACTATCCTCAATGAACCTGTCAGATCCACTTTTAAAGCCATCTATGCTCGTGGCTATCACTATATCAACTGGCAGTGAATCCTACAACTGAATTATATATTGATTAAAGTAGTAGTTCCTTTGTCTGTCCTGAATCTACTGCCCATTAACTTCAATGGTAGGGTTGCCAGGTCCAATCATCACACCGGCAGGGGAGGGACTTTCCAGGAGCGCCGTGACATGCATACATAAACAGGAAGTGACACAGGCACATCAGGGATGTTGGGAGGACACTCTGGTTTTTGGGCAAAATTCTATGGTAGAACTCACTTCTTGGTAGAACTCACTCAAATGAGTCCTCACCATCTATACATATATTACAATATTGTCCATTTTATTTTCATTTCCTAATAATTTCCAGCATACCATTTGCTTTTTTCACCACTGCTGCACACTGAATCAATAGTTTCATTGAGCTACGTACTATAACTCCAAGACTTCTTTCCCTCTTAATCAGTTCAGATCCCTTCAGCATATATTTAAAATTAGGATTTTTTGTTGCACACTGCAATGTCTAACTTCACGCATGTACATCTGTTGGGAAGCCACTGATACTTTGATGACTTTCCATACCAAGCTATTTATCCCACATTCCCTCCCCAGTATTGCTTATTTGTCTGTTTGTATGTGTGTTGCTGAACCTAGGCATAGTATTTTTCCTTGGACCTGATCTGCTGAATCACTCGATCTTATTCTGTTCTAGCCTTGAGATATCATTCCAAAGTCTCTCTCTCAAGTATTGTGCGCGGTTCTGGTTGCCATATCTCAAGAAAGATATTGCACAGCAACAAGTACAAAAAAGGGCAACCACGATGATTAGTAGGTTGGAGCACCTTTTCCTATAAGGAAAGGTTGGCAGCTTTGGGTGACCTTGGGTCAGTCACAGTTCTCTCAGAACTATCTCAGCCCCACCTACCTCAGAGGGTGCCTGCTGTAGGGAGAGGAAGGGGATTGTAAGCCACTCCTTTGGGTAGTGAAGACTGGGGTATAAAACCAACTCTTCTTCTTTTCAGTCTAGAAAAAGAGATGGCCAAGGGGAGTCACGATAGAGGTTTATAAAATTATGCATGGCATGCAAAAAGTGGACAGAGAGAGCCGTTTCTCTATGTCCCACAATTCTAGAATTTAGGTGCACCCAATGAAAACTGGTGAAAAATAGGTTCAAAACAGACAAAAAGAAATACTCAAATAAATCAAATAAATAAATAAATAAAGGCATATTACCATGTCGGGAGAGCTCTCCTATGTGATTCCATCTCTGAACTTCAAATTTAGCTATCATAAGCATGTATCCGGGGAGGGGAGGGAGCAAGCTGTTTGCTTTGAAATCCAGATGTTCTAAGAAGTAGATACTTGCAGTGGATTTCATATTTTGGAGAGCTCTTTAAAAAAAGTTACGTAAGAAGACCCCTGCTATGGTGAGACTAGAGGCCAACCAGGGCATAGTAGCCAAGGCCTTCCCCTGATGTTGATGCCTAGCCCTTGATGTTGCATCCTTTAGTCACCATGGCTAGTAGCCACTGATAGACCTATCCTCCATAAATCCATCTAATCCCCTTTTAAAGTCATCTATGCCCATGGCCATCACTACATCCTCTGGCAGCAAATTCCACATTTTAGTCACTCATTGTGTAAAGTAGTATTTCCTATTGTCCATCCTGAATTTACTGTCCATCAACTTCATTGGATGCCCATCAGTGCCAGTGTTTTTGGAGAGGGAGAAAAGTTCTTTCTGTCCATTGCCCCCCCCCCCGTTCAGAATAACGAGACAGACAACAGTTTGGAAATAAACAAGGGCCACTTTATTAACTATTTAACATAACATTGTGGCAAGGGACCAGCTAAGCAAGCACGGATCAGGCAAGGCAGGTGTCACTCCCCTGACCAACTTCCTTGCCCTTTTATCGGGCGGCTCACCTAGCTCTGGTCTTGAGCCAGTGGTCTGGCTCACAACCAGTGGCCCAGCAAAACTGGTTTCCACCTAGGAGCGCCTACCCCTGAAGCCTTACAACTTGCAGAGAGGAGCCTTACCCTAAGAGGTTCCCAGAGGTGATCACCATTCCCCACCCTGGACCCTAAAATCCGAAGGCAATTCCTGACGACCCCCTGTTCCCTAATGGAGAAAATTCCATAAGGTGCTCACCGGTTCAAGTTTCTTGCCTGCACAAACCTGCCAAGTGACCAACCTATTTAGGTGTCGACCACCACAACCAAGTATCCAATCCACTGCTCTCAGTACAAGGAAGGCGAAAACACCTCCACCCATTCAGCCAATCCTCGGTTGAGGCGAAAAATTCCTACCTGGGTGACCAGCCATAGCCTACACTCAGAACAGGGCGGAAGGGTGGGCAAGTACGTGGAGCAACTGGCATTGAGCGGGAGTGGAACCCGGCTGTTTGACATGGCCGGCTCTGCCCCCCACCCACATCACAATGCTGGCATCGCGGCTTGACTGTTGCTGCCCCCGCTTCCTCCGGGGAGGCAAAGCAGCCCCCGGCATCCGGCAGCAGGAAGCCGGGAGCCCAATTGTCTTTACCCCATGCAGAAGTTTATAAACCTCTATCATATCCTCCTCTTAGTCACCTTTAGCCTTTCTTCATAGGAAAGGTGTTCCAACTCATTAATCATCTTGGTTGCCTTCTGTACGTTTTCCAGAATTGCACACATTATTCCAAATGAGGCTGCACCTCAGATCTAAGCAGGGGCATCATAATATTGGCTGTTTTACTTTCGGTCTCTTTCCTAAGACTCCCCAGCATAGAGCTTGCCTTTTTTCATGGGAAAGGCTGGGACTCGCTGAAGAACCAAGCTCTGCATGGCATGCTACAGATGCTATTTTCTTAACTGCTGGTTAAAGCTTAACCTCCCCCTCCCCCATCCTGCAGAGGTAAATGCCAACACTTGTGGTGACTGTAATGGACTGGGATTGTAGGCTTAGAGGTTCTAAACTTTCTCTCCCTTTTTATTTTACATCATACACTTGGAAGAATGTCAATTACACACTGAAGTCTTTCGGAAGCAATCCTCTGCTGAGATAAGTAGAGCTGGAGCCCATGAAACTCTAAATACAAATTTTGAAAGGGGTAGACACACACCTTTTTCATAACAGGGAAAAGAGCATTTATGATTAGCATAGCACAACTCTTAACGCGGACTTAAAAAAGAAAACAGCATGCGAAGATAAACTTCCCAGCTCTGTAAATGTATCATAATTATTATTGTTGCTCTTGCGGCTTTGTTGATCTCCTTTCTTCTCAGCTAGGCTGCATTGGTATAATTCAAATACACCTGAAGTCTTCTATTTTGCCCTCCTTTTATCTTTGTGTGATAGAAACAAGTTCAACCTAATTGCTACTTTCTCCTCCTTCTGACTGCCAGAATGTGATAGAAGCACTTTACTTGGGTTCTCCTTCATATTTTCCTTTACCCTTGGACACAAATTAAAAAACTTGTATGGATGTGTGCATGCACATACCCACACAAACTGTTTTCCTCCTTTTATGATAAAAGATTGGCAGTTAGTACTTAGTTGATGCTTAGTGTAGGCTTTGAGCACCATTTACTAAAAGGATGCAAAATCATGCGGCAATTCAGTAGTGGGTACAAGCTGCGGTGGCTCAAGTGGTTAAGACGCTGAACTGCAGGCTGTGGAAGGTCAGTAGTTCAGCGGTTCAAGACCCGGGGGCCGCAAGACAGGGTGAGCTCCCGTCTCTAGTTCCAGCTCCTGCCAACCTAGCAGTTCGAAAGCAAGAAATTGCAAGTAGATAAATAGGGACCACTTCGGTGGGAAGGTAACAGCGTTCCATGCGCCTTGGTGTTTAGTCATGCCGGCCACATGACCACGGAAACATCTTCGGACAGCGCTGGCTCTTCGGCTTTGAAATGGAGATGAGCACCGCAACCCTAGAGTCGGATTCGACTGGCTTTCAAGCAAGGGAACCTTTACCTTTTACAAGGGAGAAGGCTGCACAGGGTAAGATTCTGGACAATCTTGGGCAGTCACTTCCTTGGTGGAAGACATGCACACACAGAAACACACACAGAGGGATGAGTTAGGGGGGAAGGGGCAGAGTTTGGCCACAACTGGCAGGAAGGAAGAGCCAGCTGAGCTGATGCTATGGGCCTTATGCATGGTATTGGGAGCAGCACTGAGGAAAGCCATATAGGGTCCAGCCTCTGTTCTGCCCCTTTTGGCCTGTATGCTCTGCAGATCTCCTTGTGAAGAATGTAAAATAAAGTTTGCCCTTTTACTATACCGGTGCATGGTGTCAACTCTCCTTAATCCATGTCTGCAGGCAAAGCCCATGATGCTGCCTCAAGGCCTCCATCTTGATGGTCTTCCACCAATAGTTAGTCTGTTTGCATTGATTTCCAGTTCTGTAATCCTAGTCTTACTACATTGTTTATTGGATGTCTTATGATATCTGGTTGAATTTTTCTGTGCGTAGATTTTATAATCTACCTTGAGTCTTAGCAAGAAGGGCAGGCTACACAGGAAATAAATCAAATAAATATGGCACAGATATGTTCCTTCTGCACAGAGTATTTATGCCTTAGTAGTTAGTGCTGGGCGGAGCTGCGGTGGCTCAAGTGGTTAAGACGCTGAACTGCAAGCTGTGGAAGGTCAGTAGTGCAGCAGGTCGAGACCCGGGTGTGCCGCATGACGGAGTGAGCTCCCATCTCTAGTTTCAGCTCCTGCCAACCTAGCAGTTCGAAAGCAAGAAATTGCAAGTAGATAAATAGTTACCACTTCGGTGGAAAGGTAACAACGTTCTGTGCGCCTTGGTGTTTAGTCATGCCAGCCACATGACCACGGAAATGTCTTCGGAAAGCGCTGGCTCTTCGGCTTTGAAACGGAGATGAGTACTGCAACCCAAGAGTCGGATTCAACTGGCTTTCGAGCAAGGGAACCTTTACCTTTTAGTTAGTGTTGTATTGGGACTGCAGAGAACATAGTTCAAATCCCTACTCAACCATAAAGTTCACTTAATAGAAAATTGTCAAGCCCACTAGTTATGATCTGTCTCCTAAGACCTGCTTTCTGTTCCCCTTCCCTCAGAGACTGAGGGGCAACTAGAGTCAGGGCATTTTCACTGGTGACACCTTACCTTTGGCTCATGTTGGTACATACCATGGAGTCTCATAGACATCAAGTCAAGACATTTCTTTTTACCCAGGCTTTAACCAATAGGTTATACAACTTTTATCTGGTCTTATGGTTTGTTTCTGGTTTTAGGTTTATATTATAAATATTCTTGGGTAGTCATTGGTTGTTTTTATATTGATAATTTGTTTTTTTAACTGATTTTTATGGTATAGCTTTTACTCCTAAGCCACCTCAAGAAGGCATATGAACTCCTTAAATAAATAAAACAAATGATATAATTCTTTCACAACCTAATGTCTGTTACAGAGCTTATACCATGATGTAATGGGAGTGAACTATGAACCCTGCCCTTGTTGAAAGATGTGGTTAAAAGTAAGAGGTAAATAATCAGTGCAGCATAATCCCTAAAGAAATTTTGGAAGATCCTAGTGGACAGGAATAGATGCTCGGTCCTAATCCCTCCATCTGTGTAGACCCTCAAATCCCACGTGAAGTGGAATACGCTGTCAACACTAAGATAGTGATTATACAGAAGTTCTACAGAGAAAGGACAAAAGGTGAACTGTGCAGGACAGGTAGAGAATTACATGCTCAAAAATGTGCTAATGGATATGTTGTGCTGCATGTGAAAGACCAGTAATATGGAATCCAAATCTAGTGGAAACATTTGAAAGGGACAGTTCCACGAGCATCCCTACTGTGATGAGGCAATGAAAAACAGAATGGGAACAATTTACTCATCTGTACTTTTTTGTTTTCTTCTTTAGTTTTCATGGTGTCGACTTCAGTAATGAACACAATGAAAAGAAACTTGCCAATGTTTCATAAGAACATCAATAACCCTTTAGGATGGGATAAATAAATAAAAAACTCCTACCAGTGTGATGATGTTTATCCACATACACAATGGGCTACCATGCTGTGGTAGGGGAACATAAAAGATAAAGAAGATATGCCCTCTGGAATTTCCATGGCAGAAATACTAGAGAGTGCATTTTTTAAAAAGCTGATCTAATTCAGCTGCCATTTCCAACAGATGGCAAATTTTAGTCTTTAAAATTCAATTAGCCAAGTAGCTAATTAAAAATTTGAGATATTAGAGACACAGGGTGTTAATCAACAACTCTTCTGGACAACAAAGAAACACACAAATAAACCCCAGTAGAACTGAAATATTTCTGAGTTCTGGATTGTAGTTATCCTTCAATACTTTCTTGCCAGTTATGCTAAAAAATCAAGGTGATTTCAAGGGTACGCTGTTCTCTCTCCACACCAGATACAGGCATGATCTGGCCTAACCAACCAAATCTGGCTCGGCTTCAAAAAAGAATACACAAAATGATTCCTAAAGCCAGTTTATGAATTTAAAGATGCAATGAAGCAACTCATCCAGTAACAAGAGCTTCCTTTCCCCCACTTCTGGTTAACTTGTTGGTTGGCAATAGGGTTGCCAAATGGGGCCGGGGGGTGGGGAATCCCCCGCTTTGGAGGCCTGATTTCCGATGCAACGGAATCGGGCCCCAGGGGAATCCCGCCCCCTGAAGCTGCGTCACCAGAGGTGACGCATGACGTAGGGCATGTTGGGGGCGTGGCCCAGATCGTTGGGGGGGAAACCATATGGTTTTCCCCCCGACGATCTTGGCCACGCCCCCAATGTGCTACGTTGTGCGTCAGTTCCGGTGACGTTCCGGCGGCGCGCACACACACATCCCCAGCCAGCTCCCAGAGCAAGAAGACACTCCCCCCGCCAGTGAGTAAATTAGATTTGGCAACCCTAGTTGGCAAGTAGGAACTGGAGATAACTTCTGAACTGAGATTTGTCATGATAATTTCTGTTTAAAAAGCAAGATTCTAATAATGTGTATTTTATAATGGGTGCTTTCACACATGCTAAATAATGCAGTTTCTATCCACTTCGGCAACCTTTTGCAAGTGGATTTTGTCACTTCACACAGTAAAATCCAGTTGTAAAGTGCATTGAAAGTGGATTTGAAAGTACCCTGACCTGGATAGCCCAGGCAAGCCTGATCTCGTCAGACCTCAGAAGCTAAGCAGGGTTGACTCTGGCAAGTACTTAGATGGGAGACCTCCTTGAAATACCAGAGGTGGGAGGTGGGGGCAGGCTTTATTTAGCCACCTCTTTGAATAGGGGTCAGTCACCTGAGGTCGCCATGACTTGCAGGTGCACACTCACCCCCACACACTCATGCGCACACATATAAAAAAATACCCCCAAAAAGAAAGTGGATTGAAAGTGCATTATTTAGTGTGTATGAAAGTGCCCAAAGTGTTTTCTCAAAATAGACCTACAAGGAATTTGACATAGATTTATTTATTTATTATTAGATTTATACCCCGCCCTCCCTGCCAAGGCAGGCTCAAGGCAGCTTACATAAAAATTTTAAGACAATTTAAAACCATATAAAATCTAAAGTGCTATACATAAATCTTGTATATAAAGTGGCAGTGATAATCCAGTATTCTCCAAGCAGGTATCATTCAGTACTAACAAAGCTGGTGGTACAATCCCAGGGAGGCTCTGATGTTATATTCAGATGTTAAATGCCTGGTGGAAGAGCTCCATCTTACAGGCCCTGCAGAATTGTAGTAAGTTCCGCAGGGCCCTGACATCCTCAGGGAGCTCATTCCACCAGCGTGGAGCTGCCAGAGAGAAGTCCCTAGCTCTTTAGGGCCAGGGAGAACTAGGAGGTGTTGTGTCCCAGAATGTAGTGCTCTCTGGGAAACATGCGGGGAAAGGCAGTCCCTCAGGTATGCTGGCCCCTGACCATAAAGGGCTTTATAGGTAAGAAGCCACACCTTGAAGTGAATTCAGTATGCTATAGCCAGCCAATGCAGTGCTTTCAGCGCAGGCTGGATGTGTTCTTTCAAAGTGAGACCCAGCAACAGCCTGGCTGCCGCGTTCTGCCCCAGCTGCAGCTTCTGAATTTGGGACAAGGGCAGCCCCATGTAGAGAGCATTACAGTAGTCTAATCTCAAGGTTATCATTGTGTGGGTTACCGTTGCCAAGTCGCCACATTCAAGGAAGGGAACCAACTGCATAATCAGTCGAAGATGGTAAAAGGCCGACTTGGCAGTGGCAGTTGCTACCTGGGCCTCTGTCAGGCTTGGGTTGATTGATCATATGTAGCTGTTTTATTGCCATTCAAAAACTGCCTGATGTATCTTCCCATGCTTTAACCTGGCTTACCCTTTTCCCCCCTTAGAGTGTATTCTAGTGGGTCTATCTTTTTTTTTCAATAACATTTTATTGGTATAATACAATAGTATTGAGAAAACATAAGGGGAAGGGAGTGAGAGTGTGAGTGAGAATGTATCTGTAGGAGTAGACGCCTGCAGTTGTAACTCTTCTATGGAGCCCCAACAAGACATCGGTTCACACGAGAAGATGTCCTTGGAGCTAATCTTGGAGCTAATCTTTGATTAGCTAGAGGAGGGCCCTTATTCCTATGGTCTGAGTAGATTGCTGATGTTCATGAACTGAATGTGTGTCTGTAATTATACACACCTTTCCCACCTTTGCACTTCAGTTCTGACAAAAGAAGTCATTTCCTAAACATCTCATATCTTCTAATAAAACTTTGAACCAAGAAAGTGTGTGTGAAGAGTGATTTGACCGGGGCTCTGACAGCCTCCATTGTTAAGGAGGCATCCAAAAGCACTCCCAAACTCCTAACCTCTGGCGCTAGCACCAATGGCTACTGGGGCATCGGTGGCCCTTGAATGTGTTGCTTTTCCATGGCAGTAAAACTTCCAGTCTTCTTCACCGATCCAGCCATAGTAGGGGTGAGGGAAGAAAATTGGGTGCCCGGGTTGAAACTGATTTTATTTTACTTCATTTATACTCTCCCTTTCTCCCCAATGGGAACCCAAAGTGGCTTCCATCATTCTTCTGTCCTCCTCCAATTTGCCCTCACAACAACCAGAGGAGGTAGGTTAGGTTGAGGGTGTGTGGTGGCCTGAGGTCACCCAGTGAGCTTTCATGGCAGAGTGGGGATTTGAATATGAGTCACCTAGATCCTACTCTGCCACTCTAGTGACTATACCACACTGCCACCTTGCTTCTATTGGCACCTTTAAGACCAACAAAGTTTTATTTGAGGTGTAAGTTTTCACGTGCAAGCACACTTCCTCAGATACAGTGAAACAGAATTTCCTCAACCATTAGGTATGGGGGGGTTAGTTGCCAGGAAGGGCTTGTTAGAATCAAGATGCCTAAGTAACTGGACAATTATAGCTGAGATTGGATTAAGACGGTTGGAAAGATCTGTGAATGGCAGTAAATTAGCATATAAGTACAAGACTTAAACTGATGTGAGGACAAAGTTTGAGTCCAGTGGCACCTTTAAGACCAGCAAAGTTCAATTCTGGGTATAAGCGAGAACTGAGAGACTTTGCATGTGTACATGTACATTCCTTCAGATCTATTAAAACAGATTTCCTCAAAGATTGCATATAGGTAGGTTGGGTTAGTTGCCAAGAAGAGTTAATTAGAGTAAAGATCTATAAGTAACTGAGCAATAAATACGGCCAAGATTGGAATAACACATTTGGTAAGACATGTAAATAGCAGCAAATTGGCATAGAGATAATAAAGGAGTTAACAACAGATGTGAGAACTAAGTTTGAGTCCAGTGGCACCTTTATGACCAACAAAGTCTTGATTTCTGGGTATAAGTGAGAACTGAGTGACTTGGCATGCTAAGTCTCTCGGTTCTCACTTATTCCTAGAATTGAACTTTGCTGGTCTTAAAGGTGCCATTTGACTCAAACATTGTTCTCACATCTGTTTGTTAACTCTTGCATTTCCTAGCAATTTGTATGCTAATTTACTGCCATTCACAGATATCAATCGCCTTAATCCAATCTCAGCTATAATCACCCACTTACCTATGCTTCTTAATTCTAACAAGCCCTTCCTGGCAACTAACCCCCCTCCTCTTCTATATAATGGTTGAGGAAATTCTGTTTCGCTGTTATCTGAGGAAGTGGGCGTGCACACGAAAGCTTATCCCTTGAATAAAATTTTGTTGGTTTTAAAGGTGCCACTGGACTCAGACTTTGTTCTGCTGCTTCAGACCAATACAGCTACCCACCAGGATCTACCTTGTGTCTATTACATGTGTATCACAACATTCTTCAGGGTTTCATCATCTTTCCCAAGGTTTCTAGAAGTTAAATCTTGGAGTGGGTGCACCATCTCTAGTGCTAAGGCATGCACATGAATACAAAGGCACCATGGATGCACAGCCTGCAGTTTAATTCAGTGCATCTGCTGACATGCTTTGTGAACTGTTGATAGAAGGTCATAGCAACTTCTGTTTTTTAAAATATGTCTTTAACCCAAAGAACAAAACTGGTTTTTGAACTGGTGGGAGACTTGTGCACAACAGTGTATAAGGAAGTTGGTATGTGTGGCTTGAACAGCCACTCCCAGCATGATAACTGAGGTGTTCCAGGGGAGAGGAGATGCTTTGACTCTTACGATGACAAAAGCTGGCCCATCTTCATGGCCAGGTGGGTGGGGGAGCTCTTTGCTGGAACAGAACATCCATTCCAGCTGGGAGAGATAACATGCCAGCTCTTTAATGTGTTAACACCTCTTGACAGGTGCAGGTTTTTGGGGTGGAGACCCAAGGATTAGCTACATATTGGCTGAAGAGCCCAAAAGACATGTGAGGGCAGGGTCTGAAAAAGGGAGCTGTTCCTTCATTTGGGGGCTTTCTTCTTGGCTCCTTCTTGGTTGGGAACTCTGGGGAAAGTGTGTTTTGCCATGAAAGATGACAGGTGTACATGACACGAAAGGAAGATGTAGATGCACCAGGGTGAGGGCATCATGCATCTATGCAGACCAGATGCAATATAGATTGTAAGTACTTTAGTTAGAACCTGTCTTTTTGTTTATTTAGTGTGCCTAGATCCTGACCTTTGCCATACCCTGAGTTTGTGCCTTATGGAAATAAAGTCTTGTTTAACTTGAGAGACTACACAAATCCTTACTCTACTGCCTGGCTCCTCGGCATACCACTGAATGATACCCTTGTGATGTTAACTTCAGGCAACCACACTAGAGAAAGGAGGGTCGGATTTTACCCAAAGTGGTGGTGGCAACCAAAAAGGGGGGCAAAACGTGGCTAGACTTGCCCACAGCACGAAAGAGTCCATAACACAAGTGTCCTCTGATTTTTCATCTGTGAAACACTGGAGTGGGACTGAAAATGATGTGTGATTACGGCCCCCACAATTTCCTTGGACAATGTGCATAGAAAAGGTTTGCCCATGTGTTGAAAAGGAAAGGAATGAAAGAGCTGAAGCAAGATTAACATGTTTAAAAATAGCACTCTGAAATAGTGAGGGTCTATCATGACAGGAATGTAAAGCCTAAGAAAATATCCTTGGAGAATAAGAGAGATGATTAGCAATATCATTAAAGCCAAGGAGGCATCTGTTTGAGTCCTTTGTGAGGCACCCAACTCAGCCACGTGCGCACACAAGTGAGAGCTCGGCTTGCTAATGCTCCAGTTTGAACACTAAACATAACATGCTCTACATTTAAAGAACATACAGATTAAATTGGAGGAAGCTGAAGAACCAAGCGGAGTCGGCCCTAATGATGCTCGTAGGAGTTAAAGGAGATCGTATCGACACAGGCAGCTGTCCAGAGTGAGCAAATGTTAATTATGGAAAATTTCCCACCAGGTATCCATAACACCGCGCAAACAGTGAAGTGAAAAGTTTTGTTTTTTTTTAAAGAATCACTTGTAAGGAATATAAAACTAATGAGTAAAGATCAGCAAAAAAGGTGGTTGCAAACCCTCTTTGACCTGCCTAAAGAAAGAGAGCAGATAATTTTTTAGACATAGCTCCTCATGTCATTCCTGTCGTGCTATAATTGGGTGGAGGAGTTTTCACAGGTTGCCCCCATTCACCCTCAAAAAGTATATCTAACTTTGCCATAAAGTGTTCAACCAGAAAATGCATTCAGTATTTTGTCTTTTGTTAGGTTTCCTTTATTCGGTATATCTGGATATAAAGCCCTGCATGGATTCCTGTGATCAAAAGGTGAAGAAGGAAGAAGGACCAGAGTTTTAATCCCTTAAAAACACAGCTAAAGCACACCTAAGGGGAACCATCTTCCCCGCACCCACCCATACAGCCTGGCATGTCAGTCAGCATTACCACGCAGACATTGCTGGGCCATCCAGGAAAACCAGTTCATCCGAGAAAGCTGAGGTGCCTGTGCCATAACAGCATTGTTTGTGCATCAGTCTTTGCCCCTGCCCTCTATTCCAGGCACAATAAGACACTCTAAAGGACAGGTGCCCATCGTTTGGTGAGACACCCATATCTGAGCTACTGTTCAAGTGGTTGAGAGTCAGCATGGTGTAATGGTAAGAATATTGCACTTGTTGGAAAAGGCAATGTATGGTGTATGAAGAAGAGAAGATCCTGCAGTGGGCAGCAAGAAGACAATTAGGATAGTGAAGTCAGCACCTTCTCTCCTTTTAAGTATCATTCCTTGGCTGTCTCCAGGTTGCAATTTCCTCCTCTTTCTTGGAAGTTCCACACTTAGCGCCTCTCTCAGCTAGAGATGTAATTAGGACCCTATATCTGTCTCTTCTCTTTACTATTAAGTATGTTAATTCCTAAATAAACCTTTATCTACACTTTAATCAGGTTGTGCACTGTTGCTGTTAATTACTCTGCCAATGGGTTATGGTGGTGCAGGAAAAGAAATTCCAGATGAAGATATGCTTGTGTTAATTTTAATCAGCCTGCCAGAATTATATGACAATATAGTTTCTGGGATTTAGAATGATTTGTTTCTCCAAAGCATTGTCAATCAATTGGAGGATGCATACTCAACTAGAGAATTCAGAAAATCTGAAAGTGAATCAGAGAAATCAGAGACTAGCCAAATGGCTTTGAATATAAATAAAAAGGTGAGGAAATTTGTCACCTCTGTGGGAAGTGAGGCCACATGAAGAGTAATTGTTTCAATGTTAAACCAGAGAAACGCCTTTCCCAAAGGAGGAGGGGAGTAGCAGCAAAAAGGCTCCAAACAAATTTAAGAAGCAGCCCATAAAGAAATATTTTATATTATCACCAGGAGCCACAAAAAGTGATGTATCATCCATAGAGAGCAGCTGCACACAACATATATGTATTCACAAAGATTACTTTGAAACATTGGATGAGCAAAAGCAAGACAAGTGCTGCAGATGGACACCCTGTAATAGCTCCAGTACGATAAAATGCAATTTTTCCAGAGGTGAAACCTGAGAGGTGCTCATTTTAAACTGTCTTTAAATTCCAAAGCTAGCAAATACTCTTATCTCTGCAAGAGCACTGGCATATAACTAACAGAATAAGTACGCTAATATAAGATAATTATGAGCCGACACTGAATATTATTTAAAAAGACTTAGATAACTGGTCAACGCTGCAGCTATCATTGATGGGAAAAGTAGCTACGATCAAAATGTCTGTTCTGCCAAAAATACTATTTTTGTTTCAAACTATCCCAGTTCTTCGCAATTTTAAATATTTTCAAAAATTGGACAGTCTGGTTAGAGAATATATTTGGCAAAAGAAAAAGCCAAGAATTAGATTAAAATCTTTACAGGAGAAAAGTCAAAAAGGGGATAAACCTTTATCTACACTTTAATCAGGTTGTGCACTGTTGCTGTTAATTACTCTGCCAATGGGTTATGGTGGTGCAGGAAAAGAAATTCCAGATGAAGATATGCTTGTGTTAATTTTAATCAGCCTGCCAGAATTATATGACAATATAGTTTCTGGGATTTAGAATGATTTGTTTCTCCAAAGCATTGTCAATCAATTGGAGGATGCATACTCAACTAGAGAATTCAGAAAATCTGAAAGTGAATCAGAGAAATCAGAGACTAGCCAAATGGCTTTGAATATAAATAACAAGGGTGAGGAAATTTGTCACCTCTGTGGGAAGTGAGGCCACATGAAGAGTAATTGTTTCAATGTTAAATCAGAGAAACGTCTTTCCCAAAGGAGGAGGGGAGTAGCAGCAAAAAGGCTCCAATCAAATTTAAGAAGCAGCCCATAAAGAAATATTTTATATTATCACCAGGAGCCACAAAAAGTGATGTATCATCCATAGAGAGCAGCTGCACACAACATATATGTATTCACAAAGATTACTTTGAAACATTGGATGAGCAAAAGCAAGACAAGTGCTGCAGATGGACACCCTGTAATAGCTCCAGTACGATAAAATGCAAATTTTCCAGAGGTGAAACCTGAGAGGTGCTCATTTTAAACTGTCTTTAAATTCCAAAGCTAGCAAATAATCTTATCTCTGCAAGAGCACTGGCAAAGCAAGGAATGATGGCATATTTTGGAAAGAGATTAGTTATCAGACAGAGAGGAGAATTAACTGCAACTGGAATTGTGAATCAGGATTTGTACACCCTTGAAGCTTATTCCTGAAAAACAAACCTTGCAAAGCAATGCAAATACAAAGATTGCTCCAGACTGTGGGACAGGTGATTGGGCCACAGGGACAATTATGTAATTAGTCAGCTTGAAAGCCAGAATTTAACTAAAGTCAAGCAGATGAGCAAATTTGCTGCTGAAGAGAAGTGTGTGTGCTGTGTGGGAATAAAGGGGATGAGGCCTAGCTTGGCACAAGCTAAACGCAGCATGGCACAAGTTAAATGCAGCAAGCCCTAAAGCTGACACAGTAATATTTGGGGATCAATGAAAAGTCAAACCACTAGTAGGGAAAAATATGTGCTAACTTTTATTGATGACTACTCAAGATACACTGTGACCTACTTAAATTAAGGAGAAAAGTCAAGTACTGAATAAATTTAAAGCATATGTGGCAATGGTCAGTAAAAGATTTCAAAGAAAGCCACTAGCAATCTGCACTGATAATGGAGGGGAATACATGGAATATTAGAAGAAAAATTATTTGGCTGAACAAGGAATAAAGCATCAGCTTACAGTCCTATATACTGCAGAGCAGAATGGTGTAGCAGAAAGGAAAAACTGCTCTCTAACTGAAATGGCTAGATGTATGCTCCTTGAGGCAGAGCTACCTGACAAGTACTAGTGGGAAACAATCAACACTGCTACCTACCTGCAAAATAGATTACCTACCAAAGGTGCAAGTGGTACACCATTTGAACTGTGATATGGGCACAAACTTAGCCTGAATCATCTAAATGTGTTTGGATCAAAAACCTACACTTACATTCCTAAACCAAAGCTGACCAAGATGGATCTCAGAGCAGAAGAAGGCATTTTTGTTGGCTATGCACTGAGATGCAAAGGATATAGGCCTCTCAACACAGAAACAGAAACAGTCAAGATCTGCAATGTGGTCTACATTGGTGAAAGGGAAAATCAAGCAACATGAAGAAAATAATCAGCGAATCTACACCAACAGAGAAAAATGAAGCAAATCAAATAGAAACAGTGCATCTGAGCATTATGGACAATACACATGATGCACCTGCTGAATTTTTTTTAATCTAAAGAACCAGAAGGAACTGCAGAACCAAGTATCAGACGCTCAACCAGATCAAACAATGGAGTACCACCAAGAAGACTTTCTTATCTAGCCAAAGCAGAAGCTATAGCTAAGCCTTCCACATGGGATGACATAGCAAGAATGCCTGCCAAAGAAGCAGAGAAATGGGGAAAAGCTGCAGAAGAAGAGACTGACTCTCTGATCAAGAACCAAACATGGACATTTGCAGAACTGCCTCCAAGGAAGAGGGCAGCAGGATGCAAGTGGACTGTCAAAAGCAAGCATGATTCAGAAGGGGAAGTACAAAGATACAAGGCCAGATTGGTTGCTAAAGGATACTCTCAGAAGTACAGAGACGACTATGATGAAACCATTGCACCAGTGGTGAAACATACTTCAATAAGAATGCTTTTGAGCAAGGAGGATTGTCAGGATCCACAGCAAAACAACAAAGTACATGCTTCCAGGAAGGTTTTACTTTTATTGAAAAGCCATAGATGCAATAACATGAACACTGTTAGGAATGGCGGGTTACCTATGTGCATAATAGGATGTAGGGCTTCCGTATGCACACCCCCCACACGTAGTACCCAATTAGATGGGCTCCCGCACGTGGGCATTTGGCAGATTTCTAACGACTGCAGAAGCTGGGAACGTAAGAAGCTTCCCACGAAACCTAGACATACCAATTCCTCCAGTGGCCTTGAGAGATATGTGTTACAGCTAAGATGCAATTAAGCGCATGGGAAGGAATGCACAGCAATAAGAAACATACACCACACTCATGGCAGCATAGCTGACAAGGATGCATGTAGAGCATCTGGACATAAAGGCTGCCTTTCTACATGGAGAAATAAAGGAAGATGTTTACATGGAACAGCCACTAGGCTGTTCAATCCAAAGACAAGCAGCTTGTGTGCAAACCGCAAAAGATCATCTATGGCTGAAACAGGCTGCAAGATGGTGGAATGAGAAAATTCAATAGATGCTAACCAAGGAAGGATTTGAGCAAGGCAAGGTAGAACATTGCCTATATTCAAGATATTGAAACAGCAAATGGGCATACATTCTGACTTATGTGGATGATCTGATTTTATGCTGTGCAGACAAGGAGGATTGTGATGAAATAGTTCAATGTCTGAATCAAGAAGTAGAAGGGAAATAAATAGAAAACATCAACTACTATCTTGGAATACAAATAGAACAAGAGGAAGATGGAAGCTATCTTCTCAATCAGAAGCAGGACTACATGAATATGGAAGGAGCTAAGCCAGCAAGCACTCCTATGGAAATGAACTACCTGAATCAGCAAGGAAGTAGTGAACTTCTGCCTGACAACAAGTGAGACAGAGAAGCAATTGGAAGACTACTGTACATAAGCACATTGATGCATCTTGGCATAACAGCAGCTGTGGGCATGTTATGCAGAAAGACAGAACCACCAAGTAGATGGGACTGAAATGCAGTCAAAAGCATTGCAGAGTACCTGCACGGCACTTCACATCTGAAACTAAAGTTGCCAACAATCCCAGACTAGTGGGACCCATGGATGCAGACTGGGCAGGGGATGCTACAGATAGAAAGTCAACTAGTGGACACATATTCTTCTATAGCAGCAGAGCGGTCAGCTTGGAGCAGCAGGAAGCAAGAAACTGTAGCTTTGTCCTCAACTGAAGCTGAATATGTATCTGTAGCAGAAGCATGCAGACAACTGAAATGGATACTGCAATTAATGCGAGACTTTGAGATAGAGGAACCCAAACCAGTACAAGTCTTTGAAGACAGCCAAGGTGCCATAAAACTTGCATAGACAGAGAAGATCAACTCAAGAACAAAACACATGGATGTGAAGCCTCGCTTAGTAAGAAACATACAAGAAGAAGGGCTTGTTGAGTTGGAATACTGTCCTACAGATGAAGTGATTACAGGCACACTCACCAAGCCACTTTCTTGAGAAAAGTTTGAAAGTCTATGTAAGAAGATGAAACTTGTGGACTTTGTACACTAAACTTGAGAAGGGGTGTTGGAAAAGTCAATGTCTGATGTACAAAGAAGAAGAGAAGAAGATCCTGCAGGGGGCAGCAAGAAGACAATTAGATAGGATAATGAGGTTCTCCTCTCCTTTTAAGTGCCATCCCTTGTCTGTCTCCAGATTGCTACTCTTAGGGCAATTTTCGCCTTCTTCTTGGAGACTTAGTCTCTCCCCTTTTCTCAGACAGAGATGTAGTTAGGAATCTATATCTGTCTCTCCTCTTTACTATTAAGTATGTTAGTTCATAACTAAACCTTTATCTACACTTTAATCAGGCTGTATACTGTTGCTGTGTTAATTACTCTGCCAACAGCACAATTTCCCCAATGGAGCAAGCATGTCAGTTTCCCCTAGGAGCCCTTTCAGATTGGGGACAATTTAAGCCCACTTTCCCCACATACCACCATGCCAGCCCACACACCTCTGGAGAAGTTCCAAGTGTGGAACTCCTCCAGGGCCACATCTGATCACACACTCATATTTTAAACACCATATAATTAGAGCCAGTCTATTAAAGATCTGGAAACAGGTTAGAACGGTATTCTACCCCAAGACACCAAGATGGATAGCCCCCTTAGAGACTATGGTCCAACAGAATTTAATGTCCAAGGTGCGAGCCAACACCAATGGCTACTGGGGTGGAACTCCTCCAGGGCCACATCTGATCAAATGTCCTTGTGACACCCACAGCTGGTCTTTGTGTTGTGTGAATAGGCCCTCAGTTGGATTTCTGACTCTTTCAACAGCAGATTCTCACATCATTGTTACAGCTGTTGTCCATTCTAAAGCAGTGTGCCCTGCAGAATCGGAGATGTAGGTTGAGGTAGACATGTCTACAACTCCAGTAGGTGACAGACTAATTATGTGGATTTATTGATATGTTTTTCATTGCTGGATAATTGCAGGCTGCCCTGGGTGCCAAATTTGTCTGTGAATATTGAACGTCTGTTTTTAAATAAACAGTGACAATCATCCCTTTCTCTTAAACATGGTTTGTGCCATTTCAACCATTTTCCATTAAGAAGTTACTATAGTTACTATAAAGAAATAGCTTTTGATCTTTTTGTTAGGAGCCTTGATGTACAGCCACCCACACCCTCATTCTTACTTCCATGTGTATAATGAAAGAGAAGATCAAAGGAGGGGGGGGAACAGAAGGATGCTCTTTTAGAATGTTGAGCTACCATTTCTGATGGTCTAATCCAGCAAGTTGAACACATGAAGCTGCCTTATTAGGGTTGCCAACCTTAAGGTGAGACCCAGAGTTTTCCCAGAATTATAATTGATATCCAGACTACAGAGATCAATTCTCTTAGAGAAAATGGTAGCTTTGGAGGGTGACCTGCATGGCATCACATCCCAGCTGAGCTCCCACCCCTTCCCAAAATCTGTCCTTCCTACCCAGGAATTCCCAGGAATTTCCCTACCTGGAACTGACAACCCTACCGTATACTGAATCAGACCAGTGGTCTATTGAAGTTGTTATGGTTTACTCAGACTTGCAGCCACTTGATGGGGTTTCAGGCAGAGGTGTTTCTCGTCACTTACTTCCTGTCCTTTTTAACTGGAGACGCCAAGGATTGAGCCTGGAACCTTTTGCATGATAGCCGTGGCCATTACTGTCATGCAGCCACTTCAAACGGCATTATTAAAGACTCTCAAATATGACTGCTTTGCTGAACTGTGAAAAGCAGTGTGTCAGGGCAATGGACAGAACTGTAGCCCAAGAGCAGTGCCCTTATACTGGACTATAGAATGTACTTTGGCCAAGAGGAGCTTTGTGCCTAAACAGCATGCCAAGCCAGATGTGGATCCCTGGACTACAGAAGCCTCCTGCCCCTGTGCCTCTACAGCCGTACAAGAGCCAGGATGCAGACCAGCAGCCCTGACCTCCATGCATGCAGAAACAGCAGCAGATCACAGAGGGAAGTCACACTCTGCAAAAAAGACAAGATGTTCCTGCACAGACGCCATGAAAAATTCCCTTCTCCATCACACAGGCATTCCCTCCCCCATGTATTAACATCACCAGAAGAAGCATGCATTCCTCTCCAGCCTAAGACAAAAGGATGTGCCCGGTGATGACAATAGTGAGCCATCAAGTCTTCCTGCTGCCCATCAAGATAACACAGCTGGTCAAGCATCTGGTCATTAATCCAAAGTACCGGTCCTGCAACCTGACTGGTTCTCTTCCTTTCCTCCTTTGTCTATCCCATTCCCCAAAGAGGTGTCACACCTAGCCAAGCCATTACCCGCGATAGCCCAGCCATTAATCCCTTTCCTGCCCCATTCACAGTGTAAATTTTCTTAGTATCTCCTGGGGACCAGATGACCTAAGCAGCCCTGCCTCAAGTCACATTTTGGGGTATAAAAAAAGAGCTTTGTGCCATTGCTCTCTCTCTTGCCTCTTGCTCTCTTGCTCTTGCCTCTCCTACCCCCACCCTATCTTGTAGGTTCCAAATCTAGGCCTGTTTGGAATCAGTCCATGTGTGTTGCTGGTCAACTCATGATCCCTTCCCCCTCATTGTGTCCCATTTTTCACTGCATGATCCAAGCGTCTCATCGGACAGGTAAAGTATTACCCCACCAACAATAATCCTGCTCATGTAAATGTCTCTGCCCTTTCAATTCTGTATTCTTAGCTCTGTATGGAGTGTGTGAATGCTTGATTTTTGTTTGTATGAGTGTGCGAATGCTTGATTTTTGTTTGTATGCTTGAAAACTCTTTAGTAAAGAAATCCCTGCTGTAGTAATCTAGTCTCAGCATCTATTCCTGGGGACTGGGAATTCAAACTCTTTTATACGTGGGTTATGGTCTTATAATTAATGCCTTTTTGCCATTTAATACTCATAATTCCCCACATTTATTAATAAATAAGGCAATTTGGCTAACATCAGCCCAAGACCTTTCCTTGTCCCTGTTTTGGTACCCACCCCACCACACTTCTTTTGCATCCTTCTGTTTCTGACTGGCAGAAGCAAGTGCATGAGTTTTACCCCCATGCAAGAAGGTGGTAATGCTGCCCCTAGCAATGGATACTGAGATGAAGGCTTTAAAATCCAGAAAGCCTGTTCTCATGTGTGTGTATGCTGAGGATGGCCTTTTAAAAAATGTTAGCCTTTACCATAAATATTGTACAAGTGGAATCTAGCGGCGACGTTTTTATGAAACACATCCTGCTTTATGGCCCAAAGCAACTCTTATTAACACAGATGGAAGCTTCCCATTAATTTTTATAGGTGTTAGACATCGGCTGATAAGGTAATATCTCCCTTGAAAGCACATTAAAGAAGAAACTTTGCCCCTTGTGGAGTGATCGAGTTGGAAAGCTGATTCCAGTCTGCATGGTTTCACCTGTGCTAGGTACATATCAATATAACTGTTCAGGTCCTGACTTGACCCCAGAGCTTAATTCCTTTATGGATATATATTAAAAAGTTGAGATCTGTGATCTGTGTATCCTACCTTTATTCCCATACAGGTGGGCATGGGTTGTGGTTAAGGATTTCCGATTTTGTCATTCATGCTGCTTCAAACCAAAAACAAACCCATTTCTTTTCTGCTCCTCCTTTATGCAAATTGAACCCATTTCTGTTTGTGAGTGATTATCATTGCTCCTAATTTTGCCTGTAAAATACATGCATTTTTCAAAGCTAGTTGGACGTCAATAAATCAGTATTATACGTGTATTATGCAGCCCAATTGTACGTATAAAGGCTACATAAATTGTGTATAAAAGCCATGTAAACTGCATACACAGTACAAATCAATCAAAAACACCAACAGTGGAAAGCAGAGAACCAAAGCACTGAAAAATGTAAACAAATGTAACAATAAACAAAACTGGAACCATTTACCCATTCCAATTTGCTTTACTTCATTTACATTTTAAAAAAATTCTAGGCCATGTTGCAAACGTTTGCTAGTAGCATAAGATAATATGCCACGAAAAAATAGCCACTAAAAACAAGACATCAACATAGACAGCACAACAGCACCATTAAAAGGGCAGAAACCAGGAGAAAACATTTAAAAAGCTGCCCTAAGCAAGGAAGGTCATCCATTGTTTCCAAAAATGTCAGTACAGACTAAGAAACGGCTATTTCATGGGAAAGAGCCACAGGCAAAGAGCCCTTTAGCCTCTGCCAAGGTGCTTCCTTAAATAGAGGCCTCCCCCAGCAGAGGTCAGGCAGCAGCTATTCAAATTCAAATTCACCCAGGCACTCAATCACAGGCAAAACAATGCCCCTTCCACTTCCTCTCAATTACAGGCAATCCCAGTCAAACAATGCCCGTTCCTCTCCCACACTCAATCAGCCAGGACTCTGCAAGAACTCTAAGTGCTTCCACACACTGCTAAACACAGTTTTCCCATAAAATATCCTTAGCTGAATTCTCTCAGCTGAAAGCAAGTAAAAGAAACCCACTCACCTCTCTCACAGCTCTCTCTCCTGCTCCTGCTCAGAGCTCAGCTGAGAACAGAACAGAGGCTACCACTGAGAAGGTCCTGGTATTCATAGAGGCTTAGCCTGGTCTCCATGCAAGATGGAATTTGGAGCAGAATGTACAACTGGAGTGGTTTAAATGTTAATATCGTGCCTGTTAGTATGGTTCTGGTGCTAAGCTGTGCTGAGTTTCAGCTTAATACAAGCACTGTTTTTGTTTTCTTTGTTTCTTTGTTTTAACCTAGCTGAAAAGAACCTTCTCCATCTTTCCCATAACTGAGTAGCTGCCAGGCAACTGGACTAGCAAAGACCTTGCCAGTGCGTGTATTATGTTTGTGTTTACTCATTCACAGTATATAGACTTTTATTAATCCTGTGCAGCCCATTAAAATCATGCTTGAAAGTATTTATTACAGGGTTTAAAATTAATGAATTCTAATCTTATGGCTAGTTTACACAGCATCAGCCCAAGAACTGCAGGACTATAGACCAGTACATAAGAAGCAGAGCAATGCTATATCTGGGTGTTTTAGACCATTAAAATACTGACTAGCTAGTTGGCTAATGCTTGCTGTAAACATCTTAGGCTTTGAGCAAGAGCTAAAGAGCAAGAGCCGATGCTTGGATATGAGGGCTTGCCTTGCAGTGGCTGGCCTCCTTCCTTCAGGGATGGGGACAGAGGGTGGCACTTAGGGGGGAGTTATCCCAGCAGCATCCACTGGAATGTGGTGCCCCACAGGGAGCAATTCTCTCCCCCATGGTGTTCCGTATCTATATGCACCCTCTCGCCCAGATTATCCAGAGATATCAGCTGGGTTGTCATCAGTATGCAGATGACACCCAGCTCTACCTACCGATGGACGGCCACCCAGACATGGCCCCAGGATAGGCTGAGTCTGGATGGTTATGACAGAGCCGACTGAAGTTAAATCCATCTAAGGTGTAGGTCCTGTACCTGGATTGTGGGGAATTGGGTCAGGGGATTAGGCTCCCAACCTTCGATGGGGCTCCACTAGTGCCTACATCGGGGGTGAAGAGTCTGGGGGTGTTCCTGGATGCCTCCCTCTCCATGCAGACCCAGCTCACCGCCACTGCCAGGTCTGCCTTTTTCTGTCTGAGGCAGAGCAGGCGGTTAGCCCCATATCTCACTCCCTGAGACCTAGCTACAGTGACCCATGCAATGGTCACTTCCAGAATGGATTATTGTAATCCTGTGCTGCCCTTGACTCTGCTCCGGAAGTTGCAGTTAGTGCAGAATGCAGCAGCACAGGTGTTGACGGCGACACGTGTGTGGGCTCGTATCCACCCAGTGCTGTGTGAAGCCCTGTACAGCATGCCTATGAGACTGCCTCTCCCCATATGAGCCCCTGAGGGCACTGAGGTCCACAAATCAATATCTCTTGTTGGTCCCTGGCCCCAGGGACATCCGATTAGCCTCAACCAGGGCCAGGGGCTTCTTGGCCATGGCCCCTGCCTAGTGGAATGAGTTTCCCTATGAGATTACAGCCCTGCGGGACTTATTGCAATTCCGCAGGGCCTGCAAGATAGTGTTCTTCCACCAGGCATTTGGCTGAGGTAGCTAACATCCCCCCCCTTCCCCAGCTTTTGGCCAATCACTCATTAGTGGCCTGGATCTGACTGGACACTCGATTAGACATTGGATTTGATCTAACATCTTTCTGCTTATACCCAGTATTTTATGATATTTTTCAATGCAAATTTTTATTTTAATGTTATTTTAATTGTATATTTTAATTATTGTACACTGCCCTGAGCCCATCTGGGGAGGGTGGTGTATAGATCAAATCAATCAATAAATAATAAAATAAAGAAAACTATGCTGATTCAGAGGTTCCTCTGGAGGGTTTCCCCATCTTCTGGAAAAATTGTTCAGGGGACAAAATTGACTCTGAGTGGAGCCTCAGAAATCTCCAGAGCTGAGGTGGAAGTTTGGAGTATGACTTCTTGTGCCCCACCATTTTCTCTTTTAAAATACCATTTCAAATCTCTTTATCAAACCTGTCCTCAAGGCCTTTAACAAAGTCCACTGTTGATATTTAAAGTTCATATCTGCAATTTATGAAGGACTAGAATCTTAAGATATCCACAAAATGACGGGATGTGATTTAACTGCGGCTGGGCATTAAATTAATCAGTGTGAGGAAAGTGTTGTTTATAATGATGGTGTTTTCATTACTGAAGGCATAACAAGCTCTTTTGAGTAGAACAATATCCTGGAGGCTGCCATAATTATGTTTAAGTGTTCCCAGTGTATTTATAAACGCCTTCTTTAAAAAGAACAATTTTTGCCTTCAAGGACTCCTCAGTTTGCAGTGCCTTAAACTAGTGCCTTAACTTGACACATTCTGCATTGTCTTTCACACATCAGAATGAAATAAAAATCTCTATAATCAGACTGTTAAAAGTAGTTGTGAATCTGGTTTCCCCCCTCCCTTGTGTTAAATGTGATCTAATCTACACATGCAGTGGACTGGGGTTGCAGAGTCGGCTGCAAATGAGGCATTTGCATCTTTAAATTTCATTTTTCACATAGACAACACTTCCTGTGGACAAGACAAACAGAGATAAAGGTTCTAGTTCCATTTGCGGGCTGTTGGGTTTGTTGTCTACATGCAAGGCATTTTTTAACATTATGTGAGCCTTCTCCCATCTGTAGGCTAAAGTGGTACAGTCCATTCTACCAGATCAGAACTCTACCTTCTTATTCCAGCCATGCTTCTCTATCGGCTTACCAGAACTTTAGGAGGTTATGGCTGAATAGGCTATTTTTCTGGCATTAAAATGGGAGAAAAGATCTTTGTAGCTAATCTAAGCATAAGGCTTAATGCAGAGGTGTGAAGATTGAATTGTTCAGTGGTTTTAAGAGTGGCTTTAATTTTTTGCAATCTCGCTGTACACAGGTTGCTTCCCCATTGTTTTGACAGCTCTCCCTCTCTCTCTCTCTCTCTCTCTCTCTGTCTCTCTCTCTCTCAGTTTCTGACATTATTAAAATGGAAAAGGACAATCTTCTTGAAATCTGTTTTCATACAATTAAAATTATCTGTGACGATGCATAAATTTCACTTATTAAAATAAGGGGGAAATGTTTCTCTTATAAATTAATACATGTGCAGATTTTTATGTGGGGGTGGGAAGGTGCCGTCAAGTCACAGCTGACCTATGGCCCTTATAAATTAATACATGTGCAGATTTCTATGTGGTGGTGGAATGTGCCGTCAAGTCACAGCTGACCTATGGTGACACCATAGGGTTTTTGAGGCAAGAGACATTCAGAGTTGGTTTGCCATTGCCTGCTTCCGTGTCATGACCCTGGTATTGCTTGGTGGTCTCTCATGCAAATACTAGCCAGAACCAACCCTGGTTAGTTTCCAGTTTGGTCTGTCAAGGTCATGGCTCAGATGTTTATACACACACGCACAAAAACACACAAACCCTCCATACAAGGATCAGGGAATGCAAGGTCTGGTCCTGAGGTAATATCTAGGGCTTCCAGGTCTCCCCACTATGGTGGAAAACCATCTGCTTGGCTGCCCCGGTCATTGGCTGCCACTTAGAACAGCAGGGAAAACAGGTATCACTCCTACACTGCAACTCCCCCAGGGAGTCCTGGAGCATCCTGCCAACATGGTGACATCCTTTCTGTGTTCCCACCAGAAGTGATATTGTTGTGTCAGCATTACATTTATTTCCATGCCCACATCTCCTAAAGCTCCCACCGGTTGCCAGCACCCTATCCCATGCATTAGCACTCTAGGGCAGCCATTCCAGGACAGCTGAGTGACACTAGAAAAAGTGTTAGTTGGCAGTTCAGGGCAAAGTAGGGACACTTGCGGTGGCTCAAGTGGTTAAGAGACTGAACTGCAGGCTGTGGAAGGTCAGTAGTTCAGCAGTTTGAGACCCGGGTGCCGCATGATGGAGTGAGCTCCCATCTCTAGTTCCAGCTCCTCGAAAGCAAGAAATTGCAAGTAGATAAATAGGTACCACTTCGGTGGGAAGGTAACAGCGTTCCATGCACCTTGATGTTTAGTCATGCCGGCCACATGACCACAGAAACGTCTACGGACAGCGCTAGCTCTTCGGCTTTGAAACGGAGATGAGCACCGCAACCCTAGAGTCAGATTTGACTGGCTTTCAAGCAAGGGAACCTTTACCTTTAGGGACACTGAGGCCTCCTTGTGTCATGTCCAGAGAAGTATTTAAATGACCCCTCTCTCCAAGTAGCAATACTTCTGTCTGTCTAGTGCACTTTTGTCATGTCCTTCCTCCACAGAGTTCAGGGCTACACACTCATTTCCCTGTTTTATCATCACATCAACCCTGTGAAGTTGGTTAGGCAGAGAGAGTAGGACTGCCCTGAGGCCACTCAATGCTATTAATAGCTGTGTTAAGATCTGAACTCTGGTCTTCCAGACCCAAACATAATAAGGCAACATAAGCACTCTTTTAGTGCATCTGTGGAATGCCTTTCTTTGTCCTCATGATGCAATATATCCCTGCCCTTGAACTTCACTCTAACAGTTCTGCTGCCTTCTGAAGGCCTACTGCCTTTAATGATTCTGTCCCTTCTCCCTTGTTGCCCCTCATGCTTTTTCTCTCTAAAGACAAGAAGAAGAAGAAGAGGAGGAGGAGGGGGGAGGCATTTGGTTTTTTACCTCCCCCTCCACTACCTGAATGAGTCTCAGAGCAGTTTACAATCCCTTTCCCTTCCCTTCCCCACAACAGACCCCCTGTGAGGTAGGTTGGGCTGAGAGAGCTCTCTCGAGATCTGCCCTTGAGAGAACAGCTCTGAAAGAACTTATGATTGACCCAAGGTCATGCCAGCAGCTGCATGTGGAGGAATGGGGAATCAAACCCAGTTCTCCCAGATTGGAGTCTGCACTCTTAATCACTACACCAAACTGGTTCTCTCAAGACTGTGAAGAACCTGGCCAGAATATGACCCTTTGCAGGACCAGAGGAAACCCCACTGATGTCATGTGTCTTATTAATATTTCACAGTCACCAAACCCTTCTGGCTATATGAGTTGGTGGTGCCCCCATACAATACATAGTAACCTTGCCTTTCTAATGAGATACTGCAGTCGCTAAAGTCCCCATGTTGTAACATGGAACCATGTTTTAACGAGCAGTCACAGACTTTTCAATACAAACCCATGTAACCTGCTAGTGAACTAACCTTACCCATAGTGTGTAAAGATACTGGAGACTCAAGTGTGAATATAAGTGAACTGGTTATGGCTCCATTATTTATCAGGCTTCTGTATTATGATGACAGACTGGTGATTCTATAGAACTTACAAGGAAATAAATATGAATTTCTCTTAAGACAAAATGGTAGTGGAATTCTTCTGTGTGTCTGATATTTTTTAGTTGAGTTTGGATTACTTTTTTTCTTAAAGAGGGAGGGGAAGGGAGAGAGATGTGCTTTGATGTGTTTGGTTATGGTCCTTGTTCTTAAATAGATATATGTCTTACTGTCAGGAGGCTGATTAAAGAAAAAAGCTGAGCAAATGTCAGGGCTGTCGGTTTGAACTTAAAACTGTAGGCATTCAACTGTCAATGCATTAGCATCCCCCAAGTCAACATTTTCCAGGATTGGTGCTCAAAACAGAGCCACACCATGTGTTGGGAGACTTGCTTTGCTAGTTGTCACTCTAGACAAGATATATTATGTCAAACCTGCAATTACATATAAACATGGCATTTGACCAATATTAAAAAAAAAATAAACTCTTCCAGTTCTGCTATAAAGATGCAAAAGCTTCCAAGGTGTTTGGGTGGCCTCACCTTCAGGATGGTGATGTGAACTGTTTCAACTGAAATGTCACAAAAATGGCCTTGTTTCGATGCTTATTTGGCCAGTGCTGTGGTTGCCTTTGAAGATGCAAAGTGTTCACATAACTTGAGTGGCAGTGGGAGGCATACAAGTAGACTAAAATCAAGTTAAATTGCCTCTGTGATTCTTGCAACAATCCTCTAAGGCCATTCAGTATTATTCAGAGGTTACTGGATGCATGTTTGTTTTGAAAGATTTGTATCTTGCCTTACTTCAATACTGCCACCCAGATAGCTAAAATAAACATGTAAAATATAGAAGTGTATTCAATGCACATTAAAATAGCCACAGCCAAGTAAAGAATAACCAGATCCTTGTGACTAACAGCTCTTTCAAACTTGACAGTTTAACTTAGCACCAAAGTGAACAAAGAGGAAACATCAAATAAATGTCTCAAGGGGGGCCATTCCATAGGCTGGGAGCCACTACTGAGAAGTCCCGGACTCTGGTAACCATCTACTTGACCTCTAAAAACAAAGTCACCAGAGAAGAGCTTCAAGCATGAATAAATGGGAACACTTACATAAACTTATGTAATGACTTGCCTAAAATTAACTCAGGCCCCGGTCACACGGGCAGGAAACTGCGGGGGAGAAGCGTGGCTGTTTGCCCTGGGGCAAACTACTGCGCAGTTACTCGATCAGACCTCCCGTGGCGGTCCTGTGGAAGTACCGTGGAGGTTCCATGGCAAGGGAGAGGTGCTGATCACAGGACAAGCTGGTGCGCAACGAAGAAGCGTGCGCCGCGGCAAAATGCTTTGTTTTTGTGTGTACACGACTAATGCACATGCTCTGTTGGGTGCGTGTGCGCATCCACAGAGACGTGGACAAAAAAAACACACCTTATTCGCAAGGGGACATGGGCGGGCGCCGGATGCCACCGGAAACGCGATCAGACGCCCGCCCTTGCCCCGCAGTTTCTGGAAACTAGAACCTCCGAGGTACTAGTTTTTTGCCACGCAGTTTCGGCTAGAAGCCTCGGATGTGCCACGGGAGTGCTACGCTTCCCAGATGTGCTGGTGAGATCGTGCCCGGAAACTCCGCCTGTTTTCCGTCTCACTTGTGTGGCTTCTGTTCCGTGTGACCGCAGCCTCAGAAGGTTTCTTAGGAAAATTTAGAACTATGCAGGGGTGCCTGGTGAACTTCGAGAAGCTGTAGAGTGGGTGCTCCTCATTCACATGTGTTGCACACATACTGTATGTGTTCCTTGTACACACACATGATTTTAAACATTCCCTTCTTCCTCCTCCCAGTGAATAATTATAGACATCTTAACCTTTCTGTTCATCCAATCCAGAACTGCATTAACTTTATGTGGGACTTAACTGTGAGGAAAGTGCCTCTGAGCAAATCTGTAGAGTACATACCCAGAGCCATTATTCTCCAGGGATGAGTCCACCAGAAGCTCCAAGCCCAAGACACTTTGAGGGTTGCAATAATGTAATAATGGTCTGATCCAGTATAAGGCAGCTTCATGTGTCATATGAAGCTGCCTTCTGTTGAACCACACCATTGGTCCACCAAAATCTCAGTACTGTCTACTCAAACAGGCAGCAACTCTGCAAACTCTCAGACAGAAGTCTTTCGCATCACCTACTACCAGTGTTCCCTCTAAGCTGAGTTAGTGTGAGCTAGCTCATAGTTTTTTAGCCTCTGGCTCACACATTTTTGTCTAAGCTCAGGAAGGATGGCTCCAGAGCAAACTAATTTATGCAGTAGCCAAATCACTTGCTCACACCTTTAATGCCAGTAGCTCATAAAGTAGCATTTCTGCTCACAGGACTTCACAGCTTAGAGGGAGCATTGCCTACTACCTGGTTACTTTTAACTGGAGATGCCAGAGATTGGACCGGGGACCTTTTGTATGCCAAGCAGATCCTTCAGCACTGAGCTACAGCCCTTCCCTGACACGTGACAGGTGGTTGGTTTTTTTAAAGTAAAGGAATTGGTTTTCTTCTTTCTAACAAGTCAACATTGCATACATTTCTAATAAAATGAGCAAAGCTCTGATATAGAACTGCACATTTTGAGTAGAATTGACTCTAACATGACCAAGTATGCTGGTGGCACTATTTCAACAAACAGATAAATGATAATATATCTATTTTCCACCCTTTCTCCCCGTGTTCTGAAGTAGACTGCGTTCAGACTGAATGACAAGCCTAAGGTCATCCAATGAGTTATATGGAAGAGTGAAGATTTGGTCCCCAATCTCCCCTATCATTAATAATCAACTTTCTGACACCTCCCAACTGACTGTTGGCAGTAGCCATTCACTGCTGTTTGCCATCAGTGCCTGACCATCGGTGGTGAACTGCCTTAGAATGTTCTCCATTTCTTGTAGCAAAGGATCAATCTAGTGACTGTACATTCAGTTACCAGTCTGGGGGAGGGGGGGGGTTGTGAGGAGAGAACAGTTACAAGAAACTTTTTTAAAGAAAATGGTACCTAAAGCAAATATTCTATAACCTTCATTTGTTTCGAATCAAACTTAGTTGAAAGACTCCAGTAATGTGACTTTCATTCCAAACAGTTGCGCTGTTATTAAAAGCTTGCTTGTGGTAAGGAGGTGTCATCCGAGGAGTTTTGCATCTTGTTTTTACCGTCTTGTACTCACTATATCTTATTAAGTATGCTTCCCTCCCCTTAGTTTTCCCTCCTTCAAAGAGTTCTGATCTTACAGGTTTCCTCAAAAGTCCTCTTAAAAGCAAGCATCTTGTTTCCTCAGATACTGGATTGGGAAGCAACAAGACCTGTTCTTAATGAAAACCAAGGTTAACACTTGGGGCAGTGTGAAATGAAAGTCAGTGAAATACACTAAACAGATTAACGATCAAAGATGATCCCGAAAAGAACTCTTATACAAAGCTCATTAATTTCAGACGTCTTCAGCGAGAAAATGGCAAATATGCCATATCCTTGATCACATACATTTATGCAACATAAACAGACAATGGAAATTCCTTGCTGCCTCCCACCACAGATTGTGTGTTACAGCACTTGATTTGACACGAGCAAACTTTAATGTTCAGGATTTTCAATGTTTATGGTTTGATGGCCCTGGCCTGGATGACCCAAGCTAGCCCGATCGCATCAGATCTTAGAAGCTAAGCAAGTATGGCCCTCATGAGTACTTGGATGGAGGGCCGCCAAGGAAGTCCAGAGTTGCTATGCAGAGGCAGGCAATGGGAAACCACCTCTGAATGTCTCTTGCCTTGAAAACCCTCCGGGGTTGCCGTAAGTCACTTGTGAATCGACGGCACTTTCCACCACCACCATGGTTTGATGATGATGATGAGAGTTGATATGGAGTAGTGGGAAGACTGTTAGTCTAGGACTGGGAGACCTAGGCCCAAATCCTTGTTTGTCATGAAACTTACGGGGTGACTGTGGGGCAGGAATTCTTTCTTGGCCTGATGTACCTCCTAGGGTTGTTGTGAAGGTCAAATGGAAAAGGGGAAGGCCACCCTGATCTCCTGGGAGGAAAGACAGGATAAAAATACACTGGATAAATATTTATGAATGGAGAAAACTCACCATGGGGGGGGTTACGTTCTTTATGGTGGACTGTTCTTAAGAATGCAGCCCTCATACAGGGACCATTTCCTACATGCATATTCTTCATCTGATAGCCAGAACACCAAGTGGTGCATATGTAAATGACCTTTCACAGGCACCGTGCCACTTAGGGAAATTCCACACCATCTCTCACCTATAGTACTTTTGAACAGAAGCCATGTTCATTTGATGCAATCCGGTGATGTGATCTCAAGTGATGTGCCTCATCACATTCCATCACACCCTGAGGAATATGTAAACTAAAGTCCTTCAGGATACATTTCAGTATAAATCTGAGCCACAAGAACACCTTTGCTTGAAACCTTCCTCATCAGATGACCCAGATTTGCCTTATTGGAAGGCATTCACCCTGTGCTAGGCTGTGGTCACTTTCTGCAGCATTTCTGAAAGCATCCCAAATGAAGGTCCATGTGCCATACTCAACTTGGGTGCCCTTGACTATTCAGGGTGTGATGGTTCGACCTCCCTGTTCCCCAGTAGTAGAATTTGTTTGCTCTGCTGTCTTGGCTCCAGCCTAGGCAGAAGGAGTGTCACGATTTCAGCTGACACCAAGACTGATGGAGCTTGTAGTTCATGCTGGCAGCAATGAGATCAGATTGCAGGACCATGAGCACTGGAGGTCTCTCAATGTTCTTGATGCTGTGTAACAAAATATACCGAAGTCCAGGGTAAATGCACCAGCCTGGTACTCAGTCAGGCTTTTCTGACAAGCACCTGTTATGGGACACCACTGCCTTTTCCCTGGTGAGGCCTGACAATTCCTCAGCATACTGTTCCTCCAGGCTGGACCCAGTCTCCATATCCAGTAACCCATCCATAGGGTCCTACCAGGCAGCTCTGCCATAGGGACCTCTAAGTAGGAAGTAGGATACAATAGGGATTGGGTGCCTAGAAGCCATCTGGAGTGCTATAAGCAACTTACAGTGGAATTCTGTGCAGTGTTATCCCCATCTAAGCCCATGGATCCTAAACAGAGTTAGAGTCTTGTAGACCCATTGGCTCAATGCGCTTTGAACTGTACCTCAAACAAGAGAGCTTTCAAAACAGAGTATTTGACCTATACAAGAGAGCCAATACCAGATCAAGGTCTTCAAGCTGATTACGCTTCAATTCCTGCTCCTTACTGGTTTCTTTCATTTCCCGTCTAGAAATCTGTTTTATTTTAATTGTATAAATACTTGGTTTTTTTTCTAATCAGTAACAGTGTTTTGCCTTTTGCACCCATTACAATCATTTTTTTCCAGAAACTAGTTAATGGATTCTAGTCATGCCAGCCACATGACCACAGAAACATCTTTGGGCAGCGCCGGCTCTTCAGCTTGGAAAAGGAGATGAGCACCGCATCTCTAGAGTCGGGTTCGACTGGCTTTTAAGCAAGGGAAACCTTTACCTTTACTAATGTTTTTCTTAAATAAACTGTCATTTGCTATAAAAAAAAGAATGGTACAATTGTGCTTGGAATTGCCCTGTTATACTGGAATAACTCTTTGTAGGACTGAACTGTAAGAGCCAGCAAAGCCCCACACTGTCATTTTCTTCTGCCTCTCAAATATGTTTTACTTATATCAGTATTACATTGGCTAAAAGCCCAAGCCTTAAAACAACTATTGTTTCATTTTGGGTGAAATTTCATTTTAACACTGAACCTTTAGACTTATTTTGTTTTTGTTTTGTTTTTTCAAGCCGCCCTGCAATTTCAATCTTGATGCAACCTTGCCTGGATGCTGCAGTGCCATTAAATCTCAGTCCCACCCGCTTAGGCTGCAACATGACAGGATGCTGGAAGATCCACGAAAAGCTCTCCGGTAGCCTTTTAGTGCTAAAGAGCACCTGTGGGGTTAGGGGTGGACAATTTGAATCGGAGCCATGGTGTGAGGAAGAGGGCCTTACAGCTTTTCCTCCTGTCCTTTCCCTGACATCAGATTTTCCCCTAGAGTGAAAGGAAAGAGTTAAACCTTCATCCCTTCTGCCTCTGTCCAAGCTGGTTGCTTTTTAGCCACAATGAATCTGCTCATTCATGGAGCCTCCAGACTGAACCTTAGAAACGTCTCTCTTGTTGCACAAAAACATTTGGCATGAACTGCCAGGCCTGGGATGGTTGGCTTGCATTGAAATGTACTGCTCAACTGGATAATCATTACTTTAGTTCAGGCTCCTGGTGACACAAAATGGTCTGATGAATACACAAGGGAGAGAAGAAGCAGCCCTGCCTGAGCTTAAAACGAGGTGCAGCCTTGGGAGGGAGCTCGGCCTCGGCAATCCATCTTGATTTTCAGAAAGTACTCTGAGAATTCTGCATGTTTCTTCAAGTGTCTCATTACTTTTATGGAGACAGCAAGCAGCATTACAGCTGATGTATAAGGTAGCGTTCTAAAGTTACACAACTTCAACAGCCGTTGGTTTACATTTTTCTTTTTATAAGACATATAAAGTATGGGGGCTTTTATATCAAGAGCATCAGTTCCCGGATTTTTATAGCTGCATTTTTTCCCCTTCCTTCCATTTATGTTTTACAATTCAGGTTGATATGGTATAAATTAGTAGTGCCATTCACGGGGGGGAAAGATTGAAAATATGGTGCTAACTTCATTTACAAGTAGGCAGCATGTAAAGCGGTGATGTTTTCCTGAGGTCAGAAAAAGAATCTCATTAACAGAACAGAGCTTATAAACTGAGTTCCCAGTCCATCAAGAGTCAAAGGCAACGGGGGAATAAACTTTCCTTGCAATTTGGAAATGTTGGCTTACCTGCTGGAATGACAATGTATCATTTACTTCAAGCGGCTTTTGAGCCTTACACATCAGAAATGAAATTTCAAGAACATGGAGTACAAAAGGCTCATTTCGGGCAGATAAGTGTAGCCATTTAAGATATATTCATTACTCCCTAATGCTCTTTATTCATCCAGCCATACTTGAAAAATCAATTGGTGTTTGTATGAACCAAAGAATGGGTTCTCCTAGTTGCTCAGACGAAGGCTGATCTCTGGAAGCCTTTGTAGGCGACTCATACATTATGGAGTACACAGATTAGGTCTGACATCCCCATCTTGTGTCAGACTGAGTTGTGGGTTCTCCTCAATTATCACACATGTGAAGGGATTGTTAATCTGAAGTAAATTCAAGTGAAGAGTAGAAAAACTGTGGGCACAGAAGCTAATGAAGCTACGTTATATCCTGACTCAGACCATCGGTCCATCAGGTTCAGTACTGTCTACTCAGAGTGTCAGTGGATCTCCAGGGTTTCAGGTGGAGATCTTTCACATCATCTGCTACCTGATCCTTTCAACTGAAGATGCCAGGGATTGCATTTGGGACTTTATGCCAAAACAGTGCTGTACCACTAAGCCCCTTCCTTCCTTCCCTTCATCTTTTCTGTGCAAGGTTACAGATGAATTGGAAGAGTTCACTAACTATTTGGCTTACCTTGTGAGTAATGGCTGTTGAAGTCAAGCATACCATACATTTGGATTGATGACCTGTTTGCAATGCAAAATAATCAGCATTTCAACTGTGTTTGTAGTTTGCTATATTCATCATCCCATACGTAGCTGGCCAATGTCAGGGTTCCCCCCTCCCCATTTCACAAAGGTCAGATTTGTGGCTAGAGACAGGAAATGGAGACAGAAAGCTTTTGTAATAGTTGCACCTCACCTCTGAAATATTCTTGCCCTTGACACCTTGCCCTCACCTGACACCTACGTTACTGTGTTTTAGGCACTAGGCCAAAATGTTCCTGTGGATCTATAACTATCCCTGCCTGACATGAGGCATGGGGTTTTGTCATCGTCTATTGCTGCCATCTATTGTTTTATGGGGGGTTGTTGTTGTAAGCCACCCTGAGCCCATTTTTGGGGTAGGGTGGGGAATAAAATAAATAAATAAATAAATAGTGTGCTTTTACCCAGAAAACTGTTATTGATTCGAAGCAGCTTAATGATTTGTGTTTTATACTCTGGCTGAGTTTTTAATGCTGGATTTTAATTGACAACTTTTAATGTTTTCTGTTTTTTATTTTGTAATCCACCTTGGGCAGGTTCCCCTGGAAAAGCAGCATAAAATTTTTGAAAATAAATAAATAAACTGGAGGGGAGAGGGTAACACTGCAGAGAAAGATAAGCACTCCTACATGGACTCATGCATACATTTTGCAAGCATGCTATTAAATGTCTGTTTTTATGAGTCTTTTGTAGGGATGCTCACAAAAATTAGAGCAGTTTCTGGTAGGTGTGAGAGTGTTTGACTGTTGAATCTACTCTCCCCCCCTACACACACACACACACACACACACACCATCTTGAATAGAAATCAGGATTCAAGAGGACAAATTCTGGAAGCTTCTTGTACCATTTTTTTCTCTGTTGTGTAGGTTCCAAGAGGATAAGAACAGAAGTATCTCATTGGTTTTGACTGCATGAATGATCAATTGGATAACTATGCCTGAAGGGCATGTAATTATATGAAGCAAACAAGTTAAGTGTGTTGGTTGGCAAGCAGATCTCTTTTTTATTTCTTAAGTGAACAAAATAACATTAACAGCAAATGTGTGGCATATATATAATTATATTTTTCCCTCCTCTTTAGAATTGGCGTTACGAAGGATGCGGCATTTCAGTAAACATTAGGCTAAAAGCAGAGAGTATTTTTACATAACTAAATTACAATCATTTGAAGATAAATTGAGCACATTTAAATAATGTATGAGAACAATTTCTGGAATACATGATTGCAGAGAAAAAAAATTGCAAGAATATTTCATTACTGAGATAACTTGGGTCCATGGTTACTATTTTGTTTTCTGTTGAAAATGAGCTGGATGTGTTAAATGGAAACTTAACTTGACTCTCTTGAGGAGGTGCAATGTATATCTCCTCTTCTAGTGAGGGAAGCCATTACTTTTGTTTATGACTTGTTGAGACAAGTTACTATCTCTTGAAGCCTCCAGATAAAACAGCCCCGATTCTTTATAAAGAATGGATACATTGATGGAGGAAGTTCCCCAATGTGCTGTATTTTGTCATTCTTATCCAAACTCCTATGAAATTCTTAATTTAATTTAGATTTTCTCTTCCTTCCTTCATTGCTTTCAAGGCAATGTACATTGAGTTGTCTGCAGTCCCTCTTCCAGGCTGTGACCACAAGAAGTCATTATTGTTGTTGTTGTTGTTATTACATTATTATTAAGATTTCTGGGCAATTTACAAGTGGCTAAAACATACAAAAATACAGATTAAAATCAACAATCAATTTATCTTAATTATCCAATCTCCAGATGGCAGCTATAATTTAACTTAAAAACCTACTCTGGGCTGTTCTTCCATCTCATGGGCAGGTTATGGAGGAGGCTGAAGCGGGCAGGGTAGGAATAAAGAGGAGGGTTCCAGCTATGATTTAAACTGTTGGTGTCCTCAACCAAGAGCCTGGCAGAACACCTCTGCCTTACAGTCCCTGCGGAATTGCATTAAGTCCCACAGGGCCCTGATGGAAGTTGTCAGAAAGTTCCGCCACGTCAGAGCCAGGGCTGAAAAAGCCCTGGCTCTGGTCAAGGACAGCCAGATATCTTTGGGGCCAGGGATCACCAGCAGATTACTCTCAGCAGAGCGTAATGCTCTCCTGGGGACATACCAGAGGAGATGGTCCCGAAGATACACTGGTCCCAGAACACTCAAGGCCTTAAAGGTCAGTACCAACACCTTGAATCTGACTCGGTACTCCACTGGAAGCCAGTGTAGCTGGCACAGCACAGGTTGTATATGTGTTGTCCTTGGTGTTCCTGTCAGGACTTAACGCTGCTGCATTCTGGATCAGCTGAAGTTTAGGATTCAGTCAAAGGGAAGGCCACCGTAAAGTAAGTTATAGTAGTCTAATCTGGAGGTGACTGTTGCATGGATTATTGTGGCTAGGTCAGGCCATGACAAGAAAGGGGCCAATTGCCACACTTGGCATAGATGGAAAAACGCCAGTTTGGCAATATTCGTGATCCGGGCTTCCATAGTTAAGGAGGCATCCAGGACTATGCCCAGACTCCTGATAGATTGCACCGGTGTTAGTGGCACCCAATCAAGTGTAGGAAGTCTATGCCCCAGCCCTGGTGTGTCCCTCCCCAGCCACAGAACCTCAGTCTACTCTTTTTTAACCATCCCACCACAGCCTCCAATCCCTCAGCCAAATTATGCAGGGTGGCCGTCCAGTAGCAGATATAGCTGGGTGTCATCAGTGTTATCAGTATGATACCCCAACCTGAAACTTTGTACTATCTGGGCAAGGGAGTGCATATAGATGCTGAATAACATCAGGGAGAGGACTGCCCCCTGAAGGACCCCACACATTAAGGGGTACCTACTAGTTGACACTCCTCTTCCCCTGTGCCACCCTGTGTCCCCGGCCACAGAGAAAGGAGGAGAGCCACTTTAAGACTACCCCCCGAATGCCTACATAGGTAAGGCGATGAATCAGAAGATCATAATCAACTGTGTCAAATGCTGCTGTGAGATCAAGCAACAACAGCAGCACTGACCCACCTCGGTTCAGTTGTCTGCAGAGATAGTCTGTCAGGGCAATCAACACCATCTCTGTCCTATGGCCAGGGTGGAAGCTGGACTAGAATGGGTCCAATGCTGATGTGCCATCCAGAAAACTCAGGAGCTGCTCAGCTACTGCTCTCCATCACCTTAACCAGAAATGACAAATTCGAAACTGGGCAGTAATTGGCTGGATCAGTAGGATCCAAAAAAAATTTTTTTTTCAACCAGCCTTCAGACCATATTCTGGGACTGTTAGGTAAACAGTGGCCCCGGTCACACGGGCAGGAAACTGCAGAGGAGAAGCGTGGCTGTCACCCTTCTTAGTCCATGGATTTCAGTAGCCCTAGAAGAGTGTGACTTCAGATTACATTGCCAGCTTTTGTTCTTGTGGGTCCTGCCAGAGCCACAGTCAATCTCATCCCTGCCATCCACAAGCAAAGGTGAGGAAATTGCTGGCTTTGGTCAAGTTTCAGTTTGGAACATTTATGAACTTCTGCAGAGATCCTGGCCATGATTCCAAATCAGAACCAAATCTTTAGGAATTCTCTGTGGTTCTTTTAAAAAATATATCTGATTTTTGTACATGATACTACACACACACAATCTGTGTGTCTTGTAATCTTTTTAGTTCATTTGCATCTTTTCTTCACTATACATTATGACAAAAGAATATGATAGTGCGTGCAGTTGTGTCAAGATACTTTCTTTGGTGTTCTACTGATGAACAGGAGCAAATCTGTGCATCAGTAAATTCCCACACAGATAAAACTGCCTTTTTGTCATGTTTTATCAGGAGGTGTTTGTGCCAAGAAAAATGTTGTTATAATTCTGGATCCAGGCTTGGGGGGGGGTGTACAACAAATGCTTATTTTGGGGTAGGATATTATGGGTTTAGGATTGAAATCCTTGTGGTTATGCTGTTTGGGACCAGTATTTTCAATGGGGAATGTATGAAAAAAATATTCTGAACCTTCGGTCCATAAGACACATTCACTTTTCCTCCCACTTTTTTTGGAAGAAAAAGTGAGTCTTATGGTCCAAAAAATACGGTAATTGGAACAACGGGGTCAATTTTACATACCCCCAAAGTAGATGCCTTTCAACACAGACTCAGTTCTCTCCACTGATTCCTAAAATGACAGTAGGACGAACGCTCCAGCCACCGTGGCATTTAAAGGAAAAACTGTCTGCATTTTCATACTCTTTCAGTGACTGACTGACTGACACTAAGAAATGCTTACCTTTCCCCTGGAAACTCTGCATTTGCCATCCTTCCTTGTTGTGGCCTGTTTATTTCCTTTCACGAAGTGAAAGTGGCTTACTAAAAAATGCTTACCTTTCCCCTGGAAACTCTGCATTTGCCATCCTTCCTTGTTGTGGCCTGTTTATTACCTTTCACAAAGTGAAAGTGGCTTCCTTTGTGTACTCCACCATCCCTTTCTGTCAGCTTGTCACTATGTAGATGTACTAAAACGAATGTCTATGAAGAACAATGGGAGAGGCCTGCCACCTGAAGGCCCATCTGATATAATAGGAGCGC
>NW_015176459.1:1273544-1291536 GCF_001447785.1 Gekko japonicus | reverse complement strand
ACTGAAATACATCACAGCACACAACAGTTGTAGTAAAAATGCAGAATGGATTATGAGAACCTGCCCTGGGCCTGGAATGACAGCCCCCAGAGTGGAATGACAGACACTGGGACTGAACCAGTTCTCTGGGGCCTATCATTCCTGTCCCACAGCAGTTTATATGGTCTCAGAGACCATAATTCCACTCTGGGGGTTGTCGTACCAGTCCCAGAAAAGTCTATGCAAATCAGTTGGTTCTTCAGGACACAGGTCGCTCCCATTTTTTCCCAATAGGCATTATTTGCATTTGTTTTAGTACATCCCTTCCTTCACAGAACTCCCCCCCCCCCACCCCCTTCCTATCATTCTGCTATAATTTCCTGTGGAGAACTTTCAGGGAGGCTGGAGCAGCTGTTTTCAACCAAATTACACCAAAATTTCAGAATAGTGAGTCCTGCCTGCCCTCCAACCCCCACCCACAAATTTCAAGAAAAGTGGATCAAGATTTCAAATTCTATGAGCCCCTGGACAAGCTGCCCTCCAGCCCTCTATATTCCCAGCCGTAGTATTTGCAAAACACAAAAAAGCTCCACTTGTGACAAAGGAGGGAGGGAGGGAGAAGAGCAGGTTTCTGCAGCTTATCTCCAAAGGTGATTTGCTGGGAGTGCTCTGTGCTCCTTCCTTGCAAGACTCTGATTGGAAGGGAAACATGCCATTGCTCATGAAATCAGTGGAATCAAAGAAAAAGACAAATGGGTACTGTTTTGCTGGTAAATAGCCAAACTTTTTAAAAAATGCACACAGAGAGAGATTATTTGGAGGAGGGTAGTTTTGTTTCACTAAGAAATCCAAATTCTGAATACTGTTCTGGAAACTTGCAGAAATGACTTAAACCACCTATTTCTATATATATATATCCTCGGTGCAGCAATTTTGTTATGCACACCCCTGTTTATCAGTGCAGTTATGTGTACTGATGATGCAGAGGGGCTAAGTAATACAAATTAACAGAAAGATGTGGCAACAACTTCAAATGCTCCAATCCCAGAATCTCCTAGTGAGAAGGCCAAATGGTATTCAGCACAGACTGAATTCCAGAATGATAAAGGGATAGAGCTGGAGAAATCGGCTTCTCCTTAGTCTAAACTAACCAGGAAAAGGGAAGTATTTATATGAGTATGATTCTGGTGTTCACCATCAGCCCTTCTCATTAGATAGGGTATGTGATAAGCAGAGCTGATATTGAGAATGAATATATGGGACAGAGACTGTGAAACAAAGTAAGTGAGTGTTTTCAGGTAAGCTTCAAGACTGCAATGGCACATAAAGAAAAAAATGGCCTCCAAAGTAGGGAGGGATGAGATCAGTGACAAGTTTTAGGAATTTATGTGGAAGTTGGCTAGTATAGATATGTTATGGAACATTGTAATTGGCTTTCTTGCTTGCGGTTTGAAGAAAACATTTTGTAACTAGAATGCAGATCTCTGGATGCCAAATCGCAGTGGCAAATATTTGTTATTACCAAGCACAAATAAATCACATAGCAGAGAATGTCAGATCTGCCATTTGAAAACTGGCACCAGTTCTTGTCTATAAATTTAGAGAGTTTGCTGAGCTGCTATAAAATGTTCCAACAAATGGATTTTGCACATTCAAGTTTGTTTTGTATCAGTTTTTCAAACAAGGTGCTGTATTTCAGATCTTGCATTTCACCATGCGCTGACTTGTCCTTTTTTTAGGAGCGAGGCATAATATATAAATCATGCATTATGACGGTTTAAAAGCACAGTTTTATTTCCTTAAAAATACAGGGGCAGTGGGTGGAGGGGAACCAGTGTGTTTCTACATGCTGTGGTTTAGGTCTGAGAAGAAAGTAAGACTTCATTTGTAAGCCACTCTTTTGTTTGTAGGATGGTTGTTTGGACCTGTATCATTTTTCTCTCAGTTCATCTTCAGTATGCAGTTTGACTTTATTTTACATTGGTATAATTTGATATCATACATATCCTAGCTTTATTTTGTTGATTTCAGATTTGGATATGCAGCCATGTTAGAAATCAGTATACCAGAAGAGTAGGAATGATTTTGAAGCTCTCATCCCTGCTGTTTTGACCTGAGACCCAACACTTTGATTTGCTTCTCCCTTGTACCAATCAAACCAATGATTTGTTGTTGAAGGCTTTCATGGCCGGAGTTCATTAGTTGTTGTAGATTTTCCAGGCTGTATGGCCGTGGTCTTGGCATTGTAGGCCCTTTCTTGAGGAGGGAAAACAGTCTCCCACAGGAAAAGTTACCCTGCAGTTGTGGATAGGTTTACATCAGGACCACACAGTGTAGCATTCAGACAAGAATAAAAGAACATGAAAGACACTGTAGACTGGGCCAACCTGAAAAATCAGCAGCAGCTGAACATAGCCTAACTCAAACAGGACACAGTATCTTATTCCAAGACACTGAAAGGCTGGAGAACACATCCATTTACCATGTCAGATTACACAGGGAAACCATTTACATTCATAAACACAATTTCAACAGGAAAGAAGAGAGTTTTAAAATGAATAGGGCATGGTTTCCAGTCCTGAAAAACACAAAATGCTCTACATCTTACAATAGCACTACAGATAAGATTAGAATTTCAATAGCCCATCCATATGCAAAAGAACCTCCTCAGGAAAGCTCCTCCTTTAGGATGTCACAGCCTGGGGAACTCCTACAAGATAATGACTCAGCCCTACCCCACCTTCCTGAGTAGATTTAAATTACCTGCCTACCATTTTTCTTCTCGCCTTGACACAGATAGGGCTCCATCTTTCTGTGTTATACCTCTGAGGATGCCAGTCACAGCTGCTGGTGAAACATCAGGTCCTACAATGCCAAAACCACAGACATACAGCCCGGAAAAATCTACAACTAATAAACCCATGATTATTTTGCCACATTTTCTCTTTTCATGTGCTGAAGTTTTCTAGAAAAATCATAGTGTTTTTCAGCATCCCTTGCACTTCAGTTAATCTCAGTTATGTTATTGGTATACATGTAGGGTCCGTGCCTTGCGGACCATATCTTGGTGGAAAGGCAGCATAGAAATGTTTATAGTTCATAGAAGATGTAAAGAAACAGTTGCAGAAATTCCTCGACACAAAGAGAAGACTCACCTTCAGATTCAGTGAAACCAATGGTACTTAAGACACTATGAAATCATTGGGCATCTGCTTAAGAAGGGAGTGGATTGACTGTGAATGAGCTCGTAAGAATGTAGCTGCCAGCAGAAAATGTGTATTGTGTCAATGAGAAAAGTGTGTACTCTTTGCTTGCCATGTTTATTTTTCAGCAAATGTGCTAAAAGCAGCAAGGCTGCAGATCACTGCTGTTTTAGCTTCATTGGTAAATAATAGCTGCAAATAGTTTAACTTACTAATTGCCAATTTTATTTATCTGCAGAGGCAAACACGGACAGATTTTGAGTGTTTGCGTGGCAACAGAAGTTGTAAACATTCAGATCTTTGCTAGGTTTAGGGGAGGAAAAAAGTTTTTGGAAATAGTTGTTCAGAGAGTGTGTGAAGACAGGCAGGTAGTGATAATTTACACTTCTTAATCTGTTAATATCATTGAAGAATAGCAAGCACAGCTTGCTGTGGATTTATGTGCAATATTTCTTTCTTAAAACCTCCCGGTCCTCAAATGCAAAGGGTTGGTGGTAGTAACATTTTAAACACTGTTAGATGCACATTTCTAACCCTGCAATTGTGACTCAGCACAGAAGGCCTCGAGTTGTGTCTGGAAGGGAGCTTCCGATCACCCGCTGAAGGCGGTGACAATCAGGGGCTGGTTTGCCACCGTGGAGGAAGGCAGGACGGCAATGACGTCTCAGCGCAGTGCTGAGACGTGGGCGGGGAGGAGCCAGCCTAGTTAGGCTTGGCTCCGCTCCCGCCAGGGCAGTTTGACCAGGCCATGAAGGTAGTGCGAGCTTGTGGCTGGGGCGCACTATTAGCAAAGTGCGACATTAAGTCGGCGTTCAGGCTTCTACCAGTTCACCCTGCAGATTTTGATCTACAAGGTTTTTCTTTTGAGGGGTATTACTATATGGATGGAGCTGCGGTGGCTCAAGTGGTTAAGTCGCTGAACTGCAGGCTGTGGAAGGTCAGTAGTTCAGCGGTTCAAGACCCGGGTGCCGCAAGACAGGGTGAGCTCCTGTCTCTAGTTCCAGCTCCTGCCAACCTAGCAGTTCGAAAGCAAGAAATTGCAAGTAGATAAATAGGGACCACTTCGGTGGGAAGGTAACAGCGTTCCGTGCGCCTTGGTGTTTAGTCATGTCGGCCACATGACCACGGAAACTGCAGCAGTTGGTGGACCATCTCAACTTTGCATGCAAAGTGGTGGCACCGGGCCAGGCGTTTGTCAGGCCGTTTTGCGATGCTATGCAAGGTCTGCACCTCCCACACCACAGGACCAGGGTGACTAGTGGGATGCGACAGGATCTCCTGCTTTGGAGGGAGTTTTTATGCTCATTTAACGGGGTGTCATTTTGGAGGAAAGAGTTGCGGTTGGAAGCCGAGATGCAGGTCACATCAGATGCAACAGGCTCCTCAGGTTTGGGGGTGTACTTCAGAGGGCATTGGTGTGCCGAAGACTGGCCGCAGGATTGGTTCCGGGAAGGCTGGGTCAAGGACCTAACCTTTTTGGAGTTTTTCCCGATTGGGGTGGCAGTGGGGATTTGGACAGCTGATTTTGCTAACCATACGGTCAACTTTTGGTGTGACAATCAGGCCACAGTAAACGTAATAAATTCATTGTCATCCAGGTCAACACGGGTCATGGAGTTAGTGAGAGCATTTACATTGCTATGTTTGAGGAATAATATATTGTTTCGCGCTAGGCATGTTCCAGGTGTAACGGGGCCGCTGATGCTCTCTCTCAAAAAAAGATGGGGAGATACTGTCAGCTGGCTCCGGAAGCGGACGAATGTCCGGTAAGGATGCCTCCCAGTTTTTGGCAGATTGGAGGCTTGAAGCTGAACGGGCAATAGGTTTGGCCCTCGCTCCTTCAACGCGGAATGCGTACATGAGGGCAGATCAACAATTTGTCGCCTTCAGGCAAAAGGCGGGATTATGGCATGTTTGGCCCATCCCAGTTCCCCAACTCATGCAGTTTTGCATTTATTTGAAGCAGAGGGGCTTGTCAGTTCGCTCTATGAGGGGCAGGCTGGCTTCCCTCACCTACACGGCAAAAGCAGCTAGGCATGAGGACAGGATGACCGACTTCCATGTCAAAAAGATGTTGGATGGGTGGGCACGTGAAGCAGGGCAACAATGGGATGACAGAGAGCCGTTGAATCCATCGGTGTTGAGGAGTCTGTGGGCGTTGTGGCCTGGCCTTTGTGCTGATGAATACGAGGCTGCTCTATTTCATTCCGCGTCGTTAATAGCATTTTTTGGAGCTCTGCGTATTAGCGAACTCGTCCCTGCTTCACGGAGTGACACTTCAAACAGGGCTATAAGATTTACTGACATCAAGGTCCGAGAGGCCAGTTTGGCCATTACTATTTGGCGGTTGAAGACTGATCAAGGGGGTAAGGGTTCAGTAATAGAATTGAGCCATTGTTCTGAAGCCGAATTATGCCCGGTGGTGGCGTTACACCATTACCTGTATCTCAGGGAGTCGAGGGATGGTACATTATTTCAGCATAGGGATGCATTCCCTCTCACAAAATTTCAATTCTGGACACTGACACAGAGAGCACTTGATCAATTGGGTCTAGGAGGGTTCCATTTTGGGACCCATTCATTTAGAATTGGAGCTGCTTCCACGGCTGCTGCCATGGGGTATTCAGGGGAGGACATACAATGCATTGGAAGATAGAGATCCCGTAGTTTTAAGGGGTATGTACGTCAATGCAAGTTTTGAGTGGAACACTTTCTAAAATAGTTCTTTTACAGGTGCTGTGGGCCGAAAGGCACAGAGGAGAGTCACTATCTGCAGCCACATTATGCTTTTTTGGGCCGCTCATCAGGCCAAGAGGACAACGTTTGGTTCTCAGTTGGGGCTGAGTTGGCGTTGGTCAAATGGTGGGGATGGAGGGGCATGAATTGGCCCAGGTTACTCCCCCTATTGTTTGAGGAACGCATGGGCCACCCCCTGATATTTTACTGGTGCACCTGGGTGGCAATGATCTTGGCCTGATGAAAGGGAAGGCCCTGGTTATCCAGGCCACAGAAGACCTGAAACTGATACGGGCAACATGGCCCAGGGTGCAAGTAATTTGGTCCGCAATTTTACCACGACACGTATGGTACAACTTGGGGGATCCCAGATGCATCGACCGCACTCGTCGCAAGGTGAACAGACAGATGCAGAAAGTTATGGAGGATGGTGTGGGTCAATATGTACCACACCCCAGAATAGTGGTTGGTAAGACTGACCTATACAGGGATGATGGTATTCACTTGTCAAATGAGGGCAGTGTTATTTTTGGAGGACATTCAGCAAGGGATCAGGGCTGCCCTAGGTTGTTAAGTGGCCGCGTCAGCCAAAGCAGAGGCTTAACTTTGCGAGTGGCAGAATAGGGCAGGGATAAGGAAGCGGAAAATGGTGAGCACCTTAAGCCATTCCTTGTTTTGGAACTGGGGGGGGGTCTTCAAGAATGGCCTGCAGGTTATTAAGGCCCTGGGCAGTGAATGATTATTCCCTCTGGGAACCTCTTGGGTAAGCTCCTCTCTGCAAGCTGTATGGTTTCAGGGGTAGGTGCTCCTGGGAGGCTACCAGTGGCTGGGCTGCTGGTCGCAAGCCAGATTAATGGCTCAAGACTGGGGTTGGTGGCTCGCTCACATATTAGACAAGAAGGCTGGTCATCCTGACACATGCCTTCTCTGTTCCGCTACTTAGATAATGCTCCCTTGCCGTTATTTGGTTAATAAACTGTTATATAGTTAACAAAGTGGCCCTTGTTTGATCCAAAACTGTTGTCCGTCTCATTATTCCGACTGTGGGGGCAAACAAGACCCACCCTGAACACGCAGGGGCAACTCACCTTGGCTGAGACAAGCCATACACAACTGGCAGCTGCATCAGCCAATCCAGGATGCACCCAGACTAGTCAGGGCAGGGCAGACTCTGGTTTCAGTAATTGAGTTTGGCAGCCAGTTGCGTCATCAAGCCCTGCCTGGGGAAAGAGAACAACCCAGGGGGCAGCTGCAGCTGAGACAGGGCTCCAGGACACTTCTGGTTGGATGAAGGGGTCGAAGGGAGGAGCAAGCTGGGAGGGGATTGGAAGGTTGGCCTATTTGGAAGGAGGGTTTACAGCAAGCCAGGGAGGATGGAAGTATCCCTGCTCAGGCAGCATGGAAGAGCAGAGAATACAGAAAGGTGGAGGAACAAGGTGACATAACCTTCTGAGTCCTCACAGGTCCTCCACTCAAGGAAAAGTCATGATAATGAATATTTATGAAGGGTAATATGGCCTTGACCAGGGGAGTATCACAGGTTGCTTTCAGGAAAATCCCTGGTTCAGTCCCTGGCATCTCAAGAGTCTCAGGTAGGTGGCTGGGAGATACTATGGTGGCCACTGCCAAACTACAAAGACAATAGTGAGGTAGCTGGTCTAAGGCACTGACTTGGTATAAAATGACTGTACATAATGGAAGTGGCATACAGCTCAATGCTATAGGACATGCCTTGTATGTTAAAGGTCTCAGGTTCAATCCACAGCATCTCCAGTTCAAAGGATCCCAAGATGCATGTGTTGGAAAAGACGCTTGTCTGTCTGAGATCCTGAAGAACTGCCAGCAACCAGAGAAGACAGTATTGAGTTAGATGGACTAATGGTCTGACTTGATATAAGATAACTTTGTATGTAATTTTAAAGAGCTTTGGCAGCCAAGCTATGTAATACTGAAGATACCAGGGACTGAACCTGGGACTATCTATATGCAAAGTATGTGCCCTACCACGTATCCACACTCATTCCCAGGAGAGATGCTGGTGAGTATGATTAGGCTATAGTAGTGGTAGAACATCTTTTCATGCAGAAAGGCCAAGGTAAAAACCCAGTTGAAAGGATCAGATAATAGAAGATGTAAAGACTTTGTACCTGAGACCTTGGAGAGCTGTTACCAATCAGAGAAGACAATAATATCCTTGATAGATCAAGGTTTTCACTCAGGATAAGACAGGTTTGCATGGGTGACTTATTACCAAACTATTTTCCAAGCTGATGTCACTGCATTTCCTTTTGTCCTCATTTTACATACATAACTTGTTGTCAAGAGACATCCCAGTAGAATGGGTCGATGTTGACAGCACTGGCCAGACTTTCCTGCTATCTTCCAAATGTCAATCATCAGCTTACAGGAAAGAAGCCTTGTTTCTTTTCAGGTGGCTTCTTCTCAATTGTCTCTCTGGTGCTTCTCCAACAATCTTAGCAGCAGAGAGAAACATTAGGAACAAAGGACCGTTGTTATTCAGAGAGTCACAGTGGAGATCAGAAAGGAGGCTGCAAAAAATGAACGAGAGCAAGGATGGCATTTGGCCTTAAGCACGCAATGAATAATAGAAGGAAATAGCAAATGGCTAAAAATATACCTGAAGTTGGATGATGGGCTGGAGAACCTGTCAGTCTGGGATAGGATTAAATTTGACTCCCTGATAGCCTCAAGCTGTTGTACTAAGGAACAAAATAGCCAACAAATGGAAGAGGGTTGCTCTTCTCATATATCTATGTGTTTGTTGTAATAGGGATGTATGCTAATCAAGTACAGTTTCATTCCCCCACTTGATTTTATAATAGTTGATAGATTATTCAATCACACGCCATTTATACTCCTCAAACTAATAAGCAATTATAAATAATTCCCATTGGATTAATTGGGTAGATGGCACTCAAATGTAAATCTCTCCTTTTTAATAACAGTGCTATTATGATTCGGACTGAAATAGCTGCCTTTCATACATGAAGTAATATAAATCTGCTACTCCCACTTCATATGTTCACCGGTCATTAATCAGGGGTTCCCCCACACACACAAGCTATTTCTTATGGCTTTCATCTATATTTTATTTTAATTATAATTATCTCAGAAGAGATATATTGGGGCTGTAAAAGTGTTTAATACATTAATGGGAAGAATAATTATTTCATGAAGTCATTGAAACTTATCCAGTAAAGATTGCAATGTCACATCATCATAGGAAAGGCTATTACTGAACAACAGCTTTCATCCTGAGGCCTGTCCATGGACCATGGAAGAATAAACTGCCTCCTTGTGGTCTGTTGGTCTATCATGGTTCTTTCCTGTCCTGCTACCCCTAGGCGTTCAGGACTGCTTACACTGTGTTGCCTTCTTCCATGGTTCTCCAAGAGTTTCACAGTAGTTTCTGCAAATTTTAGTTTCTAGGAATAGGTGTACTATTCACATTCGGAAACATATTTTTATAAGTATTCACCTACGGGAGCTCATATTTGCATAATCATAACACACATCCAGTACAAACACACCTAAAAAAATCTGGAACATGCTAATGGAAAATTAGTGAAAAGAATATGTGTACAATTACATTCCATGAAATGGGAAACATGGAACAAAATTGAGTATTCTGGGAAGAACGGGAGCGGTGGCGCAGGCAGAAAGGAAAGCCTGCTGTAACAACTGGGTGAACAACTTTGGCTGTTTGAACCCCACCACAGTCAGGGTGAGCTCCTGGCCCTACGTCCCAGCTCCTGTCCACCCAGCGGTTCAAAAGCCTGTTAAAGGGCAAGTAGATAAAATGGGTACATGCTATTATAGCGGGGTGGCACCCGCCCCTGGCGTAGCAGCGACAGCAGAGAGCAGAGAGCGATAAAGCGGCGGCAGAGAAAAATGGTGGCTGGCGAGGCGAGGAGGCGAATGAAGGAGGCCAGACCAACAAGGCGCGGAGGCGGAAAAGTGGAACTGTGAAGACCTGCGCCAGAGAAGGGTCGCCACCAGACTGTCCCCTCGCAAGAAGATCTGCTACAACAGAATAAAGGGTGCCTGGTAGGCTTCTCACCGTCCCTATACATATGTGGCTCTAGATTAGGATTGTATGAATTAGAATTGTAAGCCGCTCAGAGCCCCTAGGGGGTGAGCGGGATAGAAGCCGAAAGATAAACAAATACATAAAATTCTTCCTATAAGGGATTTTTGAAGCATCCTTAATTCTAGCCTAATTCTCTTCTGTGTCTCTGCTTTCCAATATCTTCCTTCTACTAATTCTATCCTTTATTGTCAAAGGCTTCCCCCACCGCTGAATTTCCTTTCCTCTTGATGTTAGTATTGTTTCATTTCTAACCATGTTTCCAAATCCAAAGCTACTTAAAACTTGTATTTATTCATTTATTTATTGCATTTTTAATTACCTAATCTCCACAAATGTGGGGCTCTAGGCGATGTACAGATTTAAAAACTATAAAACCATCATCAGAACATATAATTCATTATTAAAATCAAGTGGTGAAATTAAAATCAAGTGGTTCCCTCCTGTTTCTGGCCTGTGGGTGCTTTATGGGCGGCGGGGGGGAGTAGACCTCTCAAGGGATTGGGATCCAGGAAGGGTGCCAGCCATAACATAAGCCATTGCTATCTTCAACCAAACTCTTGGCAGAACATCTCCACCTTACAGGCCCCATAGAATTGCATAAGATCCTGTGGGGGCCTGATGTTGTTTGGCAGAGAGTTGAGGACAAAAACAAATATGGTCACAGTCCATAGACATGCAAAAATAGAACCACAAGAACTGTACACAGTGCACTCAATATTTCTTTAACGAAAACCGTAAAGTGTTTAGTCTGTATATCCAGAATGCTTCTCTCTTCAAGAGCATTCTGGATATACAGACTAAACACCATACATCCACATGGTTTGAATGCATCTTTAGATCTGAGTTGTTTTCTATAAATCCTATTCCTTAGTGTTCCAGTGTTAGGACACCCAGCCATTGTTCAGTTTTTATGTAGGTTGATTCTGGAGCTATCCATGATTGTGTGAACTCAATAGAAGTTAGGAACCATCAACACCTGGTTAACACATAAGCTTTATTCTGTTTGAGAGATGTTCTTCTCCATTACTTATGCAAGGAAATAGGTGGTAAGTAGGTTTGAACATTTTCTTTCTCACATAGGCTTTGGTTCTATACAATTATACTTACTTATCCAGTCTGGTTTCATTGCTTTGCTATATATTTTTAGAAACTATTGAACTACATGTGAATTGGGCTTTTCCATTGAAGTGCAATTTTTCATACATCATCAAGTAAGGCTTTGCACCAATTCTATGTTATTTCGAAGTACAATTACCAAGTTGCAAGTATTGATGTTGACATACATATTATATTATTTATAAGCTTATAGACTCTTGGTTAGAAGAAGACGTTTTTGAAACGGCATCGTATTCCGGAGACCACCGTCCCGTCATTGTCATCTTCTATCTTTATGTATCTGAACTTACACATTTGAATGTATTATTATCATTTTTGTACATTTCATATTTATAATTTTACGGTTTTCGTTAAAGAAATATTGAGCGCAGAGAGTTGAGGACAGCCAGATGTCTCTAGGGTTGGGGACCACCAGGAAGTTGTTCTGTGAAGAGCATAATGCTCTCCCGGGGGTGTACTGGAGGAGGCGGTCCCACAAATACTGTCTGAACTATCACAGATTTTTCCTTCACCCAGAAAAATGCTAACATTAATAGTCAAATTGGACCACATAGCTGATAAAATGCTGAAAGGGTAAAACTCTTAAATACAGGATTTGATAAATGTTCAGGAGTTTCAGAGCTGTGCAACAACCATCAGAAGTGCATCTCCTTTTTTAAAAGCCACATCTGCACTGCCTGCCTGCCTGCCTACCTATCTACCTATCTACCTACCTACCTATTCTTTATCATTAGCTATCTTTGTATCCCTCAAAAGAATCCGGGGAATGGTAGTGCAAGCCACAGAAACAGAGTCCATCAAAACCTGAAAAAGAATATGCCAACAAATATGGAAAACAAAACAATGGCCCACTGACTGGAGACACGCAATCTACATTCCAGTTCTCAAAAAGGAGACATCGAAGATGGAAACAACTATCAGACCATCAAATTAATTTCTCAGAGAAGTGATGCTCAAAAACTTACAAAAAAAGGCTGTTACCATATATGGAACAAGATGTTCAAACTGGATTTAGAAAATCAAGAGGCACTAGAGATCATATTGCAGATGTATGTAGCTTGGTTACTGAAGCATATGAGAGAATATCAGAAGAAAATCAGCTTGTGTTTGATAGATTACAGCAAAACTTTGGACTGTGTGGACCATGAAAAGCTATAGTTGGTTTTAAAATAAGTGGGTGTGTCACAACATCTTATTGTTTTGATGAGCAATCTATACCCTGGAGGAGAGGTTACTGTTAGGACAGAATATGGAGGAACAGCAGGGCTATTTTGGGGCAGGAATGCACAGGAACGGAGTTCCGGCTGGCTCCTGAGTTGGCCATGCCCAGCAGGAACTCATTAGCATAATAGGCCACACCTAACAGCAGAAACTCATTAGGATTGGCTACATTAGGGGTGTGTGGCCTAACATGCAAAGAAGTTCCTGCTACAAAAAAGCCCTGAGTTTTGACAACAAAGTAAACAGAATAAGAAGCAAAAGGTGGGTGTGGCTGGATGAGCACACTTCTGGTAACATGGGGTGTGGCCTAATATGCTAATGAGCTGTGTTGTCAGGGGTGTGGCCTAATATGGTAATGAATGTCTGCTGTTGAGTATGGCCTGTTATGCTAATGAGTTCCTGCTGGGCTTTTTCTATAAAAAAAGCCCTGAGGAACAGAATGGTTTCCGATTGACAAAGGTGTTAGACAAGGATGTATTTTATCTCCCTAATTCTTCAGTCTACATGCAGAACACATCATAAGGAAAGGAGGATTAGATTCAGATGAAAGTGGAAAGAAAATTGGTGGAAGGAACATCAATGATTAGAGATATAAAGATGGTGACACTTTGCAGAAAATAGTGAAAAGTTGAAAACACTACATGTAGGTTAAAGCAGAAATTGCCAAAGTCGGATTACAGCTGAACACCAAGACCAAAGTAATGACTACTGAGAAATTGCACAAGTTTAAGGTGGACAATGAAGAAATTTAGGTTGTTTGAGATTTTCTATTCCTTGGCACTATCATCAACCAAGAAATCAGAAGAAGATTGCGACTGGGAAGGGCAGCCACCAAGGAGCTAGAAAAGATTCTTAAGTGTAAATATGTGTCACTGGTGACCAAGATCAAGGTAATTCATGTCAAGGTAATTTATGCCTTATTACTGTGTATGAGTGTGGCAGTTGGACAAAGAAGAAAGCTGACAGGAAGAAAGTTGATTCTTTTCAAATGTGGTGTTGGAGGAGAGTTTTACAGACACCATAGACTGCCAAAAAGACAAATAAGTGAGCTGTAGATCAAATCAAGCCTGAACTCTCCCTAGAAGCTAAAACAACCAAACTGAGTCTGTCGTATTTTGGTCACATTATGAGAAGACAAGCCTCACTGGAAAAGAAAATAATGCTAGGAAAAATGGAAGGAAGCAGGAAAAGAGGAAGTCCCAACGTGAGATGGATTGACTCAATCAAGGAAGGGGAAGCATAATTTGCAAGACCTGAGCAAGGCTGTTAATAATAGGATGCTTTGGAGGTCATTAATTCATAGGGTCAGAAGCAACTTGATGGCACTTAACAAACACAAAGATGACAATTCTCTGTTAGCATCCTGTCATAATTTACAAGCTACATTTGCCTAGGGAATAATTATTAAACCAGTTTAAATCTGTTTTAATGCCTTTTCAACATGGCTGTAATGAGGTTTTGTTATGCTTAGGGTTGAGTAAATATTGTATATGCTGTTTTCTTTTTAAAAGTCATTTATATTTTAATCAGTGGTGCGGCAGAATGGCCCTGCTCTGGCCTGCAGGCCTTGTTCCAACCTGTCCTCCAAGGTTTTCTCAACACTTGTAAAAGTTTTTCTTTCTGCTAACCCACCACCATCATCTGGCCTTTGTAGGAATTGCCCACTGGGAGGGTCAGGACTCCCAGCTTCCCTTCCAAGTTCTGAGGCCTTTCCTCTGTGTCTCTCACTACCAGCATGTGGTCACCACAGGAACTGTTTACTGCCTTGTGCCCCTAGAGGAATAGCCACTTGCCAACTGACTGCCTTCCCCCTGGTACTCCTTTTAAAATAACATGTCCAAGATGGTGGATGTCTATGTGGTACAGAGAACCACTACCAGCATCAAAAGTTATAAAGTATTTATTAAAAAGAAAATGTTCACAAGCATACTTTTAGCACTGCTCCAGATTGAGCAAGGGATTCAAAAAGAAATGGGTAAACTCAAACTCAATCCCTTCATCCCTCTCTGTACATATGCCCTATCAGATGCTAAAATATAGGACAGGCTCCTTAGCTTAGGAAGTTACAGATCACTACAGAAATCCATTACCTTGAAGTTTCCTTCAGCTCTTCAGGACAACACATGGCTAATGACTGCTTCCTCCAGACCTCAGTTAAGAGTTCTGTCTGCTCTGATGGATCAAGCACAAAAGAGACCTTCCTCCTTGCTCCCCTGAATTTTTTTATACATATTTTTATTGAATTTTCAGTTTAATGCATACATCCATGCCACAACTTCAATATCAGTTCAATCCAGTTAACACCCCATACAGTTATATTCTAAACAGCGACGAGTCAAACAAGCGTAGTAGCTAAATGTTTCCTCCAATCCTTCCCTCACCCAATACAATTCTTCTTCTGGTACATATATCCATTAATAATACTGTTCTCATTTTCAACATTGTTCTCTTACATCTTGGAGCTAACAAAATTCCCATTTCTTCCCTTACACCATGATTTTCTTAACTTTGAAATTTTTATAATAGTTTAGATTAACTTTATTTCTTCAATTTTTTTATTTTTTTTATTCCTTATTGTTTCAGTGTTTTCAATGTGTACCTCTCAACCTTTCAAATCACGGTTGTCCTTTAATATTTAATCAAAAACCATAAACAACAACCAAAACAAGAACAAAACAAGAGGGGGGAGATTATCATACATATTTTTCATCAATTTTGAATTAGCTTCTATAACCTCATAATTTTCTTTTCCATCTATTTTAAACTATAAACTAACTGCCCATCAATGTAGCATCTAGCATGTTAATTTCATTTTTTAGGTCTAAAGACAATTCATTCTATAATTTTCTTTCAAGACTGTTACACTTTTGCATAAAAGGATAGAACAAAACATTATATAGACTTTTTACTTTAAGTATATCAATTCATTCTATTTTACACCTTCTACTGTAATTTAAAGACTCCCATACGTAGCATAAATCATGTCATCCCCTTTTACTCTTAGTCAAAACAGATGGAAGGGGGACAAAAACCAACCTTAACACAAATAACTTTTCTACAATCAAAACAGGGGGGGGGACTACTAATTCATTCAAAATTACACCCTCCACTATATTTTATATTCTCCCATATCCCATTATATAATATCCCATTATATTAATCAAATCCTTTTTTACCCTTTTATTCACACTCCAACAAGGGAGGGCAAACTAAAACAAACCTTTACCTACATAAACTTTCCTAAGATTTAAATTACCTTATATGATTCCATAATTTTTTTTCTTTTCCACTATAGTTTACGTGCTAATCACCCCCTTTTAATCTATTCATTACCATTTGCATTATTTCAAAAACACAAACAAATAATATTCAGACCTTTATATAAACATTCTTACATTACTCCAATTACTTCAAACCAGTTTACCCACTTCACTTTGCTTTATATAGTCACAATACATTAATCATGTCATTTCATACCATCTTATACACTTTCAAAACTGAAGGCAACGTTATTTTCATGTTTCCATATACTTTAATTTGCCTTCTATAGTTCTGTAAATTCCATTTCTGTTGCAACATGTCTATATGGTTTTTCCCTTTATGAACATGATAGTTCATTTTCATTCTTGCCTTGCTTGCTTTTAAAAAGTCCTGCCTCAGTACTGTTTTGTTTTGTCTTTTATGTCCATTCATGTCTGCCTTTTTTGTCTTTTCCTTTCCCTATTTTTCTTCTTTTTGGAAATAGTTCTTTGTGTCTTTCTTTTGCACAGTCTTTTGTTTTTCTCCCTCTTCAAAAGCTTCCTTTTAGTTGTCTTCTTCTTTTGTTTTGTGGTTGGTAAAATTAATCTTTCTGTTGTTTCTTTTTCTTTTTGCACACCTTGTGCCAAATTTTCAGTATTTTTTTTTAATCTCCATTTGGGTGTTAAATAGGTCTGCAAATGCTTTTTTTATACCCATTTGTATACCTTTTTCTATTTCTTCTTTAAAGATCTCTAGAAACGGTTCCACTGATACTTCTCCCAGCAACATGCTTTTGCCCATTTCCGCATCAACTTTCCTGTTAAGCGCCATATTTATCACTCTACTCACTCTAATCTCCTATATTTATTCAAGGTTCAAAGTTAAGTTTATGGTTTCTTTCCAAGAGAACCGTCGTTTATTGCCCCAAAAGCAGAATAGACCACCACAATTTTTATCTTTCTCGGCCTCTTTACTTTCCTTTTTCTTCCCAATCAATTACAGGGCTTTACTAGCCTTCTCGCAAGCTATAAACTTGAAGTCGAAAATTAGACATTTGAAGATATATGTACTCACAGATTGTATTCTTATTCCTTGCTTGTAGCTGTCTTTATAATCCATATAGTATATAGTTAAAAAATAAACGGGAGGCAGCGGCTACTGGGAACATGGCGGCCATGTTCTCCTTCTTAATCGGCTCCTGCTTCGGGGCATGAAGTGGACACCCCCCGCGTTGCCAATCATGGGAGGGGCTACAACCAAAGCCCCCTGCCCCAAATCTCTCCCCCGGAAATCTGGTGGAGCTTTCCCGGCATCCGGGAAGCCCCAACTAAAGCCAAAAAGACTCGGGCGTCTCGGAGCCCTACGAGATCTGCCCGTCGCCGCCCCGTGCCGACCGGAAGCTCCCCTTGCTCCCCTGAATTTTATCACCTCCCCCCAACCACCACTGATCCAGTCAGGCCAGGTCAAGGAAGCTTTTCCTGACATCTCCAGAAATTTCCTCCCTGAAGTCTCTCTAGTATTTAATTCCTACAAATTTCTTTTCCCTGCTTGAAGGGGGGGGAGGTCTAACTGTCTAGCCCTATTAGCATTTGTATGAAGTTGGGCTGAGGTAAATCTGGAAAGCAACTGAACTGACTTCCTCCCTTCCTGTCTGTTTTATGCCCAGAGAGAGAGAGAAAAACTGTTAAAACTCAGATTGAAGTTTTTGCTCATTTCAAACCTCCAAAGGAAAAAATGCATTTCTTCACAAGTGGTATCAGTTCTGTACTTTTCACCATTCATTTTGTAAATCCATTTGTATTGGTTCATATGTGTGGCTGTAACAAACAGTTTGTATGGGATTTATATGTATAAGGCACATAATAGCTCAAGTTCAGACATCACATAAAAAAGTGTGGTTTAGTTAAATTACCCATGTGGTTAATATGATTGAATGCAGGCCATTGCACTAATGGCGGTTGCTTATAGTCCACTAAAGCAGGATCTGAAGCTGGGATCTGAAGTTGATTACTACGTGATGCCTGAATGCAAAAATCCTGGCTGAACAAAAAGAAAAATCCTGCCAACCTATCAGAGAAAAGTCAATTAAAGCAGTATTTGTGGAGGTCAACTGGGGTTTGACAATTTTCTCTGCTGAATTCTGGTTTCAGAACTGGATATAGATAAAATAAACCATGGCTTCATGTTATGCCTGAACTGATCCATAATGTATCATGTTGATCTATTAACACAGTTGAAAAATTTATACATTTTATAGAAAGTAGTGCAAAAATGAAGAATCAGAGGTTTGAATTCTAGGGGTATGTGAAATTAAAATAGGGATGTTCTCATTGAAACATCAGGGAAGAAAGGAAACATTGGCTCTGGTCACACTGGCCGGAAAATG
>NW_015176459.1:1246320-1272782 GCF_001447785.1 Gekko japonicus | reverse complement strand
ATCCCACAACTCTCCATCACAGAAGAAAGTTCCATAGGGAAACAGAATGGTGATTAATCCAGTTTACATTAGTGCAAAACCAGATTAAGACATGCTGAGGCCTTAAATTGTATCATGTTTAAAATGCCCCATATAGGTTAGGGAAATTCATGGAGATTTGGGGATGGAACCTGGGGAGGGCAGCATTTGAGGAGGGGCGGGACCATACAATGCCATAGAGTCCACCCTCCAAAGCAGCCATTTTCTCCAGAATTGATATCTATAGTCTGGAGATCAATTGTAATTCCAGAAGATATCCAGACCCCATCTGGAAGCTGGCAACCCTAACCCCATGACAGTTTAATTTTTAAAATGGTGTTTAGACACCCCCTCCTAATCTGAGGCCCTGAACTGATGTTTATTTTAGCTTGTGCATAAATCCATCTCTGAGTCTGTGGCACTCTTTTAATGCCCATTGCATGCAGTAGTACATGGAATTTTGTTTGTTTAAATTTCTGTTGCATTTTTAAACTTGCCATTTTCAGTTATAAACAAATATTTGTGAATGGCGCTAATCTACAAATGACTATAAGCAGTAGAACTCTCAAATACCTTTTATGTACAATATGCCAAAATTCTGAGCCGAAAGTTCATAAATGCCCACTGGATATGTTAATAATGTTAACTGATACTGATAAGGAAATGAAACAGTGTGCGAAGACTCCCCCACACACACACCCTTAGCACTTTTGTTTAGGAAAATACATGACCTAATTAAGATAAAAGGGATAACAGCCTCTGAAATTGTTATTCTGGAAAATAAAGAGCACTACTTTAATGGGACTTAATTTCATCATTAAATATTTTAAATGGTTTTCTATATAAAGTTGCATTTTTTTAATCTGAAGCAGACTTCAAATATATGCACTGTGACATTTTCCACAGCTTTATAATTAGGAAGAAATTAGTGTTAATGAAACATTTAATATTATTTATTGTGAGGAACAAAAATTAAAATGCTTTCCTATGGGGCTTTAATTACCATTAGCTTTCAGCATCCAGTTCAGCACGTAATAGGACTGTACCAGAATAGAGTTCATCCCCCTCCCCCAGCCTTGGAAAGGGCGAGAAAATAGGATTTAAACCACTGATATGTGAATGTCCCCAGTGCAGTGATTGGCTGCAGCTGCAGGCAATTTAATGTGTCCCTAGAATTCTCCTGCCCATAAAGCTCAGTCTCATTATTTTATTTTTTTAAAAAAATTTGATTTATATACCGCCCTCCCCGTGAGCGGGCTCAGGGCAGTTTACATCAATTTTAGTATAAGGCCATTAAAACAGCCATTTAATAACAAATTAAAACAGCATAAAATGACTTCATCACATGTCTTCGTACCTCCTTTGCTTTCCATGCTCAGAGTCCTATGGGCTGCTGCTCCAGCGAATTCACACTGGATCGCAATACTGGAACAAGGCCATGAGATGTCATCTGAAAAACCCAAGAACTGACTTGCTGGATGAGACATAAATGCACAATCCAGTATTTTGTTTCCTACAGTTACCTCCCAGATGCATTTGGGTACTTTGAGTGTAAATTTCCCCGCAACCTCCCCAGAGCCTCTTCTCTTGGCTCACTCCCCTCCTCCAACCTGATTTTATGACCAATCTACAAGAGAGTCAGGACCAATTTTGGGGGTCCTGACCCACTGTTTGAGGACCACCATTTAGTCCCAGAGTTCTTGTTGTTCCCACATCATCATGTGTCAATGAGAACTGCACACTAAGCAGTATTCTACCCCTCCCTCCCCAGAACTGCACCAAGACCTTAAAAGATGGCTCCATGACCAGCAGGGCTATTTTTGGGCAGGGACGCACAGGAACGGAGTTACGGCTGGCTTCCAAGTTGGCCACACCCAGCAGGAACTCATTAGCATAATAGGCCACACCCAAAAGCAGAAAAACATTGGGATTAGCTACATTAGGGGTGTGTGGCCTAACATGCAAAGGAGTTCCTGCTACAAAAAAAACCTGGGTTTTGACAGCAAACAAGGTAAACAGAATAAGAAGCAAAAGGTGGGTATGGCTGGATGAGCACACTTCTGGTAACATGTGGGTGTGGCCTAATATGCCAATGAGCTGTGCTGTCAGGGGTGTGGCCTAATATGCTAATGAGTTTCTGCTGTTGGGTGTGGCCTATTATGCTAATGAGTTCCTGCTGGGCTTTTTCCACAAAAAAAGCCCTGCTGACCAGGCTACTTTATCTCTCCATAGGAAGATCCCTTTTGCCATACCAGTTATCTCACTGTACAGATGGAAGGTCCTATCATGACACCTTAAGTTCTTCCAGGCTTAGAACTGTAAAATGATTCCGTGGCCCTTTCTGCACTCGTCTTTTCCTTTGCTTTCCCTTTGCATCTCAGTCGACTTTTAAATTTTGTTCTGCATTTCCTCCTGCTTTCACCTCACATCTCCTTTGGTTTTTCTTTTTGGTTCTGCATTCCTTTTCAGCCATTCAGCTGCCCGTTCACTTTCCGTTCGCTGTATCCCAGGCTTTTCCAAAAGTTCTTTTGCCGCAGACTTTATACGTGTTTCGCTTCAAAGTCGATGATAATTCTCAGAAGCAGACATATTTCCTCAGATTTTGCAAACAACCCCCATTTCTCTGCCCCGTTTCTGTTGGAGCAGATACTCCTTTTTGGTCCACACAAATGCCGCCTTTGAGGTTTATTGTTCCTCCCACTCTGCAATTTCCTCCATCCTACTTTCCTCCCTGCTTCTGTTCCACCACTGTGAGTATTCCCCATCATTGCCCCCCCTTTTTTTAAAAAAAGCCCTTCAAGTACAGTGATAATGTATATTGATGGCTAATCTTTTTGGTTTGGTTGTTAAAGAAACCAGAGCCATCTGAGAGCTTGTTAAAAAGTGATGCTTTTCTCTCCCCCCCCCCTTGTGCATTTTCTTGCGCTCCCCCTCCCCCACACACTAAAACCAGCACAAGGGGCAAAGGTGCTCTCTGATGGTCTGAAGTGCAAAGGCAGGGAGGTCTAGTGCCAGAGGGGAGTGGAAAATCAGGCAACCAAGACCGGGGGCAGACTCAGCAAGGACAGCTGATTATGTTAAGCCAAGAGAGGGAGTCCCCAGTGGTGAGGAAGTCAAGCATCCATGGGTCTAAAGTGCCAAGGGTGGGTCTAGCTCCAGTGACATTCCAATCCCAATTAAGAAAGAATGTGGTTTTTGGTCACAGCTGCAACCTCCCTGATGGAGGTCTATGCATGGTTGTGGTCTCCTGGTGGCACACAAAAATAGCTGTTTGCCGTAAATAGAATAAAACTGCTGAAAACACTTCAGCACAACCCAGCCAGCCAGCTACTTGCAGGCTGTGCTGCCTTTTCCCACCACTTGTGAGGAGTCTTTGGTTGGTGGACGCTACTACACAGTTGCAATGGGGCGATTTTTTAATTTTTAAAAAAATGGACATCCCCCCCACAAGTGATGTTCCATCCTGATTTTTAAAAGTGTGGTTCTTAAATTGTAGCTGCAGAATAAATACACCTGATGGTGAAAGACTGGTGAGGACAACAGGCACAGAAATCTGAAGTCAGGTTTAAAGACTTGACAGCAGGGATACTCTGCAGTGACTTGTGAGTTCAGAAAGGGCCAGTGTGTCATTTCATGAGATCAGTGCGAACCAGAAGGGTTAAGCTGACCATATATATTATAAAGTACAAAATTTATTAGGGTGTACACATATTAAAATATATTCGGGTTTAAAAAAACTCAGGTATCAGACTAATAAAAGCATGTGTGTCTATACTATGTTGTATAGTGACCACTGAGGAAGGCCCTTTGAGGCCGAAACGCGTTTGGTCTTTGGTTGGAAAGTGTTGACCCATCATGTGTACTAATATTTGATATGCTTTTATTAGTCTGATACTTGAAAAATTTTTTTAACCCAAATATATTTTAATATGTGTACACCCTAATAAATTTTGTACTTTTATAATATATATGGTCAGCTTAAGCTTAACCCTTCTGGTTCGCAGTGTTATCTTGGGTTGAGTTTTTCCCTCCCCCCTCCCTTTTTTTCCAGTTTATTTCATGAGATCAGCCCTAGAAGGTATAAAGAATGGTTCCTCATTTCATTTTCACTTGAGCAAGACTTTTTTTAGTCTAGTCTCTTGGGCACAAAAGTCACAAAGACCGCTGCCCCACATACTTGAAGAGCCGCCTTTCCCTGTATATACCCTCATGCTGACTTAGGCGGTGATCATACACACAATTAGTCCTGCCATAGGCGTGAATGCCGGGTGGATTTAAAGGGCACGATCAGACAATAACATCTGGGAAGCGCCCCGCAGCCGTCTGCAACCCATTCTGCTCCACCGCAGAAGCGGAGTTAAAAGACACCAGGGAAAATCCAGTAGAAAATGGGTTGCGATGGGCCACGGACAGACTTTCCCCTGTCTGATTGCTCCAGCGCGCTCTCATGGTGTCGGGATGGTCTGATCAGGCCATCCTGACTCCATGCCATTGTTCCCCCCCTTCTCAGTATGCGCATCATCGCAAACTCCATAGGAAGCCCTCAGTGCGAAGATGTAGTTCATTGATTCCTCATTTAAGTGCATTGGAAACAAACAGAAACAAATGGGGGGGGGAACCTGACTCACCTGCGGTTGCATCTGATCACGCAGTGGCGGGCTGTGCCCGCAGCTTCCAAGGACTGTGTGATCATGCAACTGCGGGTCAAATTCCTCTGGAGGAAATAGCCTCGCTCCCCCCCCCCTTTTTTCTGGTGTGTGTGGCTGGAACCTTAGGGCCTTAGAGCGGAGGAAATAGCCTCGCTTCCTCCCCCCCTTTTTTTCTGGTGTGTGTGACTGCAACTTTAGGTCCTTAGACCAGCTTTTCCAGGAAGTACTTTCTGTAAGGGAAGTGTGGTCAGGAATTTGTCACTGACAGTGACACATTTTTTCAACCATGGATTCAGTGCTTTGGAGCCCTATTGAAGTCTGTGGGGCCTCTTCCCAGTTTTCTTTTAAAAGACAATGTAAAACTGTGCTGTCTCTCTGAGCTTTTGAATTTTTATTTATTTGTTATTATTTATTGAAACATTTCTATCCTGCCTTTTCTCTTGAGTCAAGGCAAATACGATGAAGCGGATTGTAGGATGGGAATAGGGTGGCTGCTGTAATCTTTTGTATTTCCATTTTTTTTAATGGTGATGATAACTTGAGATAATCTATTTGTCAGTAATATTGTTCCTGGCCTCCTGCAGTATATGAAGAGGCAGGAAAAAATTAATAAAGTAAGAATAACACTTGTGAGAAAGTATCAGCTTTTAAAATGTAAATACCTCAGTGTTGTATTCTCCAGGTTACCATAGGAATGACTGCTTTTCCATATCGCCATTTTCTAGGAGGGGAGGGGAATGTGATAGAGGTTTATCAAATTATTGCAGTGTGTGGATATCAAGAAAATCCCCCCCCAATATCAGAATATGTAGGCAACCAGTGAAGTTGATGGGGAGTAGATTCAAGAAAGATCAGAGAAAGTAGTACTTCACAGAATTAGATGTTAATGTATGGCATTCACTGCTGTAAGATATTATAATGACCACAGACTTTGGTGGCTTTAAAAGGGTATTAGAAAATACCTATTATCCATGATGCCTAAATGGAACTTACATATTCAGAGACAGTTTCCTTCATAATGCTCATTGTTGGGGGGCAACAATAACGGGCAGACTTTATTCTCCATGACCTTCTCATAGACCCTGAGTGGGCATCTGGTTGGTGAGTGTGAGGAAAACAAGGTTGAGAACTGGCAACCAAATACATAGAGGAGAACTGTTTCCGCCATGCCTTTGAGAACCTGGAGACATCTGGCTTGATGCTATCAGAGTCTGGGAAAAGACAAGATAATTCTTTGGATTGATCCTACACAGATGTTCTTATAATGGTAATATGCAATCGAAACGGCATTAAGGAAGAGTAAACGTCTCCTAGAACTGCATTCGGAAGAGAATTTTGTGCAGGATGGGGAGGGAGAGCAATTATATCACTCTGGCTGTAATCCTAAAGACACTTTCCTGGGAGTAAGACCAATTAAATTACCTGTGGCTTACTTCAGAGTAGACCCATTGGATCACTCCCTCAGTTTCTTATCCAGAATTTTAAAAGGAATACACAACAGGGGTGCAGATGGGACACATGCATCTGTAAAGCTTGTTTTTTTAAAAAAACTACGCTAATAGATACCAATCCTTAGCACATAACGATTCCAGAGTCAAATACTTAAGACCAGCTGTCCCATAATCTTTATTACATATGTCATTGAATTTCAAATTTATAAAGCTTTTACATCAATTCCCCAAAGCAATATCACCTTTTGATGTCTTTTGTCATATTTGCATTTGTGGATTTCAGTAGATTACTCTACAATTTGACAAGTGTATGGATGTGTAATGTATTTCAGTGATAATAACCGCATTTCAGATTTTTGCATAACAAATGTTGTTACCAGGCACCCATCTTTTAAAGCTTTAGTGAGCAAAAGAAAATGCATAGTTTGGAAGCAAGACATCTGTATTCTTTAGGGAGGAAAATAACTTACAAAAATGGTAAGTTGACTAAGTGACAGTGTGTCCACATATTTAGATCTAATGCAGTACATTCATTTACTGGGAGCTTTTCTCATTCCCTGCCCCCCAAATCCTTTTAGAGCTGCCTTCTTACTAGTTTTTAATGCAGTTTTCTTTAAGCTTTTTCCATTTAGTCTTAAATTATTTACATGTAATTGACTATACATTAATATTACCAACATTAAGCATTTTACACCATTGTTACACTATTTATGTATTATATGAAATTTGTATTTATACTCAACAAATGCAAACAGTGTGGGGAATGCTTTAATTTTAACCAGAATAATTCTGTGCAAGGAAAAGAGCAACCTGTGCAACCCTAAAGTTTCATTGGTATGTTTCTCCAAAAGAGTTAAGGGAAGGCAGATGTGGATTGAACCAAGTCATTTTTGCAGTTCAGTCTTACCCCTGTGCAACTCCTTTTTAGAAGCCTGCTTATCACATCCCTCTGTTATGCTGTAGCCCACTGAACACCTGACTGGGCAGGAAGGCAGTAGCAGGAGAGAGAGGTGAACCAGCTTTCTTTCAGTGTAGAAAAGTGCCTCTGCGCCATTGCCCAGAGGCAATACTTACTTGCCAGAGGCAGAGAAAATGGCTGTTGACAAGACTGTATTTCGATGTCATACCAAGAACACAGGAACCTGCCAAGTGGATGTTTTGCTGTTTCCATTCTCTGAACTGACTTCCTCTATGCCTAAGAAAAGTGTGGTTGGTGGCACAGAAACAACAAACATCTCTATCCAGTAACAGTAGACGAATACATCGTATTAGACATCTGTACACACCAATTGGGACTGATTGCTGCATACTGAGACAGTTGATTTGCACCAAACTCCTGTTAATTAAGAGTAATTGGAGAGCTGGCAAGTATAACCAATCTAGTAATTACACTGCTGAAGTTATTGGGCCCACTTTATGGAAGTGCTAAGTGTATACAATGCAGAAGAAGAAATGGGGAATCGTTCCCATAAGCATTTTAAAGGGGTTTGACAACCCCAATGGATGAAAGAGTAGGGCAACCGTTTAAGACGGGTGTAAATCAATCACGAAAAGAATTGGCAGAAAAGTAGGGACCAAGTTGTTCAGCAGCTGTTATTTTCTAAAATGTTTAAAAAGTTGGCCATCTATTGGCTGGATTTCTTCCATCTTTCTGAAAACATAGTAAACTGTAGAATATTCCCAGCAGTTTTTGTACAGCCTTTAAGGGGAATTTTTCGAAATTCAGCTGAATTACCTGAGCTGGTGCTGAATCCCCATTTTCTGTGTCATACTTGAATTCAGGAAACCTCACTGCATGCCTGACAGCAAAAGAAAGGAGTTTTTCTGATGATAACACCTGGGCTTTCTAGCACTTTCCAGATATTCAAAGTGTGCTTGAGAAATATGTAAGTGGATTGGAACCACAGCAGCAAGCTCTGTCCCTGAGCAACATTCTTTGAAACATGTGCATTGTGCCTAGGTGTACACAGTTCTCTCAGTTGTGAGATTAGGAATCCTGATTACATGAACAAATGCCTGTAGACTCCATGCATACATGAACATGCTTCAGGCATCCTACTCCAGCTGCATTTGCCAGTTCATATTATTATTATTACTACTGATGATGATGATGATATAATATTTATGTTCCTCCTTTCCATTTAAATAAGGTCCCCAAGGCAGCAAAACCGAAACATTTCAACATTAAAATAACCAATCCAATAACAACGTATAAACAGACAAAAATATTTTGAACATCTGAAATAGGCTTATGAACAGGAGTTCTCAGAGCAAAGACACCAATTCTTTGCAACTAGTCCACCAACTCTCTGCCTTTTCCCTTTTCCCTTTCCCATTCCATGTTGCCATTCTGAGTGGTCACCAATATCTAATTCTCATAATTAATCCAAATGTGGATACTTAAATCTGGAGACTGGGTCTACAAACAGGCAAAACGGATCTTTCTGAAAACCTGAGAAAAGCCCCAGTTTTTCAGGGATGAGTTAAAACCCTCCAAAATGACAGAAGCAGTGCCTGTAGCTTTAAGAAATTAATGCCCTCAGTGATTGTTGCTAAGTAACCACAACAGTATTGCTAGCCTTCAAGTCTTTGTTTCTGTCAGTGAAGGGCAGGAAAGAAGGTGCCGGTTCCTTTCCAGGGCTATTTTGGACTTTGACAGAGGATGCACTGGGGCAGGCCTGGCACCATCCACCGGACAACTTGCACTCATATAACTTATGTGACTCTCCCGGGCCTGGCAACTTGCTATTGTTCAACCACAGCCATCCCAAAAAATTTATTTATTTATTTATTTATTTATTTATTTATTCATTCAAATTTATATTCTGCCCTCCATGCAAGCAGCCTCAGGATGGATTACAACAGCAATTCAAAATAAAGATTAAAACAATATAGGAAATAAATAATTAAAACAGTTAAAACAAAGAATACGAGTTGAGAACAGATGGCAGTGTAATTTACAAATACAGTGTTCTCAAAACTGGAGCAGCTGGGCCATAAACCAAACTATAAGATCTTCTCATATGGGCGGTATCAGATGGAAAGCTTCAGCAAGCTTCGGCGAGGGAGTCCAATAGATGGAATAAATGAATGCCCGCCACCTCACCCAAAAGCCTGGTGGAACAGCTTCGTTTTACAGGCCCTGCAGAACTGTAAAACTGTAAAGTCAGCAGTGTTCCCTCTAAGCTGAGTTAGTGTGAGCTGGCTCACAGTTTTTTAACCTCTGGCTCACACATTTTTGTCTTAGCTCAGGAAGGGTGGCTCCAGAACAAACTAATTTATGCAGTAGACAAATTGCTCGCTCACAACTTTAATGCCACCAGCTCACAAAGTAGAATTTTTGCTCACAAGACTCCACAGCTTAGAGGGAGCATTGAAAGCCAGTATGGTATAGTTGTTAGAGTCTCAGATTAGGTGTTGGGAGAGCCAGGTTCAAATCCCCACTCTGCCATGGAAGCTCACTAGGTGACTTTGAGCCAGTCACACACAGGCTGAGGTCAGACATTAGATCCATCTTTGTTGCTGCTGCCCTGTGGATTTAAAATGCAGGTCCAGACAGCAACCTCTGTCTTTTGACCCCCAGCCATTGGATCCCCATACTCACCCATCTTTGAGCTTAAATCCTTAGGCACTGGGGAAAGTCCGGTCTTTATAGATCTTCAGGGACTCACCCCGCATTTCCAGATGTCTGAGCACTCCACTGCAAAATGAAGCCGTGCACACAGTTCTGTCTGGCTGCCATTTTTTACTTCAATTAGGGATGTGTGCATAAGTGCACATTCATCCCAAACTATTATGTCAATATCAGGAGCCCTCATGGGTAGTTGTGTGCGGGTGACAACTCCCCCCAAAGGGGAGTTTGGGGGGTGGGACAGGGGTGGACATCATCCCTGTTAAGGCTCCCATATCAGTGGCCTTGACTTCCTGGGTTGCTTTTGCACATGCACAATTTTCTGAAAACGTAAAGAAATGCCACAGGCCACCCGTTCTATGGGTGCTGCACAGCAGGCATCTGGACAGTCACCAACTGGAGTGAGTGCATGGCGAAGAGGGCAGAGAGACAGATGTGTGACTGAAAATCCCCAGGATCAAAAAACCTGGGTCAAAAAAGAGGCACAGTCACAACACACAACTGACTGTAGCCACACTCATGCTAACCCACCTCACAGGATTGTAGGGAGGATATCTTGGAGGGAAATAATGTAAGTTGCTGCAGGTCTCTGTTGTGGAGAAAGGCAAGATAAAATGAATAGCTTATAAATATAGCGGAAGATGGGAAAGGGAGAAGGAAGCAGAGAAAGTTCAGGATTTGGAGGCTGCCAGAAGAAGGGAGAGGGGAAAGGAAGAAGGAAGCAAAGAAAGTTAAGGATTTGGAGGCTGCCAGAAGAAGGGAGAGGAGGAATAGTGTGATGAGGAATGTAAGGGGAATACAAGATGCACTGTGCAAGTCCTTGCAAGTTCCCCACCATAAAACTGGGCCAAATTCTGCCTAGTGACTAGCAATGCACGATTCAGGCAGAGAGCCAGTTTGGTGTCGTGGTTAAGAGCTTGGATTGTAATCTGGGAGAACCAGGTTTGTTTCCCCACTCCTCCACAGGCAGCTGCTGGCATGACCTTGGGTCAGTCTCAAGTTCTTTCAGAGCTGTTCTGGAAAGAGCAGTTCTCAGGAGAGCTCTCTCAGCCCCATTACCCCACAGGGTGTTTGTTGTGGGGAGGGGAAGGGAAAGGAAATTGTAAGCCACTCTCTTCCTCCTCCTCCTCCTCTTCTTCTTCTTTCAGAGGAGAGGCTGCTAGGGGAGAAAAGGAGAGAAAGCTGAAGACAAGAGGGCTAATAAAGTTGACTGGCTGTTGGGTGGGAAGGAGAGAAGGAAGAAGGAAAAGGGAATAAGTACAAGAGGATTTCAGGCAAGGGAAAATGCAGAGTGTAGTAGGAGAATATGAAAGGCAAATCTTTGAGAGTCCCCCACTCATAGCTACCATTTTTACCAAATTTATTCAGTCTCTTTCCACTGCTTATTTGCCATTTGACTTTCCTTCTAAGTATCATCTAATTTCTTCTGTTCTGTTTTCCCTTGTGCATTTCTGGTTTTCATTGTTCCTTTTATTTGATTGTTCCTTTTCTGGCACTCTCTGTCAATGGAGACACAATCTCTTCAGTCCTTCCTTCAGACTTTATTTCAATTAATTTATAAACACATTATTTTGTCACACACACACACACACACAAACATTTTGATTTTCCTTCTATGATAGTGAGTTTTCATGCTGTGTCCTGGGTATTTTAAAATAGTCTACAGAACCTAACTATCTGGGGTGCTTAAGTAGTATAATGGTTATTATATCATTTGTGGTTTAGAAGGAAATGAAGCAACTTCATGTAGGCTATCATGGGATCTAATGTCTAGCAGGCCTCTCTTAAGAAGCTTTCGTTCCATAAGCACTCACTGAAGAAAAGCTGCTTTGGTCCAGCCTTGCAAGAAATTTTCATCCCCCTAAACAAATGAATAGTCCTTCTGTCCACTTATATAAATGGAAGTCAGGGTAAACTAAAGTTCCATTTCTCTTTTATATATATACTAGGAATAATGCTCGTTGGGGAAGAAATACAATGAGATCTAGAAGAAAGCTCCAGATGAGTGTCCCGACTGTGGCTGGTGGGGCGGCAGAGGGAAGCAGAAAATGGAGGGAGGCAAGCCATGTTTCTTTCCTTTTTCTTAGCTATAAGGCAGGGCTGTCTCAAGTCATTTTGCTGCCCCAAGTGGGTAGAATGGGAGGACAGCCTCATGGTAGGGGGGAGTTATGCAGTGGCAACTAAGGTAGAAAAGCACCTCCTCCTGTGCCATATTTTCTGGGTTCCATAGCCAATTACATGGTTGCCAACTCTGGGTTTGGAAATACCTGTATATTTGATGGGTAGAGCCTGGGAAGGGCAGGATTTGGAATGGGGAGGGACCTCAATAGGGTATAATGCCATAGAATCTACTGCCCAAAGCAGCCATTGTCTCCAGGAGAACTGATCTTGGTCATCTGGACATCAGTTTTAATAGCTGGAGATTTCCAGGTGCCACCTGGAGGTTGGCTTATGTTAATTTGGGGCTATGCAGTCACAGCTAAGGTAGAAAAGCACCTCCTCCTGTGCCACGTTTTCTGGGTTCCAAGGATCTGGAAAGTGGTTCCATAGCCAATTACACGGTTGCCAGCTCTGGGTTGGGAAATACCTGTAGATTTGAGGGTAGAGCCTGGGGAGGGCAGTATTTTGGGTGGGGAGGGACCTCAGCAGGGTATAATGCCATAGAATCTATTGTCTCCAAGAGAACTGATCTGGGTCATCTGGACATCAGTTTAAATAGCTGAAGCCCTGACTGCTATGTCACATTGGCTTTCATACAGGGGCCATCTCAGCAGTATATAAGGACACAGAGTCCACCATTTTCTCCAGGGGAACTGATCTCTGCCATCTGGAAAGCAGTTGTAATTCGGAGTGATCTTCAGCCCTCACCTGGAGATTTGCAACCATGGTTTCCCCAACAGACACTAAGGGGAAATTTATTTTACCCCAGAATATCAACAGCAAACTGTTTAGAATGTTAGAGGGAAAGGCCAGTGAGGCCACATATGCAAATGACCTCTGTGTTCCGAGGCAAAGGCGAATCAGGCCACATATGCAAATGACCTCTGTGTTCTGACTGGCTGTGGTGGGGGGGACAGCAAACTGTTTAGAATGTTGGAGGCAGGACTCAGGCAAAGCAGCCAGTAGATAGGGAGACCCTCTGAATGACAGATAGAGAGCGAACTGGTTTTGGAGCATGTTGGAATGTTCAGGGGAGTCCATTACCAAAATAGAATTACATATACCAGAGGATTTAATGAAATACATGTCTGGAGCAAGCTGTGGAGTCCTGTGAGCAAAAGATTCTGCTTTGTGAGCTACTGGCATTAAAGTTGTGAGTGAGTGATTTGGCTACTGCATAAATTAGTTTGCTCTGGAGCTATCTTTCCTGAGCTAAGACAAAAATGTGTGAGTTAGCTCACACTAACTCATCTTAGAGGGAATACTGGTCTGGAGAACATAAGAGAAGCCAATGCTGGATCAGGCCAATGGCCCATCGAGTCCAACACTCTGTCACACGGTGGCCAAAAATACCAGGTGCCATCAGGAGGTCCAGCAGTGGGGCCAGGACACTAGAAGCTCTCCCACTGTTGCCCCCAAAGCACCAAAAAAAAGAGCATCACTTGCCCCAGAGTTCCTAGCTATACCTTGTGGCTAATAGCTACTGATGGATCTCTGCTCCATATGTTTATTTAATTCCCTCTTGAAGCTGTCCATGCTTGCAGCCGCCACCACCTCCTATGGCAGTGAATTCCAGGTGTTAATCACTCTTTGGAGTGTTGTGATTAGGTGAAAAGACAACAGGGGAGGTGCTGCTTATCTCTCACCCCCACATCTGTTTCCCTATCCCAGTCCTGTGAAAAAAATGCTGAACAGTACATTATATGAATTTGGCCTTTAGTTTTTGAATACCAAGAGGGGGCAAATGAACTTCATTTTAGGTATATGTGTGTGCATAAAGTCACATCCAAGTTATGATGGCCCCAGCAAGGGGATTTTAGGGCAAGTGAGAAGCAAAGGTAGTTTGCCATTGCCTTCCCCAGCTAAATCTTCCTTGGTTGTTTCCTGTCCAAGTACGACCCAGCGTAGCTTCCGAGATCAGACAAAATGAGGCTATACCATGCTGCCTTCCGTATCCCACTTCAGGTACGAATGTCAGTTTCTGGTTGCCTGGAATCAGTATTCACTCATAACAAGAGAGCCAGCAAAGAGCAATTTACAAGCTTGCTTTGGTCAGCAAATACGTTCAAGATAGTTCAGGCATAATACCAAACTATTAGCAATAAGGTCCAGTGTCACAAGCTCCCTCCTCTCTTTATACCTTATCTATATATCTAATTCTCGACACTCCCCTCTGCATGTGAGTACTTATTTCTGCAGATAGGGGGCACACTCTCCCCCAGTAGGTTTTTCCACAAATTCAGGGGACTCCCTGCAGAAAAATCCAAAAAGTTTAAAAAATACCCTCGGGGAAGGTTGAATCCCCACCCAATACCTTTTGAAATGGCCACTGCAGGGATCTACTCCAGGCCCCACTACATCAATAGTGAAAGATAGACTGGCTGAGAGGGGGGGGGGAGGAAGCAAAAAGCAGGTCTGGATCTGGGATTGGGAAGGATTCTCCTGCAGTATGAATGGCTAAATAGCAGGGAAGTTGGAGCCAGGCCTGAATTATCCGCTCCAGGTTGGGGAATTCCTGGAGATTCTGTGGTGAAGTCTGAGGAGTGCAGTATTTGGGGAGCGGAGAGACCTCAGCTGAATATAATGCCACTGAATCTACCCATTTTCTCCAGGGGGACAGATCTATGTCATCTGGTGTTCAGTTGTAATTGTGGGGGATCTCCAGGTCCCACCTGGAGGCTGGAAAACCACCTGACTTGCATGGTTCAACTAGGCCTGGCTGCTTGCTGCTGTTCAACAGCAGCCATCCTAGGAAAGTCAGTGTAGTATAATGGTCAGAGCTTCAGAGTAGGGTTTGTGAGATGCAGGTTTAAATCCCCATCTTGCTATGGAAGCTCATTGGGTGATTTTGGACCAGTCACATACTTTCACCCTAACTTAATAGGGTTGTTCTGTGGATAAAAAGGAGGAGACAATATTGTAAAGTGCATTAGTCCCCACTGTGGAGAAAGACCATAGTTTTCCTTTTTTAAAAAACCCAAAAGTTTATTTATAGGTTTTCCCAAATTTACAGCCATGTACGTATGAATTGATTTCACATATTTGGAGTCAATTATACCGATTTTTCTTCCAACCATTTGTAAACTCTTAACCATCATTTTTGGAATATCTTTTCAAAGCTCCCAGTGACCCGGCAATGCCGCTGGTTGCTGGGGGCTGCTTTGCTGCCCTGAGGAAGCCCAGAAGCAACAGAGCCATGATGCCTGGTGTCCTGACGTGAGCGGGGGGGCGGAGCCAGCTTGGATAAACAGCCAGGCTCTGCTCCTGCCTGATGACAGTCAAGCCAATGTGCTCGCCCACCCTCCCGCCCTGTTCTTAGTGTAGGCTATGGCTGGTTGCCTATTGGGGCCAGGTAGGAATTTTCACTTTTACCCAGTATTGGCTGAAGGAGTAGAGGTGTCTTCCCCTACCCTGCACTGAGAACAGTGGATTGGATAGTTGGTTGTGGCAGTCAACACCTAAATAGGCTGGTCACTTGGCAGGTTGGTGTGGGCAACAAACCAGAACCGGTGAGAACCTTACAGCATTTTCCCCATTAGGAAACAGGGGGTCATCAGGAACTGCCTTCGGATTTCTAAGGTCCAGGGTGGGGAACGGTGATCACCTCCTTTGGGAACCTCTTAGGGTATGCTCCTCTTGAGGGGTAGGCACTCTTAGGTGGCTACCAGTTTTGCTGGGCTGCTGGTTGCGAGCCAGAGCGATGGCTCAGGAACAGAGCTGGGTGACCCGCCTGAGAAAACGGCAAGGAGGTTAGTCAGGGGAGTGACACCTGCCTTGCCTGTTCCGTGCTCAGTTAACTGGTCCCTTGCCGCAATGTTATGTTAAATAGTTAATAAAGTGGCCCTTGTTTACTTCCAAACTGTTGTCTGTCTCGTTATTCCAACTGGAAGGGCAACATCTTTTTCATGAATCAACGTATTTAATTTGTCCATCTCTGCAATATCTAACAGTTTCTTTGCAATTTCATCTCTTGGGGGTAATTTTTCCGATTTTCAATACTTAGCTATTAATATTCTAGCCAAAGTTAGAATATATGTCAACAAATATACCTCATTTTGCTCAAAACATTCAGGGATTATATTCAGTAAATAAATTTCAGGTAATAATTTTAAGTTGACATTAAATATTTCAAAAATTATCCTGTTATTATTTAACCAGAACTTATGTATCTTCCCACATCTCCACCACATGTGAATAAAAGTTTCTATATTAGCTTTACATTTCCAACAGTTTCTAGAGGCTGAAGCATGACACTTAGCAATTCTTTTTTTTTAATACTTGCTCAAATGGGCAAAGTTTATTAGTTTTTAAGGATTACACAAAACAAAACAACAGAAAGAATAATACATTTTTAAAATATCTAGACATTGTCTCGCTCACATCATCTTTAGATACATAGTTCTTTTTTCCTCCTTGTTTAACTTTATATTACACAACAAATATCATTAATCAAAATTCTATTCCCAATATATAGTTCATTTTTCTATATCCTATCTGCTATATTTCATTTTATCTATGCTAAAAAAGGTAAAGGTCCCCTTGCTCAAAAGCCAGTCGAATCCAACTCTAGGGTTGCGATGCTCATCTCCGTTTCAAAGGCGAAGAGCCAGCGCTGTCCAAAGTCGTTTCCGTGGTCAAGTGGCTGGCATGACTAAACACCAAGGTGCACAGAACGCTGTTACCTTCCCACCAAAGTGGTACCTATTTATCTACTTGCAATTTCTTGCTTTCGAACTGCTAGGTTGGCAGGAGCTGGAACTAGAGACGGGAGCTCATTCCGTCTTGCGGCACCCGGGTCTCGAACTGCTGAACTACTGACCTTCCACAGCCTGCAGTTCAGCGTCTTAACCACTTGAGCCACCACAGCTCCTTTATCTATGCTACCCTATTATTAATTAGGACAGTTGGCAGTAGTGATTCTGCAAGTCAGTGCACCCCCTTGCCAACTGGTTGTGGGTGCTCACCTGGGCTTAACTAGCAACCTGTTTGGAAAGGGAACTGAAAACCAATTTGCCCAGTTGGAGAAAAACAGGGGGGGGATATGTTTTGCTGATAACCAGGACACATCAGAAAGAAAGAGGGGATGAGGGCATGCACCAACCTGAAGTGTTATATAGTAATCAAGTCATGGCCTTCTAAATAGACTTCCACTTAAGAACAACTTCATTTCCCATCCAATGTAGGCAGATTTTGTTTTCTGTTGAAAAATAAAAAGCAAGGATGTCATATAGTTGTCTTGAAAGGCTTTGGTACAAAAAACACACGAATTCTCCCTCTCCCTCCTTTCGATTGAGGAATGAATTGATTCCATGAGGAATCAATTTTCACTCTCATAGAATCAGGCACCCAATTTTGTCATTTTCTTTTTATTGGTGTTTCCCCACCCCCCCATATATGACAGTTCAAAAAACAAACGAAAACACTGAATGCTACATTAATTTCAAAACATTAAACCAGGCAGGCAAAACTCTTTATGCTGGATGTTTCTCCCTCTGTGTTCATTTAATGGAGCTCTTAGCTGCATCAGTGCATTATTGCTTAGGCTCATTCTTTTTTTAAGTACTTAGAATGTATTATTGCTTTAATGCACTTCATGGGACATTGCATAACACACACTTAAATTATTTTATTAATGTTAAGCAAGTGTTCCTGCATTATTAAACACGAGGCAGAATGCAAATCTGGATAAACATGACTTCCGAGCATGTTCTTCAGGTGCCTGAGTGTTTATACATTAAGTTGCAATAAAAAAACAGAACATTATGGAATCTCGGTGGTATTAGCATTAGAGTGTCTTCCACAAATACACACGCAGAGAGGGGGAGAAACACAGAGCAAGTACAAGTTTTTTCAGCAGCTCAAACTCAAGTTTGACTTAAAGTGGGGGGGGCTTGTTTTCTGTCTCAAGTGTCACATCCAAATGAGTGCTATTAAGTCCCTGAGTGACTCAAAGATGTAAGCAATCTCATAAAAGCAATATACAGCTCATAAAGGTCCAAAAGTGGTATGCTAAAAAGATGAAGCATTGGTTTTGTGTCATTGAAAAATCAGCAGGATTACAGTACCAGAATGTCAGAGTACTGCTGCTGGATCATATCAATGGCCCATCTAGTCCAGCATCCTGTTTCTCACAGTGGTCAGACAGGAAAGCCAGCAAACACAGTGTGTGGACAGCTGTTCTTACCTCCTGATTGCTCACTGGCATCTAGCAAAAGGAGGCATTCTGTCTCTGAACCCAGAGGTATCATTTGGAATAAGATCTATTCCAGTTTGTGATAAATGGAGCACTGACACTTTGTTGTTTATACTATATTGTTTTATTTTATTTTATGCTGTTTCTATCTGTTTTAACTCTGGCACCCGTGCCTCATTGTTAGCCGCCCTGAGCCTTCGGGGAGGGCAGAATATAAATCCAATAAATAAATAAATAAATATTTATGGAGGCTAATACAGTGCAAGTACAAGCAGAGCTCCACAATGGGTTTAAGAGCATAACTCCATTTAGGATTGCACTGTAATAGACATCCTCCAAAAATCTGCCCACTCCCCTTTGTAATCCATCTAAGCCAGTGGCCATCACAGCACCTCATTGCCATGAGTTCTGCTGCACATCAGTTCTCTTTTGCCTGTCCCGAATCTACTGCCAATCACTTCCATTGGCTGACCCAAGTTCTAGTATAACAAAAGAGGGAGAAAAGTTTCTCTCTCCCCCTTTTCTCTACACCATGCCTAATTCTGTAGACCTCTGGCATGTTACCTTTTTCCCTAAAAGGATATGCAAATGATACTGCAGTCTTCCACCTGAACCTTCCCTGCCCCAGAAGACCCGCTGTGGTCTATATGAAAACACTTTTTGCAAGGAAACCTAGGTTTTCACTTTGACAGAGCTTCAGGGGAGGCTCTTTTTGTTCAGCTTTGGGAATAGAAATCATTTGGGGAGCTGGTATAGCATAGTGGCTAACAGAATGGACTAAGAGGTAACCAGTTCAAATCTCACGTCTGCCACAAACTTGCTAAACAAAGCACACTGACTCAAGCCTCCCACCCAGTAATTTGGAGATGATAATAATGCCCTCTTTCTCAGGACTGTATAATGATTACAGCAAGCTAATGCATGCTAAGTACGTGAAAAACTAGAAATACAATATAAATGCTAAATATTGTGGTTAATATTGCATATGGCTGCTTCAAGGGCCACTGGGGTACTTAAGTTTTGTCTTCTTATGTGTATAGAGCTGTCCCTGGTGCTGAAGTAACCTTGCCATGCATGTTTAGGTTCCTGTGGAACTTTGTATTGGAGACTATTTTTTAATGTTTGGGTAGTAAGGCAGAGGGGAAGGAAGAACTATGACAAGGACAGCCAATAGAATGCTTTGGTCATTCAAATCAAAGAACAAGTCTTCTACACTGGTCTAGTTGGATATTGTTTGGATGGGACTTTTTGGACAGAATTTGGCGGTGATGCATATTCTGTCTCATAAGTATTGAGAGGTGGGTACTCCTTGGTTCATTTGGGAATGTGGTGATCCCAAAATATTCCTCCAAAACTAGGACTGGAAAATACATCTTTGTTTTCTGAGCCCAAATGTGAATTTGAACCACAATATTTCTCCTGATAGAGTCAGTAACAAGGTCCAGACACTTCTGCCTCTCTTGGGCTCACCACTAGGAATACCTAAGTATTGACCCAGTGTTCTTTTTCATCTGCCAAATATGCAAGTGGGGCAGAACAAAAGGATCACGGGGTCAGTAATTCAAGAGACACTATGACAAACCCTGCCCACTTCCCTCCCTTTGAGGCAGGATTTTCTCTCCATTTTTCTTCTGTGTCCCTTCACTAACTGAGCAGCCCTGGTAGCATGTATTCTTCTCTATAAAGTAGCTTTAGCAGCCCCACCCTTAGTCAGTAATATGTAATGGCTATTTTTCTCAGCCCAGGACCTGAGGAAAGAGTTAGGGTCTCCCTTTAACATAAATGACAGAAAGTGGCACTTGAGATGCTTTTTAAAATTCAAAAATAACAGGAGGTTTTATTTAACATCAAGGGGAAATGTCAGGTGAAGTCAGGGGCTGAAAATACTAAGGTAAAATAGGATAAGCACAAACTCTTATTCTTCTATATCAGGCTAGTGAGAGTTTCTTCAATTAGTCACAGTTACTATAGTTCTTCATTTTGAGGGGATTTTGTTCCTGGGTTTTTCCAAACCACTCCAGCACACTTTCTTTGTATAATAGCAGACCCTTTTGTTGCCCAGAAGGCTGGTGTCCTCTTTTCAGTACCCAAACCCCTACTCTTTAAACACCAGTTTTTGACTGACTCTTTAGGTCTCTTTGTGCAGTTCTTAACCACACCAGACCAGGGATCTCTGTACCCTTCAGAGATATTGCCCTTTTCAATTGGGTAGGGAATATTCTTCTCTCCTTAGAAGTTTTATTCCCTTCCTTGGCCTGAATGAGCGTCTCAGTTTACTTCCCAGACCTCCTAGCCAACTTTCCCCCAGCTCTCCTGTCTATGTTGAACTGCTCTCAGCTAAGGCTGAAATTAGGTTCCCTCAATCAAGACAGAATTTGGACTTTCTCCAGTGAAGGTTCAAATTGGAAAGAATCCCCTCAGCATCCAGCTCTCTCAAGACTATGTCTGCTCAGCTGACCGATCAGATTCCTCAGAGCAGCCTGTCACTCAAGGCTTTCTGGCTCTGTGACGAATTAACCCTTCACAGCCCTGTAGTTTTATGTACAGCACTTTTAAGCCTCTTAAAAAGGGCAATCCATCACAGAGGCCTTATACAAAAGCTTTCAGTTTCTCTACTCCTTTGCAAGAGTATGTTTACTTGGAAGGAGGAAACTGGCCAATAATAGGGCTGGCTGGAATGAAACTATGTACAAGTTTAATCCAAATTTGGAGGAATGCGTACCAGATTCATATTCAGGGCAGACATTTACAGATAAATAATTTCCATTCTGGTTTATCAGAAATCCTGTTTATTGTGGATCTTCTCTACATCCCCCCACCCCCAACAGTCCTTTCAAATGCTGGTAAGTTATAGTCCTAGGGTCATGTGGACTGAAAAGCTGCACAGAGAAAGGGAAGAAGAAAAATGTGCTTCCTGCCTTTTCTGTCATTGTAGCTTCTCTGATAGAAGTAGAAGAAGATTCTTCCCAAGAATAAACTTTCCAAAGGTCATAAATGGCTCCTGGGGAAAAGAAAATTGGGAAAGATCCACAATCCTTTATATGGAAGCAAATCAGTCCTCTGGCTATGATGAGTGACTGGCTGTAGCCATGCAAATCCAGACAAGGCAGAAACAATGGTGGTGTACAGGTGATATGTGCTGGACCCTTGGTGGGAGGCACTTTGTCATATGCCACACTCAGCCACTGTAAGAAAGCATAAGCACAGACCAGTAAAGCTTGCTGGGTATGTTTTCCCCCCTTCTTTCTACCCGTGAGATGAAGCATTTAAATGATGACATGGTTTAACCTGCTGAAATTACATGTAGTGGCTAAAACATTAAATTATGTATAGCTTAAATGGCAGTAAACATGATCAAACACTTTCTAATGTGACACATTCTTTGTCAGGCTGGCAAATGTGCTATGAGCAGGCGATGGAAGCTAAACCCATCATTACTTTGACGTGCCAGTGCTGAATTAGTCAATGTCCTTGCCTTCCTGGCTATGTTTGCCTTCTTTTTTTAAGCACAAGATATTATATTGAGCGATGCAACCGAACTTGGCATTTCTAAAAATATTAATTTGACAAATTTCACTGTGTGACAGCTTTTTCGACGGTTCTGTTAACAAGACAGCTGAGAAGGTCTTTTCTTAGAGTGTATTTTAGTCGAGGGGTTCCCATGAGGAAATTATAGGTTGTGGATGCAATGGTGATTTTCTAAAATGAGAGTGATGACGCCTATAAAATGTATATCCTTCCCCCCCGTTCCAGATGTGAAGGGGGTGATTTTATGTACTTTGGAGTGAGCGAAAATCATGTTCTTCAAGATATTAAATCAATAGCCAAATGTTCAGCACTATGATGGATGGGGAAAAGACAAGAGGGTCTGTATGTGGCAGGGATCCTCATGGGAAGAGGAAATGTATCTGTGCTGAGTCTGTATCTTGACCCAAGGGGATTGCTCTCTCTGGTGTCCAGGTCATCAACTAGGGGGAAGTGTTGAGAAGCTTTTGGAATGGGGTCAAATTGATTCCCTGCCCCAAGTTTGTTCAAGAAGTTTTGAAGCTTCATCAATCATCTTGCGGAAAACAGCCAGTTTCCTTTCCCCCTACAATTTAGTAGGAGCTCTTGAGAATTGTCATAGCTCTAGCCCTTCCTCCGCACAGTCTGTTCTTACGGCCTTTGTTTCCAGTTCTTGTGTCTCTTTAGCGATCTATATCTCTCTATGTGGTGGCACAGCAAAGAGATTCCAAAGCTCCATTTCTTTGACAAGGACTAAAATCCTGGCAATTAGGTTTGATTTTGCCAATGTTGATGAATTAATTTATTTCTCTATTGCTATTATTGTTGGGTAATTATTTATATTATAAACCTGCCGTCCAGAACCCCTTCAAAAAAAAGCTGCACATTAGTATTAAGAAACCTGTGTGTCACTTATATTATTTTTTATCCCTACTAATCTTCCTAAGAAAACCATCAAAGTGCAAAGTTGGTGGTGATCTTCTATAGATTTTATCATTATTTTCTGTCAGTATTTATAGTTGCTCCTGATGAATGCTGTGCCTGCTCAGATGGATCCACAGGGTCCAGGCAGCACTGGGGCACTCCTGACAGTGCAGCTGGAAGAAACACGGCCAGGCCAGAAGAAACACATGGACACTGACAGGATGGTAGGGATTGCTCCGAGTAGTGGCATGTTCAAAAGGCATCTGAGAGCCAGGGAAGAGGAGTGGTAAGGTGGGATAAGGCTTGCCAGAGTCACAGATGGAGTGTGGTGGCACCTGGCTGGCAGAGCAAATGGTCTAGTTGAATAGGCAAGGCACAGATGGTGAGGCAGCTGGGAACTGTCTCAAGAGGAAGGAGGAGATTGGATTTATACCCACTACCCAAAGGAGTCTCAGAGTGGCTTACAATCTCCTTTCCTTTCCCCTCCCCACAACAGACAACCTGTGAGGTAGGTGGGGCTGAGAGAGCTATTTCAAGAACTGCTCCTGAGAGAACAGCTCTGAATGAACTTGTAACTGACCCAAGGTCACACCAGCAGCTGCATGTGGAGGAGTGAGGAATCAAACCCAGTTCTCCCAGATTAGAGTCTGTGCACCTAACCACTACACCAAATTGGCTCTCACCAGGACCTGCTCAGATGACTCAGACTCAGCAGAGCTCAAAAAGATAGCTGAAACCCCTTCCTGGAGAACGGAGCCAAGGAGCTTGGAAGGGGGAAGGGAAAGGGTTCAAAGCAGACACACAGAAAAGAAACACCTAGCCCTAACCCCAAAAAGGCATACTGGCTAGGACAGCTGCCGCCAAAGAGTCAAGAAACAACTGTAGTCAAGCCTCGAGGTGACAGTCGCATCAAAGTCCAAAGTTGGTGGTGATCTTCTATAGATTTTATCATTATTTTCTGTCAGTATTTATAGTTGCTCCTGATGAATGCTGTGCCTGCTCAGATGGATCCACAGGGTCCAGGCAGCACTGGGGCACTCCTGACAGTGCAGCTGGAAGAAACACGGCCAGGCCAGAAGAAACACATGGACACTGACAGGATGGCAGGGATTGCTCCAAGTGGTGGCATGTTCAAAAGGCATCTGAGAGCCAGGGAAGAGGAGTGGTAAGGTGGGATAAGGCTTGCCAGAGTCACAGATGGAGTGTGGTGGCACCTGGCTGGCAGAGCAAATGGTCTAGTTGAATTGGCAAAGCACAGATGGTGAGGGAGCTGGGAGGAGATTGGATTTATACCCCACCCTTCACTACCCAAAGGAGTCTCAGAGTGGCTTACAATCTCCTTTCCTTTCCCCTCCCCACAACAGACAACCTGTGAGGTAGGTGGGGCTGAGAGAGCTATTTCAAGAACTGCTCCTGAGAGAACAGCTCTGAATGAACTTGTAACTGACCCAAGGTCACACCAGCAGCTGCATGTGGAGGAGTGAGGAATCAAACCCAGTTCTCCCAGATTAGAGTCTGCGCACCTAACCACTACACCAAATTGGCTCTCACCAGGACCTGCTCAGATGACTGCGACTCAGCAGAGCTCATGGAGCCAAGGAGCTTGGAAGGGGGAAGGAAAAGGGTTCAAAGCAGACAGACACAGAAGAAACACCTAGCCCTAACCCCAAAGAGGCATACTGGCTAGGGCAGCTGCCGCCAAAGAGTCAAGAAACAACTGGGCTAGGAAGGCACAGAGGTGTGAAGGAATGGGACTAAAATGCTGCTCAGAGACCCCTGGTGGCAGCAGTGATTTAGGCATTTTGTGTCTGGTGAGTGGGAAGGCCAAGAAGGATCCCCAGGGGATCTGTCCACCCACCAACAGTCAATCACCCCATCTGAGCCTATGGGCCACAGTCACAAATGCATTTTAATCATCATCATCATCATCATCAACAACTCTTTCGGTTCTGGTTTTAGGTTCCATTCCTACCTTTACCTTTTGGCCATTTCTAGAGTTGCCCACCATGTAGAACAGGATGAGGTGGTGGGAGAATGCTTATCGGCAGGGGTCATTTCGTAGAAAAAGAGCTAGGGGAACTCATTAGCATAACTCATTAGCATATGCCACACCCCCTGACATCAGGGGCCCTGCGGTGGACCTGCAAGGCCAGCGGGAGTGCGAGGAAGCCCCGCCAAGGCCCTCTCTGGCCCCAGGCAGGCAGGGGTGGGGAGAGGCGGGGAGAGGCGGGGAAGAAGCAACTTACCCTCCCTCTTTTCCTGCCTCCTCCTGGCTGAATGAGGGCTGGAAGTGGGGCGGCCGGAAGCAGGGGGCGGGGCTTCATCATGTGCCCCACCCCCTGCACCTCACCCGGGGGAACTGCATTCCCCCGCGACCCCCCAAAATGACCTCTGCTTATCGGCCTTTTGGCTAAGAACAAGTGTAATGCACCGTAAGGAGCACTTTAGTATATCTTGCCCATAGAAGAGCAATACCTGGAAACTTGGCACATGCAGTAGGAATATTTGCTTCAAATGGTTATTGTAGAAGGAATCTTCTGCCCATATTGTACAGTGAATCTTCTGCCCATGTTAAAATAGTTGCCTAACTTCTGCGCCTCTTGCCCAGATTGCAAGGTCCTAGAGAATAAGGTTGCCTTCCTGCCAGCCATGACTACTGATAGGCCTTATCTCAGCTCTGTACTGGTGATGTCCGTTGCTTGTGGGCTGCAGAAACATGAAGAAGTCTCATGAAAGAGGCTATTTACTAGAACCTTGTGACTTCCTCTTGCGAGCCAGCAATGTGGAAAAAGGAAGCATAGCCTGATATTCTCAGCTGAGTTAATAAACTTGATAATTCATGAACCACTAACTTCTGATAAGAGATTTATGAAGTAATCCAAAGCCAGTGAGCATTAACGGTAATGAGTTCATTTCAGTATAAATCAGCACATTCATGTGTTGGCATCTGATTTTTCAGATGGCTAAAATAATACTTGGAGAGACTTCTTGCTTTTCATCCTGTGTTTTCTTTCTCACAATGTTGACACAAAAGGATCTCATGGGGATCTTTCCTTTGGGAGGTGGTGATGAGATTTCACTGAAAGTGAGGGGTTTCGGCAAAGCCTGCTCTTAGAGACAATCCAAGATTAAATGGCAATACATAAGAACATAAGAACATAAGAGACGCCAATGTTGGATCAGGCCAAAGGCCCATCCAGTCCAACACTCTGTGTCACACAGTGGCCAAAAATACCAGGTGCCATCAGGAGGTCCACCAGTGGAGCCAGGACATTAGAAGCCCTCCCACTGTTGACCCCCCCAAGCACCAAGAAGACAGAGCATCACTTGCTCCAAAGCCCCTATCTATACCTTGTGGCTAATAGCCACTGATGGACCTCTGCTCCATATGCCTATCTAATTCCCTTTTGAAGCCGTCCATGCTTGTAGCCTCCACCACCTCCTGTGGCAGTGAATTCCATGTGTGAATCACTCTTTGGGTGAAGAAGTACTTCCTTTTATCCGTTCTAACCCGACCGCTCAGCAATTTCATGGAGTGCCCACGAGTTCTTGTATTGTGAGAAAGGGAGAAAAGTACCTCTTTCTCTACCTGTTCTTTCCCATGCATAATCCCATGCATAATCTTGTAAACCTCAATAATGTCACCCCTCAGTCGTCTTTTCTCCAAGCTAAAGAGCCCTAAGCGCTTTAACCTTTCCTCATGCTATGTTAATTTGTTGGGCTTCCTTTTTCTACATCCTGAAGTTACAATAGTGACATTTTCAAGATGGTCCAGAGGTGGTGTTGCCCAGCAAGGTACTTAATGTGCTCTTACGAACTATGACTCATAAGTAATGAACATGGACTATGCAAAATATATGATAAAGCGACTGTACTGCAAGGTGACCCCAATATGATGCCAGTTGAGACTGCACACCTGAGAGAAGAAAAAC
>NW_015176459.1:1191206-1245538 GCF_001447785.1 Gekko japonicus | reverse complement strand
GAGGACAGGTAACTATTGCCCAATCAACAAATATCCTGCTAATGCAAATGTGCTTATTATCTATCTTTGTTTTCTAGAATCTGTATGTGTGTGCGTGCTTGTGTATTGTTTGAAAGATATATCTCCTCCAGTAAAAGACATTATATTTTACCAATTACAGTCTCCGTGTCTGTTCTGGTGACTAAAGGCGGGACTTCTGTATACAATGGTGTTCACTCCCTAATTTGCCTATTGCCAATTAATAATCATAATTTCCCCAATATTAATTAAGAAAGTAAGGCAATTTGGCTAACAGTGGTGCTTTGGCATGCATTTTTGTGGTAGCCTATTGGTCAATTGAACTGGTTATAATAGCTACTCAGGTCATCTCACATTTGTAGTGGTGAGAAGGGAGATGTAGCTATGCAGGGCCAGAGAGGGTGCCAACAATTTTCTGACCCAATGATTTCATTATGAGCCCAAGTGCACACCTTAATATTCAACCAATTTCCGTGTGTATGTATGGGGGAGAATGCAAATTTAAACAGCAGTTCTAGACAGTTTCTTTAATAGCGAGTTTGCGGGAACTAAAATGATCCCTATGCAGATTCTGAATGTGACTCTGATACTTATCACTGTTATGCAGCATCCCTAACATGAAGTTGCTGTAGATTTTCCGGGATATGTGGCCGTGGTCTTGACATTGTAGAACCTGACGTTTCACCAGTAACTGTGACTGCCATCTCAGAGGTATAACAAAGAAAAATGGAGTACTCTCTACGTCAAGGTGAGAAGAAAAATGGTAAGCAGGTAATTTTCAGCTAATGTTCGGCCACTGCTGATTTTTCAGGTTGGCCAAGTCGGCAGTGTCTTTCATGTTATTTTATTCTTGTCTGAATGCTGAACATAGCCTTACCCAAACAGGACACAGTATTTTGTTCCAAGACACTGAAAGGCTGGACAACACTTCCAGTTACCATGTCAGATTATACAGGGAAGCCATTGAAATTCATAAACATAAACACAATTTCAACAGGAAAGAAGAGAGTTTAAAAATAAATAGGGTATGGTTTCCTGTCCTGAAAAACACAAAAGGCTCTACATCTGACAATAGCATTACAGATAAGATCAGAATTTCAACCGCCAATCCACATAGAGAAGAACCTCCTCAGGAAACAGGAAACCTCCTCAGGGAACAATCCATATACAAAAGAATCTCCTCAGGAAAGCTCCTCCATTAGCATGTTCATAGCCTGGGGAGCTCCTACAAGATAATGACTCAGCCCTACCCCACCTTCTGGAGTAGATATAAATTACCTGCCTACCATTTTTCTTCTCACCTTGACACAGAAAGTACTCAATTTTTCTGTGTTATACCTCTGAGGATGCCAGACACAGCTACTGGCAAAATGTCAGGTTCTACAATGTCAAGACCATGGCTGCACAACCCGGAAAATCTACAGCAGCTAATAAACTCCGGATGTGAAAGCCTTCGAGTAGGCCTTCTTGTGTTAGTGACATCATTAAGCTCAGAAACATCTGTTAAAGGTAACTTACTCCGTGATAAGAAATACTTATATATTTTATGGTTGTTGGGTAGGCACAAAGACGATGGGATACATTTTACGTAGCAAATGGCAGGATGGGAAAGGGTTCAGCCCTCTGTCTCCCACGTTCCTCCTCTCTTATCAAAGCCACAGCTTTCCTGAGGTTAAAAAGAAAAAGAAAACTGTCAGGAGACAATTTATGCTTCTTCGTGGTAATGCCTTGTTTGACCCTAATTCTCATATATAAAACACAACAATGCAAACAAAATACTCTCCTGCTATGTCATGGAAGAACCAGCAATCTTTTATCTGAGCTGATAGCTTGTTTAATTGCTGAGATGGTGTCCTTAATGGGCACTCTGTCTGCAGGATGGGACCAGGCTTTGCTTGAAGGTGAAGTAAGAATTTTACAGCTTGATTTCTAGAAGAAGCAGACCAAGCTGTGCATGTGCTGGACTTGACTAAAACTGGGAGTGCTCATGTAGCTCTATGGGAAACCAGTGCAGGGCATGTGGCTTTGCTGTCTGATTTAGGACCCTAAATTTAGGACTCTGCGTGTATATTTGTTGCTAAAGAGATACACCAAGGATGTCATAAACTGCCAGTGTTTTCTCTCATGTAGGGATGTTACTGAATTTCTGACAACTCCGGCTTGTTTCAAATGGTCTGTGATTCTTTCATGCATTTCCCAAACTCAGAACAGAATTGTTGTCAGTTACAATAGTGCCATTCAATTCTATGCCCTTTGGAGTCATTTGTGTAAAAAACGCACATACAAATGCTGCAAAAACAGAACAAAATTGGCATACAACACAAAAGAAACAAATGAAAACGGTCCTTCTGGCCACTCAATGAAATTAATAATTGTCCACCCTTAAAAATAGACCTTAAAGAGAAGCGTATGGCCCTGGAATTCCCTACTGCCCACGAAAGTGAGGAGAGCTAAATCATTTTTGTAACAATACCATATGATACCTGTTCCAGACCTAGGTGCACACCTTAATATTAAATCCATTTTCTGTGTTATATGTGTGGGGAGGGGCTGGGAAGATTGTGAATTTCAGCAGCAACTCTGGTTAATTTCTGTAATATAGTGTCTGCAGGATCTTAAGGGACACCTAGGTAGATTCTAAGTATCCCTTTGGTGCCTAGCAGAGTTATGCCGGATTCTTGATTATAAGAATAGCTAAAATTATAGTAGCACTTGAATAATTAGGATTTCCTGACCACGGCTGCTGGAAGATGTACAGATGGTTCAAGCAATGATATGTGGACTCATGCAGTGCATGCTGAGATAATGAGATAAATCCATTTGAGGGATTAAAAAATAATTTTGTGTGCCTCCATACATGCAATTATGTCTCATTGGTAACCATGGAGGGTCTCTGATTGTCAAAACAAATGACTGTGGTCCAGCAAAGTGCCATATTTGAGAATCTGTCCTCTAACCAATTAGATTATCCTTTTTAGAGCAGCCTGGGGTACATCTTCAGAATCAGTATTTGGATGGGTACTATGGTCTCTGTTTTCCTCTTACAGGGCTAGATTCTTTTACACAACCTTTTTTTTTTTTTGAAGGGGGGGTGTCAATTTGGCTATTTACCTGTTTCCTGGTCTAGAAGAAATGCCATAAATACTGTTGGCTGTTTCCAAATTTTGAGTTCAAAGAGTGAGTTCAGCTGCTGAAGGATAAGAAGCCAGGCTTGCCACGCTTCAGAGCTGCATGATTATGCATTGTCAGCAGATAAATCAAGGTGGGTAGCCATGCTAGTCTATCTGTAGCAGTAGAAAAGAGCAAGAGTCCAGTAGCACCTTAAAGACTAACACAATTTGTGGCAGGGTATGAGCTTTCATGAGTCACTGCTCACTTCTTCAGACATAGTCAGAATGTGAGTCCATCTGTCCTTATATCTTGGAGAGTAGAATAATTTCAGGTTCCAAATGACAATATTCCAGGTAAATTACAATAGCAGGCTTTATTGGATTAGGTGTGATATGCAGAAGAGTAGTAAACATGAAGAAATCAGCATTGGTAATGAGATAGGAAACCTAGGTCTTGATTCAGTCCAGGACAATGCACTGTCTTGAACTTCATTATCAGTTGCAATTCAGCAGTTTCTCTTTCTAATCTTCCTTTGAAAATCCTTTGAAAGGGAACTGCTATTCTTAGGTCAGCAACTGAATGTCCTGGAAGGTTAAAATGTCCCCCCCACTGTTATTTGAACGTTGTGGTTTCTAATGTCAAACTTATGTCTATTTATTCTTTGTTGTAGGGACTGCCCTGTTTGTGCAATGTAGAGGGTGGAAGAAATTACCAAGAGACATACAGAAACAAATTTGTATGCATACATATACATTTATATAGAGAACACATTTATATAGAGAGCCTAGACCAGGCACTTTCTACCTATGGCCAAGGATGTGTAAACATGACAACCCTGGATGTCCCATTATCTTGAGCATGGGGTACCCATGGCTGTGCCATTGATTTGAAGGTATAAGTCTTCACCAAACCTGTTGTTTGTTGTGGGTGAGAATAAACATGCAGAGTTCAGTGGCAGGATCTGCCATGGTGTTGTCAGGGGTGATGTGAACCTTCCCTTTCCCCTTCCCCCAGTGCCCCTTTTTGTGCTGAAATTGTTCATTTTGGAACATTCAGACCATCGTGATAACAATTGTTCAATTGCACACTGAAATGACACCTCTCCTTAAGTTTTCCTTGCATTTTCTTGCATCAAATGCAGTTTGAATTTATTCCAACTTTGGTGGAATCGGTTGCTGCAGCTTCTGCTAGCAAAGCTTTTGTTTTCAAAAGGGGAGCGAGAGAAGAAATTCCACAAGAGAATGAAGCAATATGTAGTTCAGAAAAGGTCAATGAGCACAGTATTTCTGACTTCTGGTCTGAAACTTTTAAGGGTCCCTGTAAAGAAACATAGAGTACAAAGCAAAATCTTTTATCCATCAACATTGCGTGTAAGACATTGGGGAATTCTAGCATATCTTTGGGTTTTTTCAAGGATGAACTGAAAAAGGTTTGACATTTTTGGATGCTCTCTTGAAAGTATCTGGAAGCGGTAAATCTGTAAGAGCTAAATTGGAGCTCAAGTACTTGAGAGATCTTTCCTGATAAAGCTGGGCCCAATTTGTTTAAAATCCTAACAATAAAAGAAAAAACTTGAGTATCCAAAGTCTCAGTCCTAATTTGCAGTGCTACAATTCTTGCAAATCATGTGCTTTGAAATAATACTTACCTTCTTTGCAGTGGCCATTTTTCTTCTTGCAGCTCAACCCTTCATACCTTCGATGTGTTTGCAGTTTAGAATAGGTTCTATTTTCTCTGTTGCCATTGCATCAGCACAGATGACCTCATGAATTATCACCTTGGGTAACTGCCTAGTAAGGGGTCCCCAACCATTTTTGAGCCCATGGGTACCTGGGAATTCTGACATAGAGTTAACAGTCATAAAACCCAATAAGCATCAGTCAATAAACAGTAGACAGTAAAATAGCAATTAACAATTAATGGTGCTAATAAATACATCTACTCCCAATTGAGGTCCATATCTGTGTGCAAGTAGAGGATGACCAATACTGAGGGAGATGGGCAGATGAGAAGAGAAGTTGCAGATAGAGCCTGGCAGGGGAGGCCAATACTAATAGGTCTCTCCCATCTCAACCATAGATCTGGTGGAACATCTCTGTTTTACAGGCCCTGCGAAACTGCAGTAAATGCCACAGGGCCCAGATCTCTCTTGGGAGAGTGTTCCACCAAGCCAATGTCGGAGCTGAAAAAGATCTGGCTCTGGTTGAGGCTAAGCAGACCTCCTTTGAGCTGGGGATCACCAGCAGATGTTGATCCATAAAGCAGAATGCTCTTTGGGGGACATACCAGGAGAGATGGACCTGAATGTATGTTGGTCCCAGACCTCACAGGGCTTTAAAAGTTAAAACCAAAACCTTGAATTTGACTCAGTATTCAATTGGGAGCCAATGCAGCTGGCGAAGCACTGGATGTAGGTGTGCTCACAATGGTGTCCCTGTGAGAACACACGCCACTGTATTCTGGACCAGCTGAAGTTTCCAGGTAAGTCCCCAGCATACCCCTGTGCTGAGTGCATTACAGTAATCCAGCCTGGAGGTAACCATTGCATGGGTCACTGTGGCTAAGTCATGGGGAACTAGTTGCCTGACCTGATGGAGATGGGAAAATGCTGATTTGACAATATTTGTGATTTGGGCCTCCATTGATAATGAGGCACCCAAAATCATGTCCAAGCTCTTCACCATTGATCCTGGTGTTAACAGCACCCCATCAAGAGTTGGGAGTTGGATCCCCAATCCCATCCCCCCCAGCTCAGGCACAGAACCTCCATCTTTAAGGGATTTAATTTCAGTCGACTCTGTTTTAGCCACCCAGCCACAGCATCCTAACCCCTGGCCAAAATCTTTGACACAAGAGAATGAAGTTGGGACAGCATCTGGTTGGCTGTTCATCAACTGATACAGCTGGGTGTCATCAGTGTACTGGTGAAAACTGAGCTTGAAACTCCACACCATGTGGGCGAGGGGGCACATATAGATGTTAAATAATATGGGGGAGAGAATTGTCCAGTGTTCCCTGTAAGCTGCGCTAGGGTGCACTAGCACACAAATTTCTTGACCCTAGCGCAGGGATTTTCATTCCAGCGCACAGGCCCCAGAGTTCAGTTGGCTGGATCAATTGGATCCAAAGATGGCTTTTTAAAGAGCAATCTCACCACTGCCTCCTTTAAAGTCCCCAGGAAGGTCCCTGAGCTCAGGGACAAGTGGATAATATCTGCCAGGGAGCCCCCTATTCCATCACCATCGACTTTCACCAGCCATGATGGGCAGGGGTCCAGAAGGCAAGTGGTGGGCTTCACAGCACCCAGGATCCTGACAACCTCATTCTGGGAGAGTCGGCTGAAGTGGTCCATTACTGGACCTGAAGAGCCTCCAGTCCCTGTACTGTATCAATATTGGCCAGCAGGTCATGGCAAAGTGACAAGATTTTATCTCCAAAATAGCTTGGGAAAGCCTCAGAGCTAATTGCCAAATTGCTATCTTTTTTGGTGCCCTGTGAAATGGAGGTTAGTGACCTAATTATCCTAAATAGTTGAGCTGGGCGAGAGCTAGCAGATGCAATGGAGGCCGTGTAGAATTCATTCTTTGTGGCCTTCACTGCCACCTGATAGGATTTCATAAATCTCCTATAAGATGCTCTTGAAGCTTCACTGCCACCACTTCCTCTCTAGCCATCTTAAATGTCTACACAGCCAATACAATCTTCAATGACCAATCAGAAGCCTTGCTGGGCAAAAGCCCCACCTGGACCCACCCACTTCCTAGAAATACTTGGTGTGTCATGGGAAAGATATCTGTGGGCACCATGGCACCCATAGGCACCATTCTGGGAATGCCTGCCCCAACATGTTGGTACCTGCTGTTGGTACATGTTCAAGCATGAGGCATTATAACACATGATATACAAAGTGCCACACAGCTGTCTAGGCAATTCAGTGTCTTTCCCAACACATGAGCCTAAATGGTAGCGTGAGAATCATTTGGATTTTTCAACAAGGGGCAATTTTGTTTTGAACATCTGAGCATACTGTTTGACATTCACATTGCAATTGGAGCACAGGATATTTCATACAGCACTAATAACAAGAGGTAACTAACAATAATAGGTTTTGGTGTGGAGCTTAGATAATGCCATTAAGACTGAATTTTTAAACTTTGTTACATTTAGTATTCTGTGCTTTCTCCCAAGGACCTCAGGGTAGCATACATAAGATTTCCCATTTTTACCTCTGCAACAACCCTGGGATGTCTTGCCAAAGTTGCTTGGTAAGTTTCCAGCATTCCCTGCTTGAAATCCAAGAGTCATTCCCAGAGGTTGATAAGCAACTGGAGTATTCCACCTTAGTCCTTCATTCCAAGGATGGACACATTCTCATAATTATGCACCCCAGAATTTATACCCCAAAGCAGAGAACTGTCCCAAATTTGGTTGTAGTTTGTTATCTCTTGGGAAGATGCTGTTTCTCAGTGGGAGTTTTGATATAGTACTTATAGAAGGTTCCACGTCCAGACTCCAACTAAGGTACTGCAGATAACCAGGCCCAGAGAAACCTTGCAGAATTGCTGTCATTCAGATTACAAAATGCCAGGCAAAGATGGACCATAGCTATGTGTATGGCAGTTTCTTATATTCACATGCTCAAATGGCAGTGTTAGTGTAAGTGTACGGATGGACGGACTCCCTTTGCTTTGCTCAGAATAATCTCCGCTAACAAAAGTTACTCTTTAAGAAATCCAGTCCTATTATAACATATCCACCTTCTCTTGATGACATCACCATGAGGCACAAGACAGGATCAAAACACTTCATTCTGTTCACTGCCTTTATGTGCTCCTGAGGTTTGTCTTTCTGTCCTTTTGTTTTCCCACAAATTTACCTAGTAGTGATGGCATAAACAGCAGTTAACAGTGCGGATATGGGAGACCTCTGTGCAATGCTGCCACTCCTCTGTCCCGGGTATCTTGAATGCTGACAGCCTGGTATCTCAGGTGCCAGAGTCATTCAAGAGTTCAGTCTTGGAGAGAGAGCACTCAGGAGGGAGAAGTCTCAGTGACAACCCCTTTCCAACCTTGCCATCTCTAAACAAAAATGACAGAGCCTTCTCTACTAACCCACCTGAGCTTTTAAGAACATCACTTTTCTTTGAGGTCTTCTGTAATAAGAACATCACTTTTCTTTGAGGTCTTCTGTAATAACCCACATGAACACAAATGAAGCTGCCTTATACCTAATCATCACAGTCCATCACAGTCAATATTGTCTACTCAGCCTGGCAGCAGCTCTCCATGATCTCTTTTATACCACCTACCACCTGGTCTTTTTCTTCTTCTGCTGCTTTTTAGGAATACTCCTGTTCACTTTTCGTGGAAGTCTTCTTTAATATCCCACCTGTGCTTTTTAAGAATACCCCTATTCACTTTTCCAGAGGTGAGCATCGGGACCAAAAACAGTTTCTGGGTCGGACCCCTCCTTCAAATGTTTCAGTTTCTGCTGACTTCAGTGGAAACAAAACTAGGCAGATGCTGAGAGTCTTTGAACCTCTTCTTCACAAGCTTAGCCTTTGATATGAAATTTAAGTGGGTTCTCCTGATCCGTTCCTACTCTAATGAGCTTAGGAGCAAGCATTTCAAATAACTCAAAACTAAATAAAGGTAATGAAATCAATAGGCTTTTCAGAAATCCTCATAACCAAACATTTATTCAAGAAAGAAAGGCTCTCATTCCAAAGCAACTCATTTGAAGTTAATGAGACTACTCTGGAGTTAGTATCTTCAAAACTCCAGATCAGTGGGAGTTTTGCTATTGATTTTCTGTGGAAATAGGTGCAAGCCCCAGGTGTTTCCTTAAGGAGAAAGCAAAAGTACTGGCTCTGTTTCTAATTGAGTGCTACCTTAAGGAAATGGAGAAATCGTAGAGTTGGCTCACACATTCATGTGAATCTTTGACATGGTGGCCTATGTGTCTAAATAGATCATCATGGATCACATACCATGTACATAATGCTGGCCTTATTTCACAAGTATCATCACAGTGTTTTAGAATGGAATCATTTGTTGCATCCAAATGAATGCTGTAAGTACCACAAAATCAAACGATGTGTGAGCCGACCCTACAGAAATAGTCTACACATTCACAGGTAACAATGCTTCTGAAATTCTCCTTCTCTGCATTTGTCAAGTTTTTGGATGTCTCAGTGGCCCACTTTTGTTTCCAAAGTGGAACTCCATTTATTATTCTTTCTTTTTTTTACAGATCTGTGTACATGCACAGTTTGTTGCATTTTTCTAGGATCTTGAATTTAATCAACCATTTTGCTTTCCTTATTCATGATAATTGTTGAGGAGGAGGAGAAATCATTTTATCCATGGCTGAATCAAGAATCCTTTGGTGTGGCCCTGACCCTAATAGCCCAGACAAGCTCGATCTCATCAGATCTTGGAAGCTAAGCAGGGACAACCCTGGCAAATATTTGAATGGGAGACCTCCAAAGAATACCAGAGCCAGGAGGCAGAGACAGGCTATCATGCCACTTCTCTGAACATCCTCCATGCCCCAGAAGGAGTCTCCAGAAAGGTTAATCAAGAACTACCATGTTAGTTTTCTAGAAATAAGTTTGAAAAATAAATCAGAGTTAAGGAGAAGAGTAACGTTCTGGAACAATACGGGATAAAAACAGGGAAATCGGATTCTCTGTGTTCACTTGGGCTAGATCCAGCAGAATAAAGCTTTATGTGAATCAGGCAGAAGATAAGGTTGTCTGTTTGCATGTTCATGTAGGGGGTAAAATGCTCACTGCAGATAGAAAAATCCTGATCATAGCCTTATGCCGGAGCCATTACTGTGGCTAATAGGCCTGGTGGCCTTTGCCTTACCCATAGCAGAAGAGTATGTTATGCATATGTTTATGCATACCGCTGAATGAGTCTAACCATCCCAACTAGCTGCTGGTGTTTAGTCATTAGCTGGGGACATAATACAGATGTGCAGGGGTGGGCTCCCTGAATGACCCTAAAAGGGGATCCCCTTGAAAAGCTTTGGGGGTGGAGGCATGACAGCCATCTTTAGGACCAGCAGCATGTTGACCATGTAACAGGCTGGAACAGCAGCTTTTGCTGCTTCAAGCCAGAAGACCAGTTGTCTTTCCTTGATATCTTCCAACAGAGAGAGCCTGTTTGCAGGGAGGGTGGGATACAAACTGAAATAAATAAGTTGAGGGGGTTCACTTTCAATAGTTGGGCTGTCAGCTGCACCCATCAGCCCCAGCCTTCGTTGTGTCAGGACTTGAGGAACCTGTAATCAATAAGGCTGTGACCTCCCAGTTATCTCCCAGTCTAGTGTATCTGTGTTGTTCTTCCCTCCATCCCCATCAGACATGTCCCCACTCTACACACAACTAGCTTTCTTCTTAAGGAAATATCTGGGGCTATCTATGTGTTAGAAAGGTGTTTGGGGTTTTTTTTGTCTTTTAAGTTATGGTTTATTCGAAGGTGTATCATCCCACTTGAAGTGGTACAATCCAGAAAAAGCCAGTCTAGCTTGTTTTTTGGAAACCAACCGATGGTTACAGTATAGCATGAAGTTTATTTTTACACCTTGATCCTAAAGGTTTTCTTAGCAGTGATAGTTGGTGCAGTAAAGTTTATAGACATAGCTATGACCACTTCCAGAAGTGAACATCACACATTTGGGCTTCCTCCTCCATAATATCTAGTAGAATTTGTCTTATGCTGTATCATCACTATTATTATCATCCTCACCACCACAAAAACACATGTGCACAACCTGTAAAAGACACCATAAAAGGAGTGAAACTGTAATGGACAGAACAATTATGATTATGTTAAAAGCATAATGAAACCGAGGGACTGTATCTGATGTATCTTCTCAGAGAGTTGAGAAGGTCTAACATCATGAGGCCCAGTGTCTCCACACCAGCAAGAAATGAGCTGGCAATCATATTCCATCTGGCCAGATTAGGCCCCTTCCCCCCCCCCTCTGGCAATCATATTCCATCTGGCCAGATTAAGCCCCTTCCCCCCCCATCCTTTGATAGGAAACTTTTTTGTCCCTCTTTGACCAGACTGTCAGGGTGTGGCCCAGGCTCCAGTGCGTCATACTAGGATCTGGGAGACCCAATGTCAAATCCCTACTAGGATTACCAGCTTCCAGGAGTCCAGACTACTGAGATCAATACTCTTGGAGAAAATGGCTGCTTTGAAGGGTGGACTTTCTGGCATTACATCCCTGCTCAGCTCCCTCTCCAAACTCCACCCTTCCCAAACTCTACTTCTGATTGTCCAGGAATTTCCTGATTCAAAGTTGCCAACCCTAAACCCCACTCTGCTATGGAAACTCACAGGGTGACTCTGGGCCAGTCACTCACCCTCAATCTAGCCTAATACACAGGGCTGTTGTGGTAAGGAAATGGAGAAGAGGATAATGTAAGTTGCTTTGGGTCCCAACTGAAGAAGAAAACAGGGTATAAATGTCTAAATAAAGAAACAATAAACTAACAAGTAAATGCAAAGTGTTATCTCACCATAAGGTAAGTTCTATGACAGAATGGCAACTTTGGTGACATCGTGTGGATATCTACTTTGGCCCACTTCTGAATTTTTCAGCCACTGAGAGAAAAGTCTTTCCTGCCCTCCCCATTTCCAACCTCAGAACATGATTCCACAAGTCCACATTACCAAAACGCAAAATTATTTCACCCCAATTGCATAATTTTAGGCATATCTCCAGTTAAAACTGATTTTTAACACACATCATGTTTTGCCTCACTGGTACAGATGTTTTTAACGTGTTTTAAAAGGTCTGTTTTTCAGCATTTATTCAAGCCACACATTCACTGCAGCTTGGGGGTATTTTAGCCAGATGATAAATAAGATGAAGTACTGGGAAGGGGGGGAAAGTCTAAAGAACCCTTTCCCTTTTCAGACTAATAGATGAGTGATTAAATGGCTAAGCATGGAATGTAATTATTGACAAACTGATAAAAGAAAGCAGAGACTGGCTTATTTGCTTTGATTTTTCCCACATCATAAAGAACTGGCAGTTACATTTAATTTGGCAGACATTTACCTGACTATTATGGATGGCTGGAATCAAACAGGAATTCCGAGAGTTAGCAGAACACCCTAATCAGGCGCGTTTGTGGGGGTTATTTGTAGCAATAAAGCTAAGGCGTTTAGGTTTGCATTCATTATGTGCTGTGGCTTCTGCTTCAGATTCATTGCAGAAGAAGGGTACAGCTAAGATGCAAAAGGTATGAACTTTGATGATGAGCTGCACTTGTTGTGCAGTGGGTGTGCATGATTTTTTTTCTGTTTTCCTTCTTCCAAGGAGGAAAAGCACACTTATGGACTCCCATCGCCTCATGATCCCCCACTTTTATCTTCACAACAACCCTGTGAAGCAGGGTCTGAGAATAACCGGTCCATGAGCACCCAGAGCTTCATGGCTGAGTAGAGATTTGAATCTTGATCTTGCTGGCCTAAGTTCAACACTCATTCTGTTATACCTTGTTGGCTCTTCATGCACCCTAATGCACATCAGTCTGAACGCATGAACACATAAAGCTACCTTATACTGAATCAGACCCTTGGTCCATTAAAGTCAGTACTGTCTACTCAGAGTCGCAGCGGCTCTCCAGGATCTCAGGTGGAGGTTTTTCACATCACCTACTGCCTGATACTTTTTAACTGTAGATGCCAGGGATTGAACCTGGGATCTTCTGCATGCCAAGCCGATGCTCTACCACTGAGCCATGGCCCCTCGTGAGCCTCTTGTATTCCAGTCTAGCGTGCCCATTTATATTACTACAGTGTGCTCCTAACAGTATGAAGGCAGTCATACTGCAAGTCTAGTTGAATCAGCCAGTCCTTGAGGGATGAAGCTTATGTCAGGAAGGTCCAGTCAAGGATCTCTTAAATACTCGTATTGTTTTTGCCAGATTGCTTGGGCATTCACCAAGTTCTGTTTATGGAAGTTTGTATAACTGGCTTTGGTTCAAGATTTGTAAAGACCAACCTGAAAGGTGTGATAACCTGATACTTATGAATTCATGTGGCTCTTGTTCTTCTGTTGGTATTACTTGCTGTTGTCCAGTTAACTCTGTTCAGGATCTTTTGGGATAGAAGTGTCGGGGATTCCTCTGTTTAACTGTCTATGGCTACACTCTGGCTACACTGGAGGTGGGGTGGCTCTGTATGTCAGAGAGGGTATAAAGTCCAGAAAGATTGAGAGGCTAAGATAATTGGATTTGCTTCTGGAAATTCTATGGGTTGAAATAGGGGGGCCAAAAGGAAACTTAACACTGGGAGTTTGTTATCGCCCACCAGATCAAAAGATAGAGGAGGATTATAAAATGATGAATGAATTAAAGATAGCAGCTAGACAAAAACACTGTGTCGTAATAGGTGATTTTAACTACCCACACATTGATTGGGTCAATATGTGTTCTAGTCGAGAGAAAGAGATTGAGTTTCTAGACACTCTAAATGACTGCGCTATGGAGCAGATGGTCATGGAACCTACCAGGGGAGAGGCGATCCTTGATTTGGTCCTAAGTAACACTCAAGACCTGGTGAGAGATGTAAAAGTGATTGCACCACTTGGGAACAGTGATCATAATGTTGTTGAGTTCAACATTTGTACAAATAGGGAATTGGCCAAAAAGACTCACACAACCACTTTTAACTTTAAAAGGGGTAATTTTTCTGATATGAGGGGACATGTGGGGAGGAAACTGAAGGGAAAAGTAGAAAGGGTCAAAACCATTGGGGAAGCTTGGAAACTGTTTAAAACTACAATTCTAGAAGCTCAAATAAAATATATTCCGCAGGTTAGGAAAGGCACAAACAGGTATAAGAAAAAGCCTACATGGTTAACAAACAAAGTAATGGAAGCTGTAAAAGGTAAAAAGGATTCCTTTAAGCGGTGGAAAGCTAGTCACAGTGAGGCTGATAAAACAGAACACAGGCTATGGCAAATAAAATGCAAGTCTGTGGTCAGGCATGCAAAAAGGGAATATGAGGAGCATATAGCAAAAAATGTAAAGACCAACAATAAAACTTTCTTCAAATACATTAGAAACAGGAAACCAGCCAGGGAGGCAGTGGGGCCCTTGGATGACCAAGGGGTAAAAGGAGTACTGAAGGATGATAGGGAAATGGCTGAGAAGCTAAATGCATTTTTTGCCTCCGTCTTCACTGTGGAAGATGAGAGGTGCTTGCCCACTCCAGAGCCGCTGAGTTCGGGAGGGGTGTTGAAAGACCTGAGTCAGATTGAGGTGACGAGAGAGGAGGTCCTAAAACTGATAAACAACTTAAAAACTGATAAATCACCAGGCCCAGATGGCATACATCCAAGAGTTCTGAAAGAACTCAATTGTGAACTTGTGGATCTCCTGACAAAAATATGTAATCTCTCCTTAAAATCAGCCTCCATTCCTGAGGACTGGAAGGTAGCTAATGTCACTCCCATCTTTAAAAAGGGTTCCAGAGGAGATCCGGGAAATTACAGGCCTGTCAGTCTGACGTCGATACCGGGTAAATTGGTGGAAACCATTATTAAGGAAAGAATTAGTAGGCACATAGATGAACAAAACCTATTGAGGCAGACTCAAGGGGGGTCTCCCATCCAAATACTAGCCAAGGCTGACTTTGCTTAGCTGCTGAGGTCTGAGGAGAGTGGTCTAGCCCGGGCTCATAAGAATCCTTCATTTTACATTGCTAATAGATTGTCTACTGAGGCTTCATTCCTGACGCCGCCTTAACTGCCTGCAAGCTCTTCATTTAGCATCCATGTAAGCTCAAGACTGGCATAAGATTTCTTTTTAAATGTTCACAATGTTGGTTTTTTTTAAAGCCTTTGAATCAAATACAAGGCAAAGAGGGAAGTAATCTACTGGACAAGTATTTTGCGTGGGTCCTCAGAGATAACTAAGACTTAAGGACGAACACCCTCAGAACGATGTACGCAGTAATCAACACAATCCCCACGAAGAGCGCCGAGTGGGCAAAGTTCTGCGCCATCCTGGAGTTCTGCTGAGCCTCGGTGCCGTTCCCCATCCGGTTGGCATCCCGCGTCTGAGGAGAAAGGAGAAAGGGAACACTGATAAGGGAAAACATATCGCCAACATGTGGAAACAGGTGTTTCTGAGCTGTGGTAGAACACTGTGCTGGCCAACAAAGTCTTTTTGGCGTGAACTCAAGGATACAGTCCAAGGAAATACTCAGTAATAAAATAACACTAGTTTAATGGTTTACATGCACAGATATATTCTAAGAAGATCGTTTCAGGGGGAAGCCATGTTGCTCTGCACTCGAATAGCTGGATTTGAGTCCAGGGGCACGTCTGAGGAAGGGAGACGGTTCAGAGGCTCCTAATATCTCCTTCAGCCTCAGTCAGGGGAGGGCATGTGGTTCCCAGCCTCCAGGCAGGGCCTGGAGATCTCCTGCAATTAAAACTGATCTCCAAACTGCACAGGGTAGTTCCCCTGAATAAAATGGTTGCTTCAGAGGGGGGGGACTATACGGCACCATCGCCCTGCTGAGCTCCCTCCTTTTTGCCCTAACCCCACCCTCCCCAGGCTCCACCCCCAAATCTCCAGGTGTTTCCCAACTCAGAGCCGGCTACTCTAGGAGGGCATTTGGCACATGCTCTGAAGCCAGCCTGAAAATGCCAGGTAAAACCGCAGTCGAACCGAGGGTTGCCATCTCTAAGATGGGAAATACCTGGAGATGGGGGGGCGGAGCCTGGGGAGGGCGGGATTTGGGGTGGGGCAAGACCTCATCAGGGTAGAATGCCACAGAGTCCACCCTGCAGAGCAGCCATTTCCTCCGGGGGAACTGAGCTCTATTGACAGGAGATCAGTGGTGATTCCGGGAGCTATCCAGGCCCCACCTGGAGGTTGGCGACCCTAGTCCCCCATGATCAAATGCATGGCATGGGGTGATATAGAGCAGGATTCTGTGTTACAAAAAGCCTGGCTGCTAGCAAGACGTAGCTGATGTCCTTATTTCCATAACATTTTTTGGGAGAAATTCTTTCAACCGCGGACCTTATCACGCTTTGCATTCCCTTGAGACTGCAGGCAGAAGCCAGTGACTTGCAGCAGGCCTTGGGGGAATGAACAGCACCGTGGTGCCCACGTCTTCACATCTTCTGTCGCGTTGCATGTCATGGGGGGAGACAGAAGGGTGGGGCGCCTGATTTTCATGGGCCAATCACAAAATGTTCAGAGGTTTCAGGCCCATTTACAATGGAAGTGGCTGTCTTTTTGGTGCTTGGGGGGGGGCCAACAGTGGGAGGGGTTCTAATGTCCTGGCCCCACTGGTGGACCTCCTGATGGCACCTGGTATTTTTGGCCACTGTGTGACAGAGTGTTGGACTGGATGGGCCTTTGGCCTGATCCAACATTGGTGTCTCTTATGTTCTTATGTACTCTCCAGCTGGTGGGATTCTGAAACCATTCTTACCACCCATTTTAGGCTGATGTGCAGCAGTCCTCTTCTTAGCATTCTGACAGGACTACAAATACCCAAATCTCTGGGGGGTTTTGATAAATCTCCATCTGGATTCACTCAGGGATAGACTGGAATTGCCTGAAAATGAAATCAAAACTCAAATGTGAATTATAATGTGCAAAGAAAGATATAAATAGCTAGTGTTGTACCAGAACTTGTGATATTTATGTTTTGGGCGGAGGGGTTATCTTAGTAAAAAAGAAATCTCAGTAAAAAAATCACGGCTCCTACCTGGTGGAATGAGCTCCCGGAGGAGATCCGGGCCCTGCGGGACCTTGTACAGTTCTGCAGGGCCTGTAAGACGGAGGTCTTCCACCAGGCCTTTGAGTAGGAGCCGCCGCTGCCACTATACCACCACCACGATGTTACCATCCATCTACCATATCCTGGGGGGGGGGTAGATGTTGCCCAACCATGTTGTGGAAATATTGCTCCTGGCACTCATATCCTGGGGGGGGGGGTAGATGTCGCTCGACCATGTTGTGGAAATATTGCTCCTGGTGCTCACGCTATCAAGAACACTGGCTGCAATTGTGGGTTTCTGTGCATTCTGGATAATATATGTAGACTACTGAAGCACCAGATTTTATTATATATGTAATACTGCTTTTATTGTCCTAAAAATTTTAAACTTGTTGTTAGCCGCCCTGAGCCACTGAGTAGGGCGGGATATAAATCCCAAAAATAAATAAATAAATAATAAATAATCATAGAATCATAGAGCTGGAAGGTATCTCCAGGGTCATCTAGTCCAACCCCCTGCACAATGCAGGAAATTCACAAATACCTCCCCCCCCACAAACTCACACCCTGTGACCCCTGTTCCATGCCCAGAAGATGACAAAAACCCTCCAGAATCCGTGGGTGTGTAAGAAAGGGCCACAAAAACTAAGTTCTGATGCAACCCTTCCTGCCCTCCCTCTCATGATCTATCTCAGTTCACAGAATCAGCATTCTGTTTATATATTTGACATAACACTTTTTAATACCCTAATTTTTCCAGTCCTCTGAAATTTAACTATTTCATTTCTTCATATCTCGCTCTATCCCATCTTCCACAGATATTTTAAAATGTTATCTAAGAAAGGAGGGGGGGACCTCTTCTTGGAGAGAGAGAAATTGTCACTGGACAGGAGGAGAAGCAACATTCCACTCACCTTTCTTGAGACTAGTGATGGGTAACAGAGTGTCCCTCCTTTAGCTTCCTCAAACAAGAAAACTGAAGGACTACTGAATATCTGCTGTGTCCCAGGACTTTCTGGAAGAGAGGGGAAAGGGTGGTTCAATGACTCAGGCCAGAGTCTGTTCTGATGCACAGCTGGGTGAATTTATATTCAGTGGGTGGAAAACGGTGCCATGTTTTTTGCATTCTTTTCCATCTCACCAGCAAGCCGCAAATTGATAGCTTGGATCTCTTTTGCTTTCCCAAGGAGTCTCTTCTTTTTAAACAATGTTTTCAGTTGCATGTTACTATATTATACTATCTTTTTGGATTGTTTTTAATAATAAGATGGGTAAAACGAAACACTGGGAACTAAGCCTTTGTTCAGATAGGGAGTCTGGTTGTTTCTTTTAAAACAGATGAGAAAAAAAGAAGACACAAAGGAAGAGAAAATGTAAACAAATCCTGCTTTTCTTTCTTCTGTCATTTTCTGTCTTCCCTGTTACTTTTTAAAGTTTGTTTGTTTCATGCCAGGGCAGACCCTGATCCTTCCTTAGTAGAAAAAGTACCTCTGTCTGTGCTTGCCTGCTGCATTGAGTAATTCTACAGGGGGGAGGCATTGAATAAACCCTGGTTGGGGCCAGAGTGATCTTTTCCATCTTAATATTTTTGCAGGGAGGGAAGGACAAGACCTTCCATGGGCCCTTTCATTCTTTATCCTGTGAGTGGGAGCCAGAGTTAGGAATGGGCAAGAACTGGCCCACGAATGAAAGTTTGTGATATATTTTGGCCAGTTTGTGGTTCACAAACTGAAGTTTATGGCAGGTCAACCAACACAAACTTTCCATGAACTTTCAAGCAGTTGGTGGCAATTCCTGGGGGTTCATGAATGGATACATTTCCAGACAGTCTCTGTTCAAACAAAATGTTTACCAAACTTCAAAGCAACAAAGCAACTTCAAAGCAGGTGTTAGCCGAATTGCTCTTTAGGAGAGACAATTGGAACAGTTTATTAATCGGGATTCAGGTCAATATATACGGAGGATGGGCTGCACCACTACGTTCCCAATGAAGAGAGAGAAACGGGAATAAAATTCTCTTTCGTTTACTGAATATCAAGCAAAACACACAATATCATACACACACACAAGAACTAAGTAAAAGCAGAGAGATTTGGTAAAGCACATTCACATTAGCAGGTTATCGTTGATGGGTGATATTTACCTCAGGCGATGCGTGGCTCCTAAATCTTCCAGCGAGAGGTATTGGGTAGGGAAGGAAATATGTAAACGGGAGGAGCACGTGTACTCGGACCAGCTGAGAACACGTGTAGCACCCTAGCTGCAGACTAAGGTGTAAAAGTGAGGCAAGGGTTGGGGATAGGAAGCTGGACTTGAGGGGGAAAAGCAGACAGGCAGAGGTCGTAGGTAAACGGGAGGAGAAGTGAGTTGGCTGCTCTGTGTTCTAAGTTTTAAAGCTGCTTGCGAGCAAGAGGGGGTGGGCTCAGGCGGCTTACACCAGATGGCCCTACCCTACAGGTCTGGGATTGGCTGAGGGGTCAATTTCCAATCTATTGATTAACTAAACCGTTGGTACCTGGGAGCGGGAAAAGAGGTACGTGCGGCGGCAACAGTAGCACTGACTCATCACTAGCCATGTGGATTCTCCATGTGGACTAGCAGTCTGTCGGAGGGGAACTCTGAAATAAGCTTCTCATGTGTAGACTGAGCGTCTGGGCTAACTAATGAGTTTTCTGTGTTTGCTGTAAACCTCGTGTTTGCACACTCTTGATAAGCCGGAGACACCAGGACACCTCTGGAACAATGTTGGTTTGGCAGATTATCAACCTCAGCTGACATCCTCTTCTCTGGGTGCCCTCCAAGTGAACTCTTTAGTACACAGTCTCTTTTTATTAGCCCTTTGCATCAAGTTTTATTCATATACCACAGTCCAGGAATAGCCCAATAGAAAACGTCTGGGCTAACACAGGGGCAGAGCGAAATTGATGTTTTTAGCCTGCACAGGATCCATCTTATACACTCCTGGACCTGCACCTGTCATTTGCCCAGAAAGCACTTTCCTGGGGCCACCTTGTTTGGGTGGGCATAACTCAGACCCTGTAAATCCAATCCTCACCAAACTTGGAAGGCCAATAGAGGAAAGTCAGCAGGAGATCCTCTGCAAATTTGGTATCTCTAGCACACTGGGGAGCATTCTACTACATCATGAACCTCATGAATAGAACCAGTTTGTTTGGCGCCTAAAAGTTCGTGATGGTTCGTGATTCACGAACCGGGCGCACCATGAACTGAATGGCATTTTCCTGGTTCATGCCCATCCCTAGCCAGAGTCTGTCCTTCTCCCTTCTGCAGACACTGTGAAACTTCAAAAGGACATTCACAGGATATCTGTGACTCTATTCCAGTAACCTAGACACTGATTTGTTCTCAAACACTGACATATTTGGCAGACATGCCCCATTAGGTTTCTTTTTCTTTTTTGGCCTGAAATGCAGTGTAAAATATTGTACTACCATTAGATGTGTTAGATCTAGTGGAGAAAAATATATGATGAAATATTTTATTTAATGGCTGTGGCAAAACATATTGGTGGCCAGATACTGGACACACTTTTCAGTGTCCACAAGATATCTCCCTGGTACCACATACCACACTGTTCTGGTGGTTGCCTTGACCTTTCAGAGCTGCAGGAAACTGATTGGGAAGACAGGTAGGCCATCTTCCATGAAATGAGCTCTGCACATAGTTTGTTAGATCCAATCCTTTGTAACTACTTGAAAAGCTCATGCCAATGTGTTGTGACAGTCTCATACTGACAAGCTTTGAGAATTTGTTCTTTAAAACTTTGGGGGGTTTGAGAATCAAAGGATGGCTTTATTAAAAGTAACACGAGGAGCTGAGTATCTATGATCTTCAGCAGGTGTCTTTAGGGGGGGAGGAGAATCCTTTTTTTTCATTTGCCACAATTTTTAATTAAGATCTGCTTATGCTACATGAGTCTATAGATTATATTTCTAAAGAGCTTACACTCCAGCTGCGTTCTTCCCCCTTTTTTTGCAGCCTTACTATTACATATTTTCTCCTTTAAGCTGCTATTACCATTTAAAGGAACTTAATCACCACCACCACCCCCATTTCCAAGACAAAAATCAGATTATGGCCGGCACTGAAAAATAAGCCTTCATTTGCTAACCTTGAAGGTAAATGAAGAAAGGACATTATGGAGAAAAGAAAAGGAAACAGTCTTTCCAGGAGGGATGGTTTGCTAAGATTTTCATACCGTTGTTAGAGATATGACAGGGTTATAATTTTCCCAGTCAGCCACTGATGGGTGTCAGAAATGCAGCCTTCAGACAAAATCTCAGGCTTGGTGGGAGGTGTCTGGTTCTCACGGTTCACTTGCAGGCCTGTGCCTGGTTAACAAGGGATGAAGAACACGAGGAGCTACCTGTCACATATCAATCTCATTTTTATCCTGCCCTTCCTCCAAAGAGCTCAGGCCAGCATATGACATTGAACACATGAAGCTGCCTTATACTGAATCAGACTCTTGAAGTCAGTAGAATCATAGAATCATAGAGTTGGAAGGGACTTCCAGGGTCATCTAGTCCAATCCCCTGCACAATGCAGGAAATTCACAAATACCTCCCCCTCCACACCGGCAGTGACCATTGTTCTATGCCCAGAAGATAACAAAAAACTTCCAGGATCCCTGGCCAAACTGGTCTGGAGAAAAATTGCTTCCTGACCCCAAAGTGGCAATTGTATTGTCTATTCAGACTGGCAGCAGCCCTCCAGGGTCTCAGGCTGAGGTCTTTCACATCACCTGCTGCCAGATCCTTTAACTGGAGATGCCGGGGATTAAACCTGGGACCTTCTGCATGCCAAGCAGATGCTCTATTACTGAGCCACAGCCCTTCCCCTGTCCTCATTGTATCCTCCCAACAATCCTGTGAGGATGGTTAGGCTGAGAGAGAGTGACTAGCTTTATAACAAAGTCAGGATTTGAACCAGGCCCATAGCCAGGATTTTGTGGCTTCTGGGGCAATTTTTTTTTCTGGTGGGGCTGAAGTTCTCAGTGCAGGAAGAAAAGCCAGCATTCTGAGGATTATGACTTAGCTACTCCTCTCTCTATGAGTCTTCTCAAGCTGTCTATTCTACATAGGTGTTCTTATGCTAGCAATCACCCTTAGCCCATTAACCATTTAGCTACAAGAAAGCTGTTACCAGGTTAGATCCCTAAATTGCAAACTCTCAGCCACTTTAGATGACAGTTCTCAGCTGCTCCAAGTTAATCACTTCTGCCAGCCTAAGCAACAATTCTCATAACAAGCCGGCAGGTGGGGGTGATGACTTCTACAGTCCAGAAAGCTAACACTTAGGCAGAAAAACTCTCTTAAAGGAGACCAGTTTCTTGACACAGGGTTTGAAAGGATCCTAGAGGTCACCTACTCCAACCCCCTTGCTCAGTGTGGGAATTAGTCAACTACAGCACACCATTATGCTTAAAGGAGTGCACACCTTTTTAAAACATCTAAATGATTGAAAAAAGCATTTACAGGAGAGATTCTTGTGGGGCTGTGCCTTTAAGAAAGGGGCGGAGCCTCCAAAAGCCCCACCATAGCTACAGGCCTGATTTGAACCTGAGCCTCCCAGATCTGAGTCCAGGAGGCTAACAGCTACACTGCAGATGGCTCCTGTGCCAACCAAGTCTGTGCTACTGTCTTACAGATAGTATTTTAATAGGGCCATAGTAGTTCAACAATTATATTTTTGTGATACAATATTTGTAATGCCAGAGGGAAATCTCCAGACTTTTTACACCATAAAAAATTCAAAACCAGCACTCCCTCTGATTTTGTAGATTTTTTCCCTGGGGCTATTTCAGGTAAGCAGCTTCTTCGATAAAAATAAGGTGATCATACCACTGTGTGAAGACATTTTTCTCTCAAAACTCTGTGCCCATGATTAAGTCAGTATTTTAAGCTATTTCCATTTTCATGTGTTGGTGTGTATGAGAGAGAGATCCTTGTCTCGTATCTTTAAATCTGACTTCTACGTGTGACGTTAATTTAGACCTGCTTCTCTGGGAATGGAGTGTTGAAAATGTTTAACTTCCAATGTCTTAATCAAATAACTACCTTGTTCCACCACACTAAATATAGTGATGAATATTCTCAAAGTGTCCATGCAGAAGAGTGAGGGAGAATGTCAGAACAGCGAGTAGCTTAGAAAGCAGTCGTCTCAAAGAGAACGTCTCCTCCGCAGCAGGACCTCTGAATTATTTGGAACTTTTTCCATCTGCTACTGCAGCTATTGATCTCTTCTTCCCTTTGCTGAAGAAAGATCAAATTTACCTGTGTGGAAAACCTCCCTGCTTTAGGAATGCTGGTTTGGGGAGAGGAAAAAACCCAGCTGCTTCTGAACCCAAGATGGTCTATCTCTTTGGAAGAGAGGAGTTTATTCCTCTGAAATCCTCAAGCCTACATTATATTAGCATCATAAGGATGGCCATTGAGATGATTAAATTGACCGAAACACATTTTAAAAGTGCTGGCAGCTGATCTAATCCGAGCAGTATATGCCATTTTAAAATTTCCATTGTAATAATTGGCTTTATTAATTCATTGTTAATCATAAATGTTTTTAAGTGATGGCACTTAATCTTGCTAGAGGATTTCTTTCCCAATGGTAACACTGCCATCTGTTGGTCAATTTCTTTTAGTGTCTCTAGTGTTTTAGTTCATAACGTTTCATTCTCCTGGTGAATCTACCTTCTATATTCTATATCTGCAAAGGGGCCTGTGGCACCCTAACAATTAACTGAATTGTTGCAGGCTTTACTGAATGCAAGAAGCTTTATATCTAGTGTTCATAATTTATCTAATATATATATGACACAATAATATTCACAATCATTTTCATAACACTTTATAGGATCTGAATTGTAAAAATAAGCAGAATTAGGGGAGGCAGGGTAGAAATGCCCATGGTTTGAGGAAAGCCATCAAAACCTTGTTACCCATTCATACTCAGTGGTTCATATTCCATGGGTAAAATCCAGGGAGAGAACTTCCTGCGCAAGTCAGTTTAAATGAATAGGAATCACATAAGAACTTTCCTTTTTTTCCTGTGACATTCCTTTCATTTCAGGAGGTCTTGTGCAAGAAACCTCCATTCTGTGTGCCAGTTTGGGTGGCAATGCATTTTTTCAAAAGCCCTACAATTTCCCCAATGGTTTGCTATGCCCAAACTGTCTGGCAAATGCAAAGTATTCTCCCAATTTCATATTCACTGAAGTTGAACATCCATGTACAAACCCATCTTAGAAGGGCTCAACTTACATAGGGGTTGAGTTGCCTGAGTGTGCCTATCAGGGAATATCTGCTCAGTAGGCAGGAGCTGCATCTGGTCCTAAGTCAAAACCAAAGATTGGTGAACAAAGAGATTAGGGGTAGTCCTCTGTCACTTCAGCACCATGGACAGTTCCCAAGGAGCCTGGCAACTTCCTCTAGTACCTTACGAAGGGGAATTTCTACTCAGAGAGCTCTGATGTTCCCCACAGGACTTCCTAGCTACCCCAGGCTCTCTCCCTCCTGATGAGCAGACTGACTTAAAGAGGAAGCTTCCTTACTTGGAGCCTAGCTTTGTATTCCTCCTGTTTTCAGTCAAATCCAAAGAGCAGGGACTGTGGATCATGAGGACAACATAGATGACAACAGTAGTGGGGAGGGCATATTAGAGTATGTCGGGATGGCGGCTCCAGCTCAGGGGGGTGGGTGTTTGATTGAGTTTCACTTCTGGGTCAGTGCTGAGGTCTGTGCTGGTACCTCAGTAGTATACCACCAACCCACAAGACCTCTGCCTCTAGGCCCAATATAGAGGCTGCTACTGAGGACCAGAATCCTGATAAATATTACCTGAAATATCTTAAAAGAAAAAGAAATTCCCTTCCCACAAATTTAGGAATTCTGAAGTGGCTAATTTTCCCTTCTTGTATATAAATTAGCATTAAAAGGTAAAGGTTCCCTTGCTCGAAAGCCAGTCGAGTCCGACTCTAGGGTTGCGGTGCTCATCTCCGTTTCAAAGCCGAAGAGACAGCGCTGTCTGAAGACATTTCCATGGTCATGTGGCCAGAATGACTAAACACCAAGGCGCACGGAACGCTGTTAGGGAAAAGCAAATTCCACTGTTTCCATTACATAGTAGTTTCTCTGATTATCCATGTGTAGATGTTCCTTTCCTCTGCTCTTCTGCTCTCTTTTTAGAATTCTTCCCCCCCCCTGTGTTTCAACTGAAAATATGTGTTTGGATTTGCATTTTACACTGCATTGTATAGGTATTTGGCTGAATGGCTATTGCAGTCATGCTCTGTTCTTTCAGGGTGTGGTAGGGGCGTTGGGGAGTGCAGGAGATGGGAGGAATGAAACACTGGCCTCCAAGATCAGCTGTTGCTCCCCAGGATGCATATCCTATGGGCTTCTGTGCATTAGGGAATGGTGTTGAGAGAGCTGAAAGCCTGTTGAATAACTAATATATTGTATAATTTTGTAGGCAATCAGATGAGGGAAAAATATGGTTGAATTCATTTTGATTTGTTGTGCTGGTGAGTGGTTGTAGAAAAGTTCATCAGCATCCCAACTATCATAACAAAGTTATATTGAAATGTATATTGCTTTAGTGGTTTTATGTAAGCTGCCCTGAGCCGCTACAGCGGGGAGGGCGGGGTAGAAGTTAATTAATAAATTAATAAATAAATAAGTTGTGAGATGTTCCTTTGGGATTGGCTCCCTGTGTTTCATCACCTTCCAGGACCTTTTCACAATGCTGTCAGGTAGCCCTGTCATAGGTCTGGAATGTGGAGGGGTGTCCTCCCATTTTCTGTCTTAGCTCTCCCTGGCTAACTGTTTGCTATCTTATGCTTGACCTTGTTGATGCTCCAGCTGCACTTTTACTCGTCTGGGAAAGTTAACGGCTTTCGCTTTGCCTGCTTGCTTTGCCCACACGCGCGAGATGTATCCATTGGCTCATGCTTACCGGGGGGATGTTTGATTCTAGTATAAGTCAGAGGCCCTAGTATTGGCAGTCATTTCTGACACAAGCTGTACACATGTCTCTAGTACTGGATTTACCAATAAACAGTTATCTTCTCATGAAGCCCTGTGTTGCGTAACCTGACTAAGGACCCTGACAAAATGTCAGGAATCTTCATCCCTCAACCCGCATCTCTCACGCTAAGATGAGCAACGGTGAGGAGACCAACATCCCAGTTTCAACCAGGGAGGATACCCTAGTCCCTCTTGGAGAGCTGAGCACTACGTCTGCCGCAACGGCTTCCATCCTGCTTGGTGCAGGGATGGACGGGGCTGACCCTCTACTGGAGCCCTTCAGAGGGGCAACAGCCAGAGTGACTACAAGGCCACACTTGGGATGGTTCAGCACAGGCACTCATGAAACCTGGACTCTGGCTTCCCTTTCAGGGATGCAACATGAAAGTTGTTACGATCAGGCTCCACGGGAAATGAGCTATGAGTCAGAGGATGGAGGTGCCACCAAGAGGGGCAAGGAGGCTGAGGAGATCGTAGGCACCCGACTGGAGTTACTCGAGTGGGGCTACGATAAACTCATGCGGATGATCAAGGAGTCATTCTGAAATCTTCCAGGGATGCAGTGAGAAGCGGTGGGAAGTACAGCACCGGATGCCAGCGCAGCCAGCACGCCCTGCTCAGGTACCGCCATGGGTCCTGCCTGCCCAAGCTGGAAATTTCCCCCCCCCAGCCTTCTGGAGAACATGGTGCCAGCACAACTGGGTCGGAAAGTGCACCGACCTATGGAGCCATTGGATGCCACTTTTGATGGAACCACTGAGAAGCTGGCGTTCTTTGTGGTATGTGCCCAGAAGTTCATCGTGAACTGGGGCCACCTGCTTCCTGATGAAGACCACTGGGTGGACTATATCGCATCCTGGTTGAGGGACAAGACAGCCGACAGATATGTGAGTTTGCACAACACTGATGGACCCGAACTACAGTCGGTAGATGCCTTTATATGGGCTCTCCGAGCTCAATATGAAGACCCAAATGCTAGTGAGCAAGCTCGGGCTTACTTATGCACCTTCAAGCAAGGGAAGCAGTCGGTGCAGGAGAATACTGAGGAGTTCAAGCAGCAGGTGGCTAAGATCCAGGGTTGGCCTGATGGAGTGATGGCCGAACAATACCGCCTGGGTCTGCACCCCGAAATCAAGGAGACGGTCCTTCGCAATGTCCACCCTTTACCTCTGAATGCCTGGATGCGCAAAGTGGCAGATGCTCAGAGCCACTTAAGAACCATCAGGATCGACAATGCTGCAACCATGGGTAAGACTGTCTTGACGTCCCTGAAACCCAAGACCCCTCTGAAGCAGAAGGAGGGGGTGCAGGAGCAGCAGATGAAACAAGGGCTCTGCCTGAAATGTGATGAAGCAGGCCACTTCGCCACAACCTGCCTGGGATCGGGAACCCAGGGAGCCATGCGGAAGGGACCAAAGAAGAAATGGGCTGACACCCCAATGAAGAAACCATCCACCCATCCCAAGACCCAGCGAGTGCTACAAGCAAGGGTCCCTGAGGAAGATCCCAATTCATCCAGCGAAGAAGACAACCAACCGGCGGGAAAAGGGCAGGGCCTGCAGTGAGCGGAACTGAACAGCAGGTCCTGAACTCCAAGGCACCTAAAATGGTGAGCAGATACCCCTCCCTCTTTTTTGTGACTGTGACTATTCTGAACTCGGAACTGGGTACCCATGTATGGGTACGGGCTCTGATAGACTCAGGTTGTGGTCGAGACTTAATCAACCCTTTGCTAGTCATGGGGCTGGGGGCAAAAGTTGTCTGACTCCCAGATCCCATTGTGTTTACCCAAATGGATAGGTCAGCTTTGAAAGACCCTTGTAAGTACGAGACTGTGCCTTTACGGATGGGAGCGGGAACACATTGGGAGCATTGGCCCTTTGTCATCACATCAGCCGCTCACTTCCCTATGGTACTGGGCAGCCTGTGGCTTCATGACCACGACCCCTATATTTTGTGGGATGAGGGGGTAATTAAGTTTATTTCACCTAAATGGCAAAAGCACGTATGGGAGGGACTGTGGGGGGCCCCCTCCCAAAAAACTGGTGAGGGCTTGCCTAGCCAAGGAGGAGATGATTTCCATTCCCCCAGAGTATCGGGACTTGGCACGAGTGTTTGAAGAAGAGGAGGTGGATAAATTGCCACCTCACAGGCACTCAGATTGTGCTATCAAATTGATTCCGGGTCAGAAGTTGCCCAAAGGGAAACTGTATGCCATAAGTCCATGGGAAAAAGAGGAACTGTGTAAATTCATTGACAAAAACCTGGCCCGAGGTTTCATTCGCCCCACATCCTCCCCTTTTGTTGCACCTGTATTGTTCTGGGGGAAAGGGATGGTGGTCTGAGGCTATGTACAGACTATAGGGGGTTGCATGCTGTGTCTACCATGAATGCATCCCCCCTGCCTCTCATGAAGGATCTCCTGGCCAAAGCGGCCAAGGGGAAGATCTTCTTGAAGCTCGACCTCAGGGATGCCTATTTCTGGGTCCACATAAAGGAAGGATATGAATATAAGATGGCATTTAACACCCCATTGGGGCAGTTTGAATATTGAGTGATGCCTTTCGGACTTCAAGGAGCTCCAGGAGTTTTTATGAACCTAATCAATGACGTGTTACACAAGCAATTGTTCAAAGGTGTCAATGTTTATCTAGATGATATCTTGATTTATTCCCCTGATAAACCTTCTCACGTGAGGTTGGTGCAGGAGGTCCTGCACACGTTACACAAGCACAAACTGTTTGCCAAGCTGTCAAAGTGAGACTTCCATTGTACTGAGATAGACTTCCTGGGGTACCACATTTCCTCTAGGGGGTTGGAGATGGACCCGGCCAAGGTCCGGGATGTTGTGGGGTGGGAACCTCCTCAGACCCAGAGGGAACTCCAAGGATTTCTTGGGTTCACCAATTTCTACAGGTCCTTCCTCCCGAACTTCGCCCAGGTGAGCTTACCACTCATGGATTTGTTACAGACTAAGGGGAAGAGGCAAGAAATCACCTGCCCCGGGGCTAAACTGAACTGGACTAATGCATGTCAGGAAGTGTTTGAATGCCTCAAAGCCCTATTCACCTCCAAGTCCATACTCTCTCACCCGAACGAACTTAAAAAGTTCATTGTGCAAGTAGACGCCTCAGATGTTGCGATGGGTGGCAAGAGGGGGAGGATGGGAAACTCCATCCCCTTGCATACATCTCTCAGAAGTTTAACGACACCGAACTTAATTGGTCAGTTTGGGACAAGGAAGTGGGATCTATCAAATTAGCGCTCTCTACATGGCGGCACTGGTTGGAGGGGACCAGGGTGCCATTTGAGGTGTGGACCGATCAAAAAAACCTGGAAGTGATGCACACGCCCTGTAATTTGAATGCTAAGCAGCTCCGATGGGTCGATTTCTTCTGTTTCGCTTTGCCTGCTTGCTTTGCCCACCACTCACGCGAGATGTATCCATTGGCTCATGCTTACCGGGGGGATGTTTGATTCTAGTATAAGTCAGAGGCCCTAGTATTGGTGGTCATTCCTGACACAAGCTGTACATGTGTCTCTAGTTCTGGATTTACCAATAAACAGTTATCTTCTCACAAAGCCCTGTGTTGCATAACCTGACTAAGGACCCTGACAAATGACTTAGACACCCTGAGTTAAAAGGGGAGAAGATGGTTCCAGTCACCCTTGGTCCTCTCTCTTCTCTTTCCTGGGCCTTTCCACAGCCCAAGGATGACCTTGGTGGGGATTATTCTCTCAGCCCACCTTATCTCATGTGGTTGTTGTGAAAATAAAATGGAAGAGGGAACTAGCCCTCTATGAAAATTTATGCTCTGACTCATTGGGGAAGCCTGCTCAATTGAAGGAGTCATCCTCAGTCAAAGCTGAAATATATCGGCATCCTGCCGTTTTGAGACTCGATGCAGCAGTGGAGGATGAACCTTCTGGTGTGACATATGGTTCTGGGACTGAATTTGAATCTACGGATGGGGGCAGACCTACATTTCTGAGTGAGAGAAACTTCACTGACAATCAGGGATTCTTCTGTAGGGGTCCTCAATAATACCTCCTGCCTGCCCCCTGATTTGATTCCTAGGCTTAGTCTTGCACCTAATCTGAGTTTTTGGATGTTCCTGCTCATCAGTAAGGCCTAGAGTATGTTGATCAAGGAAGCAGCTATACTGTAGAAGCCTCAAAGGGAATGGTGTACTCCTTGAATATGAATACCAAAGGTTCTTATTTTAGTGATTTGTTTTCCTTCATCTCTCATGTACTTCATTGCTAATGGTGATTTATTCCATTGTTCATTATGTTCCTGTTGTTGTGTTCCTGACACAATTTTTTCACTCACCAGCTTTCCCCCCTCCTGCATTAAATTTACTGTTTGATTCCATGAGAGCATATATCTGCCTCCCAAAGATTAACGTATAAATCCCCAAAATTAGCTTAACGTTGCAAGGAGGGTTTTTAATGTGTTCTGGCTCAGAGTACATTACGGGATTTTTAGACCCTGACGATATTTGTGGTTTGTTCTTAATTCTGCCACCGTAAGCAGGATTTTCATTTGTTTGGGGGGGGGAGAGATGGATCCGTGAGCCCAGCTGGTAGTTATAATTCATCTTGACTTGATGCAAGATTTTGCAGACTGCCAAGTGACAATTGATTTTGATAATCTATTCTGAAGTGTTCTGTTCTCAAAATGACAGTGATGCACAAACGCTTCTTTTCTGTGTAAGCATCAAACACAACAATGGCTTGATGTTTTTTCATTGTTGTTATTCTTGTGTAACATAATTAGCCGGCTTGGCCCAAAGCGGCGTGCATATTTGCATGTACGTGATCCTAGGTCTAATTCTATATATTATAATAGTGCTCGTTAATAATAATATAATTTAGCATTGTTTACATTGTTTAGTGTACACGGGGATTTTCATGCTGTGGTTTAGGCGCAGAGAGGCTAGATCACACTAGGAGAAATGTAAATACACTTATGTCCTTCTTAACTGATCTGTGCCACATGTAATTTCTGTTCATGTACGTACTCTCTGCAGGTTCAAAATGTGTTGCCAGGTGCAGCTCCAACAGCATCTTTCTCAAGAGCCTAGGTTTTTGTGACTGGATGTGGGAAGGAGAGGAACAGAGAAAAGGCTCCAAATGTACTGATGGAGGAGATCTTTTTCCAAACACAATGGTGGTTGCAAGGAAAATGGGTTTCTACAGAGCCTTTTCGCCATGCACTCCTACACAGATTTACACTATTCTCAGCCCATGGCTTTCAATTGACAGAGCTCTGCTTAGCACTGCACTGTTACTGGGATTGGTGCGAAAATCCTAGGCAAAAAGTAACCTTTTCCATTGCTTCCCCCCCCCTCCATTCCTTGTTCTTTGCAGGAGCATCAGATTGAATAATGTGACAAACTTCCATTTAATCAGGCTTGTGGTGGGCTGCTTAACTTATCTGTGACTTAGAGATAAATATGACTACCACTGTGTGTGTGAATTTAGCTCTGTCCATGTGTGTGCTGCTTTATAGGTTCCTGCCCATAAAGAGATGGCAATGGCTCAGTGGTAGTACATCTACTTGGCATGCTGAAGGTCCTCTGGCATTTCCAGCTAAAAGGATCAGGTGGTAGGTGAAATGATGGACCTCTGTCTGAGACCCTAGAAAGCCACAGCCAGTCTGAGAGGATAATACTGACCTTTATGGGCCAACGGTCTCATTCAGTATCAGGCAGATTCATGTGTTTTTGTGCCCAGAACAATATGCAATCTGAGCTTTGACATAACAGAGTCAAGAAAGCAAGGGAAGAAGGGTGGAGGTAGGAGATACTCAAAGGAACAATAAGCCTTGCCTCTTCACTTCCTAGAAGCAATGGGTTGGTCTATGTTTGAGCCAGAATACTAAATGGACTTTTGATCTTATCTAATAAGGCCTGTCTTATGTCCTGATGTTTAAAGATTGGCTTGAATATTTTAAAAGCACCGTACACATTTTTAGTACAATTTCTTGATCTCAGCCTGTATCCAATCATTCAGGTCCAAAGACTTAAGAGTAGTTAAGAAGGCATGATGATTTCTGCCAGTTCCCTCTCCCATTAGAAATCTCCACTTTGCCACCACGAACAGAATTTCTAGAGACTCAGCAGGCTGCAGAGGTAGTGGAGAATCATCAGAAATGGATCTTAAGTGATCTTAAGGGTCAAATCTTTGGACTTGTGGCTTTGAATACAGAAGAGGTGGTTCTGCTCCTGTGGAGCCAGTAAGATGCAAAAGACATCTTGTGGCACCCAAGTGAAGAGGGCATTTCACAGATGGACACCTGTCAGACTGTTCTCACCCTTCCCATGTATAGATTATCTAAAGAATCAAATAGTCACCAGTGAAAGAAAGCCAAGACTGATCATTTTTCCTTCTTCTTTTTTTGCCATCAAGAAAACCGCTGTTGTTTTTTTAAACTTAATTTACATTTTGCCTTTCTCCCCAAAGGGGACCCAAAGCAGCTTGCATTGTTCTCTCCTTCATTTTATCTCCACAACAACCCTGTGAGACAGGTTAGTTTGAGAGTATGTGACTAGCCCAAAGCCACTCAGCAAGTTTCTATGGCATGAATGGGGATTCGAACCTCAGCCTCTCAGATACTAGTCCAACACTTTATCCACTACACCAACATCTTCCAAAAGCATTAAGCATGCTTGCAAAGTTGCTGTGAAAAATCTTCTTTTAGCCACACTCTATTCTATGCTAAAATCACATGACCTTATATGTTTTGCAAATAGTGGCTGACTTGCTATGAATCGGGACAGGTCCAGTTCAAATCCTGTTTGTGCCATGAGCACTCTCATTGATCTTGGACCAGCCATTCTCTTTCAGCCTCCCACTCCAATATGGGAATAATAGTACTCAATTATTTTGCAGGATTGTTGCAAGGATTCTAATGAGCTAACAGATCTGAAATTCTTGGAACTCTTAAAAGCATTCTATACAACTGGGTGAGAATGATCTGGGGGTCTGCACGGGCATTGAACGGGAACTTCAGGCTGAGGTGGGTTTGAGATTATTGCGGGTCCGGTTCCCTAACACAACCTTCCTCTGTTTGGACTGGCTGAAGTGGCACTCTTGGCATTTGGCCATCTGCCCCAAGAGGGTGGATGTGGCCAGGCGGAAAGTGACCAACAGGCTGGGAAAGAGCGTAGAGGTCATTGGGGACCTCAGAATTCAGCACCCGGATACCTCTCATTGGTTGGAGGCCCGAGTCCAGCCTGATGGTGTTCACTTGTCTTCATGGGGAATGGGGTTACGTATGGCCTCCAGACTTAGCTATAGCTGTAGGAGCATTGGTGGGCACCAGGCAGGGGAGGAGTGCCTGGCTCTTATGGCGGTATCAGCATGGGGCTGGATCCATTTTAGGAAATTGGCCTGCATGCCATTTTCCCAAAATATGCAGATCCCCTTAAGGGATCTTGGGGTGAGGGTTTTCAAGGGGCATGCCCATCTTGGGGGCTGCTTATGAGTTACCCTCACACTCGGGAGGCATTGAGTGGTGATCATTTTTGTGGAATCCAGCAACCTGCCATTTCATGGTTCTCCCCACAACATCAGGCATGTTGGGTAGGATGGGGTACATTGACTGGCAGGTGGGTCAGTCAGTGCCAGGATCCAGTAAACCCATGCCGTGCCAAGGCTTCTTACAGCTGTAACCATTAAAGTTGTACCCATTTTATTCCAAATGCTGTGTGTGATTGTATTATTGGCAGGTAGTTGTAAAGGGATCCTCACCTTCATAACCCTCTCCCCTTCTATGGGCGTGGGGACTACAAACATTCTACAACTTCTCTGTATTATTACCAGAAATGAAGTATTGAATGCATGGCAGGGAAATGCAGGAGTAAATAACTTCTTCATTCTTTTAGTGAATCCCCTGAGTTATTGTGAAACATAGGCTACAGAGTGCATTTCTTGAAGGTACACATTGACGACCGTGAGGATTCTGCAACAATATAATTTGATATACAGCTGTGAATTTAGTTGTTACCACTCTGATATTAAGTAATAACAAACTTTATAGTTACACTGTTGTAAATTACTGTAATGGAGGAGTTCTAAGATAAATATAGTAATTTCAGTATTCTTACCAAAGTGGTATTTACCACAGTTATACTCTGAAGGCTATAATTTCAGCATAGTCATTTTTACCTGGTTTGTCTATATCTTGGAAATTAATACAAACTCAGGGGCGGTTCATACAAGATCCAATCGCCTCCACGGCAATCCCTTCCTATCACCCCTCGTTATAGGGATCATGTGCCAAAAATGGTTTGCTATCTGGATACATTCCTAGTTTGATTCCCACAATTACCAGAAGCTTCAAGAAGTTAAAATTGCTATCACAGGAATTGCAGCTGGAGCATATCTGGGACATTTTTGTCATACAACAGGGTTCTCTTCCTTGGAGTGAGTGGAAGACAACACAGATCTATCAACTGATTTTAAGATCTTGCCCTCACAAATAGAACCAACTAGCTTTTTAAACTTGCCTAACATTATCAAAACAAGATGAATGTCTTCCATGGAGTTCTGTGTCCAGTGCAACCTGCACACTCATACATCATTTATGAGAGCTGTGGCAGAGACAGCTTCGAATGTGCAAAGTGAAGTATGTGTAGAACTTGATTCAGAATCTTGTGCGTAGAATCTTGAGTTGTATTCTTTTGGGCTTGTTGGGAAGATTGCTGGCGTGCTAGAAAAGAATGTGCCATGTGACATAGCAGCAGTAGCTCATTCATAAAAGTGGGAGTTTTTTTGGAGGGAATGGCTGGTTTTGGACATGCTCTAAATATTCTGAGCCAATTATCTGGCCTTGTTTGAGAGCTGAAGAGCTTAAAGATATGCTGATTAGTTTTCAAATCAGAATGGGCCTAACCAGCCATGACTCTGCTACCACTGTTCCTTGTTTTTTTACTGGTCTGCAGTCTGCTGGCCTCCTGCTTCCAATGCTCTCTTGTTCACCCACTACCTTCCTGCCAGCAACATATGACCACTCAGTGCCATCTCCAGGACTTGGAGAACCTTTGCTCAAGGAACCTTCCAAGGAGGCATTTGTGAATTTCCTGCATTGTGTAGGGGGTTGGACTAGATAACCCTGGAGGTCCCTTCCAACTCTATGATTCTATGACATTGTTAGGATGAGAGGGCTCCTTTGCCCATTCTGGGACATCAGGAAATGCCTGGCTTTCTACCCTCTGAAGCTGCCTGTCCTATCAAACGCCTTGAATGAGAATTTTGCTTGCTCAGCCCAATTGACCTTTTGCTTCCCTACCCAAAACTGCACTGTAGCACTGCATCAACACTTTATAACCAAAAGCCTCACCTATCAGCTGTTAAAATATTTGTGAATGTTTAACAACAAGCTGACAGGTTTAGAAACTGACTGTCACCTGACCTCTCTGCTGCCTTTCCCGCCACTGTAATGTCATGGAACATATCCAATATCCATATCCTCACCATTCCCTGCTTCTTTTTGTTCTCCCTTCCTCCAACCTTTTATTTGCCCCAAATCTTCAGCTGTACTTATTATTTGTTTACTTCATTTCTAACCTGACTTTATCCCCAGTGGGGACACGAGGTGGCTTGCATCCTTTCCAACATTTTACCCTTGCAACCTCCTTGTGAGGAAGGTCAGTCTGATAAAGTGTGACTGACCCAAGGTCACCAGTGAGCTTTCAAGGAATTTACTTGTTTCTTAATAATTGTAGAGCAGATTATTAAACGCTCTGTCTGTGAGTACCTTGAATGGAATGAGTTAATGGGTAGTAACCAGCGTGGGTTTATCAAGAATAAGGCAAAATAAGAGACCTCCTAGCTTGTAAGGTAAAACAGCATATGAAAAAAACAGCATATGAAAAAAAGCCAGGGAAGCTGGTTAAGTGTGGGCTAGATGGTGCAACTGTTGGATGGATTCATGGTTGGTTGAAAAATTGTACCCAACGAGTGCTCGTAAATGGCTCTGCGTCTATGTGGAGGGAAGTCTCGAGTGGAGTACCACAGGGCTCGGTCCTCAGCCAGGTGTTGTTCAATGTTTTTATAAATTACCTGGAGGAAGACATAGAGGGGATGCTTATCAGATTTGCAGATGACACAAAGCTGGGTGGGATTGCTAATTCTGAAGAAGACAGAGTCAGGATTCAAAATGATCTAGATAGGCTGGAACAGTGGGCTGAGACAAATAAAATGAATTTCAATAGAGATAAGTGCAAAGTTTTACACTTAGGTACAAAAAATCAAAGGCACAGATATAGAATTGGAGGGACTTGGCTTGACAGCAGCACATGTGAAAAGGATCTAGGTGTTCTGGTTGATCACAAGTTAAACATGAGCCTCCAGTGCGAGGTGACTGCGAAGAAAGCTAATGCAATCTTAGGATGCATTAACAGAAGCATTGTGTCCAGATCACAGGAGGTGGTAGTTCCGCTCTATTCTGCTATGGTCAGGCCTCACCTGGAGGTATTTGAAGGGCTGTCATGTAGAAGATGGAGTGGATCTATTCTCTCTTGCTCCGGATTGCAAGACTAGATCTAATGGGTGGAAATTACAAGGGAGTCGATACCAGCTAAATATTAAGAGAAACTTCCTAGCTGTCAGAGTGGTTGAGCAGTGAAACAGACTGCCTCGGGAGGTAGTGAATGCTCCTTCGCTTGACGTTTTCAAGCGGAGGCTGGATGACCATCTTTTGGGTATGTTGTAGGGCTATCTTTCGGCTATGCTCCTGCAGAGTGCAGGTGGTTGGACTAGATGACCTGCAAGGTTCCTTCCAACTCTATGATGGCAGTGTCTCCCTGGGTCTTCACACCTGGGTCTCCCGGATCCTAGTCTAAAACTCTAACTGGCTTTTGTGGGGTGGCTGTTGTTGAACAGTTATGAGCAGCTGGGCCTGGGTGAGTTATGCAAGTCATGTAGTAGCAAGTCAACCCATGAATCCTTCCTCTAAGGCCAAAATAGCCCTGGAAAGGGCCATTTCTCCTCCTGCTGTCTTTTACTGACAGAAACCAAGGTTTGAAAGCCAACTCCTGTCTTTTACTGACAGAAACCAAGGTTGAAAGCCAAAAATTATGTTGTGATTGCTTAGCATGGTTACAAGGGCTATTGAGAAGATATTTGTTTCTTAAAACTACAGACACTGCTTCTATTATTTGGGGTGGGGCTAATCCCCAACATCCTTCTTTTGGTGGGATTTCAGATTTTTCTACAAATCAGGGCTTTTGTTGGTTTGTAGAAAGATCTGTCCTGTCAGTACAAGACCCCATTCTCTGAATTTAAGTATCCACAGATGGTGTCATGCTGAGAATTAGATACATTGATATCACTCTACTTTTGACATCTAGAAGTAGGTTCATTGTACCTAACTCAATCTTCAGGACAATCCCTCTGTAATTGTCCTTCTGCAATGGGCAAGTCACAAGCAAGCAAAGCAAGCAGCTGCTCTTATCAACAATTACTTGTATTGCGTATGAAGAAGCGCACGGTTCTGTACTTTGTGCCAGAATGCTGGGTTTTGATAACTGAGCCTGTCAGGAACATATTGAAGGTCAGCAGATCTGTGGCTGAGACCAACCGTTAATAGTAAACATTTTATTGTATGATTCAGCAACACTCCCAAACTAATCTGTCATTCATCATTGTTAGAACAACTGCAAGCCATAAATGTGATTAATTTGTTTCTACTCTTCGGGAGATTTCAAAGCATATATCATTCCTGTCCATCAGACAACTCACTTAGGGAAGCAGGCAGAAAGCAGTAACAACTATTTGTTCACTGGCTGTGCATGTATATGTGATTCAGTGGAAGATGCCAGTGTGATTCTGGCCTCACTTGTTAATAATGAAAGGAGCAACTCCATGTCTGCAGTGAGGTTTCTTACAGAAAAGTGCACGCTCCCCTGAAATGACTGGGCAAGGTAACAAATACAAAAGCTTCATGTATTCATTCCAGCACACATGGTACCCTAGGCTGGGGTGGGGGGATTTCTTGTTTGCTTCCCTTATAAGATTATTTTGCCATTAAGAGGAGGAGGAGAATTTATTTATTTATTTATTAAATTTCTACCCCGCTCTCCCACTGAAGGGCGGCTTACAATTTAAAACATACAGTTAAAACCAGCAATTACACATATAAATACAATTCCATAAAATCCCAGCTAATACATCCTGTGATAAAGTGCTAGTGTGACACCACCGGCATAGTCAGTTCTTATTGGAATGCTTGGAGGAATAGCTCCATTTTAACTGCTCTATGGAACTGCTGGAGGTCCCGTAGAGCTCTGATCTCCTGAGGGAGCTCGTTCCACAGCGTTGGCGCTGCCAGGGAGAATTCCCTGGTCCTAGTTACTGCTAACCTAGCATCCCTAGGCCCAGGGGGAGCCAGACGGTTTTGCATTCCCAATCGCAGTGCCCTTCGGGGAACATATGGGGAAAGGTGGTCCCTCAGGTAGGCAGGCCCCAGAGTATTAAGGGCTTTAAAGGTCAAAAACAGCACCTTGAAGCGAATACAGAGCGTTATTGGAAGCCAGTGCAATTACTTCAGCACAGGCTGGATGAGCTCCCACCTGGGGAGGCCCATCAACAGCCTGGCCGCCACGTTCTGCACCAGCTGCAGCTTCCAGAGTTGCCCCCAAGGGCAGCCCCATGTAGAGAGCATTGCAGTAGTCTAGCCTCGAGGTGACCATAGTGTGGATCACTGGAACCAGATCATTGCGTTTGAGGAAGGGGACCAACTGCCTAATCAGCCGAAGATGGTAAAAGGCTGCCTTGGCATTGGCTGCTACCTGGGCCTCCATTGTCAGGAAGGCATCCAGGAGCACTCCCAAACTTCTGACCCCCAGCGCTGGCACCAACGGTGCCCCACTGAAGGCCGGAAGTGGGGCCCCTAACCCCGGACCACTCCAATTTAGGCACAGGACCTCCGTCTTCATCGGATTCAATTTCAGCCAACTCAACCTAAGCCATCCCACCATGTCCTGCAACTCCCAGTCCATATCTTCCAGGGTAGAGCCAGACTGACTGCCCAACAACAGATAGAACTGGGTGTCATCTGCATATTGATGACACCCAAGCCCATGGCTCTGGGCAATCTGGGCAAGGGGGTGCATATAGATGTTAAATAACACTGGGGAGAGCACTGCCCCTTGGGGCACTCCACAGACCAGTGGCTGCCTTTGGGACTGCTTCTCCCCAATACCACCCTTTGTCCCCAACCCTGGAGAAAGGAGAAAAGCCATTGCAAGGCCAGCCCCCGAATCCCCACGTCGGCGAGGCAGTGGGCAAGCAGCTGATGATCGACCATGTTGAACGCCGCTCACAGATCTAACAACAGCAGCACCGCCATCCCGCCCTGATCCAGATGCCTCCGGAGGTCATCTGTGAGGGTGACCATTGCTGTTTCCATCCCATAACCCGGGAGGAAGCCGGACTGGAAGGGATCCAGCGTGGAAGTGTCATCCAGAAAGCTCTGCAACTGTATCGCCACCGCCCTTTCTATTAATTTGCCCAAATAGGGCAAATTGGAAACCAGCCGGTAGTTAGCCAATTTGGCCAGATCCAGGGATGGTTTTTTTAAGAGAGGGCAGACCATCACTTCCTTGAGAGCCCCTGGGAATAGGCCCTCAATGAGGGACCTGTTGATAATGTCCCTAAGAGTGCCTCGAAACCCCTCGTGGCCAGCTTTAATTAGCCAGGAGGGGCACGGATCAAGGCTGCATGTGGTTGGGCGTACCGTTGTGATCAGTCTGTCAACTTCCTCTAGGCTGAGAGGCCTGAAACAATCCAGAATGGGACCAGAATACATGCATGGGGCCTCGAGTTCACATACTGTCTCAAGTGTGGCCAGGAGGTCGCAGCAGAGCGAGAAGACCTTGTCTGCAAAATGTCTTGCAAAAGCCTCACAGCCTATATCCAATTCCCTCACATTTTGTCTGCTCTGAGGCAGTGTGGTTAAAGACCAAATTGTTCTGTACAGTCATGCCGTGCACGAGCTTGCAGATGCAATCGTGGCTGTGTTGAACTCCCTCTTTGCAGCCTTGGTTGCCATCTCATACAACTTCATAAACATTCAATAGGATGCTCTTGATGCTTCATTGCAAGCCCGCCGCCACTGCCTCTCTAGCTGTCTGAGCCTTCGCTTCATCAGCCTCAGCTCCTGGGAATACCAAGAAGCCAGCCTTGAGCAAGGGCGTAGAGGGCGTCTGGGAGCGATCTCGTCAATGGCCGCCGAGAGTCAGCTATGCCAGTCCTTGACAACCTCATCTAGTGAGCCTCCAGGGGGCAATGGATCCCGGAGAGCCATCTGAAGCCACAGTGGGTCCATTTGGCTCGACGGGTGAGCCAAAATCCACTCTCCGCCCAAACAGGGTTGGGATGACAAGTTCACTCGAGCCCCCAGGGCATCCTGGACCGACCATGGAACTGCCATAGCAGTAATCCGGTCCACTGTAACCCTCGCCACGAAGATCAAATCAAGCGTGTGACAAGCCTGGTGAGTGGGGGCCATTACATATTGGGAGAGTCCCAGTGCCGCCATGGATGATGCCAGGTCCACTGCCCGGGAGGAGGCTGCATCATTGACATGGATGTTGAAATCACCCAGGACTAACAGCCTAGGGTGTTCCAATGCCCAGCCCGATACAGCCTCCACCAGAGATGGAAGGCTGTTGGCCAGTGCATTGGGCGGACAGTACACTAGCCAAACAGCCAAACTCTCCCCGGCCTCCCACACAAAGCCAGCACGCTCAATGCCTGCGATCCTGCCACTGGGAGCGCCCTGAAGGAGTAAGCCTCCCGAATCAACAGAGCCACTCCTCCCCCCCCCGCCCCAAAGTCCGAGATTGGTGAAGGACCAAGAACCCAGGAGGAGCCAACTGGGAGACAGCAACTGTCTCCCCATCTCATACCCATGTCTTGGTCACAGTAGCCAGGTCCACATCCTGCTCCAGCAGGAAGTCCCACAGGACAGAGGTCTTATTATTTATGGACCTGACGTTGCACAACACCAATGTCGGAGCGGGGTTTTTTATCCTTGCCCCACTGTCTGCCACCTTCGGGATGGGACACAGGCTTGAAGGTGTCCGAGCTTCTCCATTTCTCTGCCCCCTTCCCTTCCATTTCCACCTGGTCCCACCACTATACCTTCCCCTCCCCAAGAGCACTGGAATTCCCTGCCCGGCCATTACTACCCTGGTGATCTTCGTCGGCCGTTTTCACAAAGCACAGTGGGAGTTGAAGTGATCTGCAGATAGGACTGTGGACAGATCATTTGTTTGATCTTGCTTGTTTGTGTGTTTGAACCATTTGTACCACCTTTCCACCTAACTCAGGGTCCCCAAGATGACAAACATTAAAACATTCTAAACATTAAAATGTCTCATGCTTTGGAACAGCATCTCTCTCTCTCTCTTTGTGTGTGTGTGTGAAATAAATATTTGGGAAATTAAAGTAAAAAAACCATATAAACACACAAATTGGAGTGCTAATGAGAGTTAATGAGGGAATGCCAGGAAACAACTCCCCCCCCAAAAGTCTTCACCCTCTGGCCAAAGACAACAGTAGAGGGGAAACTTCCATAACAAGGGACATCCCCCATTCCTGGGTCAAACCTTTCCCCCAGCCAGTAGCACCTCCATTTTGTTGGGATAAGTTTCAGCTTCTTAGACCTCATCCATCCCAAAACTGCCTCTGGGCACCTTTTCATGGTTCCCACAGCCCCCCTGGACCTGGTGGAAGTACAAGATAGAGCTGAGTGTTGTCTACATATTGCTGCCAACTCAGCCAAATCTCTGGATGACCTCTCCCAGTGGTTTCATGTACTGCCAGTTACCATGCAAGGGTAAGCAAGGAGCTCCAAACATTGCCCTAGTAGAAGTCCAGCTTATGTTTCTCCATGTTGCAGAGAGAAAAGAACAGAGAAGAAAACTGTGTACATGTGACACATCTGTGTACAGACAGTGTGTTGGGGGTGTGGGATGGCTGCTGCCAACTCTAGGCCTACATACATACATTCTGTCTAATGTTAGCACAGAGCCTCCATGTTAATAAACTGAACATACATGATCAGGGAGAGTTGTTTTCATTATTCTTGACTGCATGTTTGGATGTGCTGAGATTAAGCTCGATGTGCAGGAAAGAGCTATGAGTCACTTCCCCCACTATGCATTACTTGTATTTTATTTTTTTAACCTATTTATGCCCCAACTTTTCCTCCATTCATGGAGTCTCAAAGCAACTTACTAAAAAGTATGTAGCAACCCCCCCCTATTTATGCCCCAACTTTTCCTCCATTCATGAAGTCTCCCCCCGATTTAATCAATACTTTCTTTCATCTTCCTCCTCCTCCTCCCTTAGCAGGACCATGCGGTCAAAATGGAGTCCTCCCTCCTCCTCAATGTGCAACATGGCCAAGAGCATTGAAGAAAACTAAGAGAGACAAGAGGACTTCCTCAACATGTTCAGGGGTTTTATTATTTGTGTCAGCCCACCCCACCCACCCCAGTAGACCCTCTTTCCTTTCCTGTCTGCAGGAAATGTTTACTCTCCTACTGCTCTTCACCACTACACCACACTGGATAGAGAATGCAGCCAGCTTTCTTTGCTGGTAGAAAAGAAGAGAGGCCTGTGACCACTCGAAAATACTATGTTGTGGATAGTGGGCCATGCATATACAAAAGCCATGTGGAACAGAGGCTATAGCAAGGAGAGTAATTAGGTAAGATCAAGTGAAAAAGCTGGATGGATCCTACCCAGTGAAAGAGAGAAGAGAAAAGACCTTCAGAGTTTAATGGAAGCATCAGTTGGTTATAGGTGGGCAGAGGTTCCATTCCTTCCAGTGGTTCTCAGTATACATTGCAATGTGCATGTATGGCTCTGCCTTGGAGCAAGTCTGGGTTGCCTTGTTTTTCTTAAAGCCTGTGGGGATTAGCAACTTTATCTGAGGATGAGAAACAGTTGCTCCCCCACAGCTGTATTTTGCCAAGAACAGTCATTTTATTTTTTATAAGTGAAAAAAAGATAGACAGTTGCATGCTGGGGAAGGATGGAGAATGTATCCATTTTAAGCAAGTCCCTGCAGAAATCTCCATATGACATTTCCACATGGAACTGATAGACAGGCCTTGTCACTCCAGCTAGCTCCGCATCTCCACATGTGGCCAGACACCCTTCCTGGTTAATTTGAGGTTTTCTCCCTTTCTCAGCTGTTTCTCCCAGTTTGGCTTGCTGTGTAAAATTACAGTCTCTGTATGTTGCGGGGGAAAACACCCACCCCAAAACAAAGAGAAACGCTGAAATCTATGACAATCATGAATCCAAATGATTATTATTTTATGAAGGTGTATGCGTGGTTGACAGCTTACAAGAAGGGGAAGTTTGGGTGCTCCTCATAGGTCATTTCAATGCAACAAGTGTGCTCTTCCCCTAAGGAAGTCAATGCAGATAGCAGATCATCCACTTGACGTATAGTCAGAGGAAGGGCCTAATGGCACATTTAGTACCCATGGACCCATGAAATATAGTTTGATCCATCTGAGAGGCCTCAGAGAGAGAGGGATGTGGTAGCTCTTATTTACAGCATTTACAGACCACTTGCCTCAAGCAGATTCAGGCTGTGATCCTAAGGCCCCGGTCACACGGGCCAGATATCGTGGGGGGGCGGGGGGCGGGTGCCGGATGCCACCAGAAACATGATCAGACGCCCGCCCTTGCCCCGTGGTTTCCGGAAACTAGTACCTCCGAGGTACTAGTTTTTTACCCCGCATCTTTGGCGGGAAGCCACAGGTGCTCCACGGGAGCTCTACGCTTCCCAGATGTGGCAGTGAGATCGCGCCCGGAAAATCCACCTATCTTCCGTCCCTCTAGTGTGCCTAATGCTCCGTGTGACCGGGGCCTAAGAATACTTTCCTGGGAGTAAGTTTCACTGAACAAAAAAGGGACTTCTCTCTAAGTAGAACGGTTTGGGATTGCTCTCAACAGCTCTTTTCAAGGGCCTGCATGTTTGACCAAGGGGTTAAACAAACAACAGAGGGACGAGCTGAGTTCAGTTCTCAAATGACACCCTGAATGGGTTAAGCAGGGAAGAGAGGAGCAAGTAGCAAATAACTGGGGCCAAGAAATGAACACTTGCATAGTCAGGAAGCAGAGTGGAAACAGGCAAAGGCAAAGCAAGGGACAGACGATATGGGGCATTCTACAATGAGCTCCAGTAGTTTTTCCATAAATCAGGATACTCTCATCTGGAGATTTGGATTGAGCTGCCTCCAAGATGCAGATGACACTCAGCTCTGACTTGCACTACCAGCAGATTCCAGGGAGGCTGTGGAAACCATGAACAAGTGCCTCAAGGCAGTTTTGGAATGGATGAGGGCTATAATCTGAAACTTAATCCCAGCAAAACTGAGGTGTTACTGGTAGGGAAAAGGTCTGACCTGGGAAATAGATTATCTCCTCTTCTGGATGGGGTTGCAGTGCTTCTAAAGGACCAGGTTTGTAGTTTGGGGGTGCCCCTAGACCCGGACATCCTGTTGGATAAACAGTGGCCATGAGTACCTTTCACCAGCTTTGGCTGGTGACCCAGCTGTGTTGCTTTGAGGGGGCAGGGAAGATCCTGCCACTGTGGAGTATGTCCCAGTAACTTCTAGATTAGATTACTGCAAAGCACTCTATGTGGGGCTGTCCTTGAAGACTGTCTGGAAGCTACAGTTGGTACAGAATGCTGTGGTCAGACTGATGGCTGGAAGGGGTCATAGGGACTATATCACTCCAGTTTAATTCTACCTGTACTGGCTTCCAATTTGCTTCTAGACTCAATTCAAGGTACTGATATTGACCTTGCCTATGATCAACATATCTTAAGGACCGCCTTCTCCCATATGGATCTACTCATTCACTGATCATCCTTGAAGGTCCTGCTCCAATTGCCCCTGCCATCTGAGGCTAAATAGGTGGCATCCAGAGAAAGGGCCTTCTTCATTGTGGCACCAAAACTTTGGAACTCCCTCCCCAGGAAAATTTATCTGTATCCCTCTACTGGTATCTTTCACCAGCAGGTAAGACTTTTGTTTCATCTGGCACACCCCCAATAATGGCTATTCTTTCTAGTGGTGTTTGTTATATGTTTTTAATTGAATTGTATACTTTTAACTAATTTTAACTGTTTACATGTTTTACTGTACTTATGTTTGCTGCCTTGTGGTCCCTGATTGGGTGGCAGGGCAGCATTGAAATGTTTTAAACAAACAAATAAATCATTTGTTCATTCAAAATGAAGCTACAGTATTTAAAAGGCCATTAACCATGCAGGCAGTGCCGGATTTACGCATAAGCTAAATAAGCTACAGCTTAGGGCCTCGCAATCTGCTGGGGCCTCAAATAAAAACACAATATAAAAATGATTTCAAATATTAAAAAGGCGTATATATTTTAAATTTTTCTGAGACCAGCTGATGTAATTTAAAACAGTAGGGGGCCTCTGGGTTTTGTATAGCTTAGGGCCTCAGCAAGTCCAAATCCGGCCCTGCATGCAGGAAAGGAAACGCTTTGTGTCAACGCCCTATTATTTGCATACATTGTCATCGGTGCGGGTACTATTGGAGGGAGTGGGGGTCTTTTTTGTGAGCCACAAAGCTGTACACAGATGACCAACCACCTATGGAGTCCCACCAAGGTATCTTATGGATCATGTGAAGCTGCCTACTCCTGATACTATGTTGGAAGCTGCTCTCCAGAAACTCAGGCTGAGAAAGGTCTCTCCCAACACCTGCTGCCTGAAATCCTTTTTTAACTGGATGGGCTGAAAACTGAACCTGAGATTTTCCTGCACACAAGGCAAGTGTACTCCATGGAGCCGCAATACCTTCTTCTTGGTTATGCATCCTTCTAATAAGTACAAGCAGGTGGTGGACAGTTTGCTGGGCCACTGTGCAGATCTGGTTCACATGAAAAATGCCTTCACTGATGCATTTTGTGTCCTGTGCTGCTTCTTTAAACAACCAAGAAGTTGTGTTGCTTAGCTACGATACATTTCGCAAGATTTTTGCTCCTGGTTAGAAGTCATTGAAGTCAAAATGTAGTGTTTCTCTTCTACCCAATTAGGAAGTTTAAAAGCAAGAACCTTTGTCCCTAGCACGGGGGGGAAAATCTCTAGAATCCAAGTTTCAAAAGGTAATTTTATCATTAAGTTTCAGGGAAGATTAAAACTCAGAGTGGCACCAGTGCTGTCAATTTGGCAATCAAATTTGATATGCGGAATTCATGACCTGAATCCAGCACAAAGAATTAAAGCCTTGATGATTCATGAGTGAGTTTTCAGTGTGGTTCCTAAACAAATCAATCTATTTTTCTGTCTGAATGCATGTTCAACTTGCGGCTTTTTAAAAGGGAAAAACATTGTTATGAAATAGCAGACTCAACCTAAGTCCAATCCAGAGAAATAGTAGAAACAAGCCTTAAGTGCCAGATATCCAGTACCATTCCACACGTACAAGAGGGCAAGTGTAGTATGATGATTGGACTTGGAATGGAGATACCCGGGTTTAATTCAATTCAGACTAGGGTTGTCAGGTCCCCCGAGGCCACAGGGATAGGACTGACAGATCCAGATTGGGAAACTGCTGTTGCCCTGCAAAGCGCTTATAATGCCTTATGGACATGATTCATAAAATCCTTGGACTGTGCAAGCAGTGTGCAAATAGGGATTGAACTGTGAGGTGACCCAAAAGTTATGCCAGCTAGACACACACACCCAGAAGCAGAAGGCAACTGCAAAAGTACAGAGTCTTGACCAATGTTCCCTCTAAGCTATGGAGTCTCGTGAGCAAAAATTCTACTTTGTGAGCTAGTGGCATTAAAGTTGTGAGCTAGTGGCATTAAAGTCGCTCGATTTGGCTACTGCATCAATTAGTTTGTTCTGGAGCCCTCCTTCCTGAGCGAAGACAAAAATGTGTGAGCTGGAGTCTAAAAAACTGAGCTAGCTCACACTAACTCAGCTTAGAGGGAACACTGGTTGTGTTAATGGTTCCTGGAAGTCACCTGCCCTCTTACTGGCTGTAAAATGGACCAGTTCCCTAGTCATGTGTAACACTATAAACCAAGGGAGAAGACCAGAGACAAAGGAAGCCAAACGGCATGAGAAGCTTCTTCCAGCACACACAGGAAGCATTCCCCTCCCCCACAGAGTCTCTCACCTAGCTGAAGCTCCAGCCATAAGACAATCAAGTCTTTTTCATGACAATGACTCTGGCTGCATGAGTCATAATCCCTTCAGGTGCTACTGTTCTGCCCAGAGTTACTAGATCTCAATATTGTGCACTCCCTTAATCCCCTCCCCCTGTACCCTGCTCCAACAGCATGTTTTTGGGGATGGACTAGTAGGAGGTGGGCCAAGACATGTGACCAGCTTAGGCCATCCGCAAGAGACGTGTGGCTAGGGGATGTGGCCAGCCTGGCCCAACCCCCCAAGCCCCTCTCATAAAAGGGGGCACCCAGCCATGTGCTCTCTCTCTCTCTCTCCTGACTTCTAGCCCCACTCTACCTTTAAGGCTCCTGGTCTGCGCAGCTAGAGTCTCCACATATTCTGCTGGTTCAGAATATGACCCTAGTTCCCCATAGTCTCCCTCATTTTTCCTGTGGATTGCTTGTATCCAGCATCCTGTTTCCAACAGTGACCAGCCAGATTCTGTTGAGAAGCCCACATGTGGAGCCTGAAAGAAGCGTTCCTTGTCCCCTTGTTAGCTCACCCAGCAAATGGACTTCAATCAATCAATCAATAAACCTTTAATGGCATGTACAACATTAAAATGGACTTGAAGATGCCTCTAGTTACCTATATAGGTTTGCTGCATCTGACTCACCAAGCTACCCCTTTAAAGGTGTCACTGAAGTCTGGTATTATCCAACAGTCCAGTTGTATACTTGAATCAATGACTGTGGTACATGAAGCTCATTTGTGCATGTGCCCACATGTGCATCTTTAAAGACATACAATGTTGACTATTGACAAACTCAAGACTCTGGATTACCTGGTTTCTGAGGCCATTGAAGATCTCACTACTGGCCTTCCACCGCTAAACCATAAATACTCACACGGGAAGGGCCATGACTCAATCGTAGAACATCTGCTTGGCATGCAGAACACCCCAGGTTCAATCTGGACACCTTCAGTGAAAAGGATCAGGAAGACAGTGATGGGAAAGACCTCTTACATCTGAGACTCTAGTGTGCCACTGTCAGTCAGAGTAGTCAGTACTGACCTAGATGGACCAACAGTCTGGCTTAATATAAACCTACTTCATGTTTTCACAAAGCATTTCAGACTCTGTTGGAGATAACTTTTTTTTTTTGGCCAAGGTCATTACACATTCGATAGCGTTCAGTGAAAAGCTGTAAAAGAAAATGCACCTGGCTGCCTCTATAATGGTTTGTGTATCTGAAAATGGGAAGCGTCAGGCAGATTGGTTACAGATTATTTCACAGGATTAGTTACCCCTTTTGGAGATGCTTTTCTTGGGATAATATACACTAGATTCTGAATCATCCACTATAAACTCTAATTTTGCATCGGGCACAAGCCCATCAATTTGTGTCTAATTATATTCTTCCATGTGAGATATAAAATACCTCAGGGTTTTCTATAATAAGCCTCATTAATGTGGATGAGAAATAATTCTGAAATTCCTTCTGCCAGGGCTAATGTTAATACTGATTCTAATTGCTCTTACAGGGCATTAAAGTGCAGGGGTTTTTAGGGGAAAAAAATTAAACTAATCATTTAACAAAGCCATTCTTATAACCCTGTAGTTTGCGATTGGCGAATCTTAATTTTCTTAAACCTTTGCATCATTAGCTGTCATGTGTGTCTGGAGAATAAGGAAAATAATAGATATTTAAAGGAGTGTTCCAAAGTCAAAAGAGGAGTTAGATGCTTGAAGTCTCCCAAGGACCTTCAGAGGCACTACTTTTTTTCAAAAATGGGCAACAAAAGATACATTTACCCCAACAAAAGGGCAAGATAGATCTGAGCAAAAGAGGGTGGGAACTTCCAGTCTTCCCAAAGAGACAGAAACAAGTTCTGTGATTCTATTCTTCAGCTCAGACAGGGAGGGCAGGCAATTGCCAGAGTGGGTAATTTAGGGCTGAGTCAGTGTTCTCTGTTTCATTTTATGTTCATCTCTTTTTGTCAACCATTTGGGTTCTCTGCTTCCCCTGATTCATGTTATAGGTCTGTTTGTATTGAACACGCATAGAAGATGGGATTCACGATTGCATTTAAATAATATTTATAATTGCCAAGTGTGGCATTTATGCATACCCTGTACTGTGATGCTGATTTGATGGCGTATAAATGGTGCCGAAAAATGGGTCCGTTTTACAGGAAAGCATAATTCAAAGAAGCCAAAGCCAAACAGTAAAGAATCATCAGTGTGAATCTCAGAAGAGATAATTGCAATTGAAATGGAGATTCGGCAAGGGGTTCAAAATGACAGGGGTGAGAAATCTGAAATTAACTCTAGTGGTTATTCGGTCGTCTCACCTCTGTTGCCAAGGGGTTTTACGAGACCAAGAGGAACCTTTGGAAGATCCCTGCTGGTGTTTTGTTTTTGTTTTTTGCAAACTCTTTCAAATGTATCCTGAACAATATTCCCAGTTGCATAAACATTGACTACAATCCAGCAGCCAGATAAACCAACCCAAGATCCATTGGAATTAAAAAAACTTGGCAGCATCATTGTCCTGGATTGCAGCTACTGTGAACAGATGTAAGAATCAGAATTATGACAAGATTGCTCCGTGATGCTGAAAGGCACTTATACGCTTGATAGAAATGTTGATGACAGGCAAATGAAGAAGAAAGGCAGATAGCTTTGCAATCTTAAAATGATTGCCTCTAGATTAACAGATTTGGAGAGAGGAAGGGAACATTAGCATTCACTAGTTTACTGCAGAGGCTGCTACAAGATGTGTACCTGCTGCTGTAAAGGTTCACACTTGACTAGTGGCAACAAGTGTTCTATTACTGCCTAAAGATCGAGCACTAGCTTACCACAGTTTCCCCTTGGCTGTCTGAATGAGATGGGGCAAATATTCAGGAGTGCAGACTAATTACTTTTTTTTTTAATGTCCGAGCAGAAACTGGAGGGTTAGATTGCTATTTGCCCCCCCAGATGGAAGAAAGAGTCAGACAACCAAGGTTGTATGAAACTAAGGGCACTTTATTTAACATATTAAAAGTAATGGCAAGGACAAACATAAACAGCGGCACGGTCAAGGCCTGGTGTCGCTTTGACCCCATCCTTAACCGTATAACAGGCAAGACACCAAGGCCCCGGGTTGGAGCCAACTGTAAGTCGCTTGCAAACCCAGCCAAGCCAATGATTGGGATGCGCCTTCAGGAGCCCTCCAACACCACCGCAAGGCCAGCGCCGAGTCTCCATCGTGGCCATCCCCATAGGCAGTCTGCAAGCCTCATCCCCGGCCGCTGTTATGCCAACTTCTCCCGGAAATTCCTGGAGACCCAATCCAAGTTATCTACCAAGGAAAATTGGGTGCTTGTGGCTGTGCGTAAGTTCTATACCGGTGTATACAGAGGTCGGATGGCGAATGAGACGCTCGCTAATGCCCAGGAAGTGAGACAACACGCTAGTCCTTAAATAAATGTTGTCTTTACTAAAGGGTTTTTCATCAGTCACTGCAGCCTTCCTCCATTCCTCCTCACAAGGAGGCAAAGGCGGCCCCCAGGAGGCATGCCGTTGGCTGCCTCCTGTGGGGCCGGATTGTATACATGAAGCTCCCTTATACAGAATCAGACCTTTGGCCTGTCATGGTCAGTACTGTCTAATCTGACTGGCAGTGGCTTTTCAGGCTCCCAGACAGCTCAGAGCAGCATATATAATTCTCCCCTTCTCCAGTATATCCTCCTCGCAACCCTTTAGGGTCTGTTCAACTGGGAGACAATGACTGATCCCAGGCCACCTAATGAGATTCACAGCAGTGAGGAGGATTTGAACCCAGGTCTCCTCAGTCCAACGCTGTAACCATCACACACACAGGCCCTCTATTACACCATTACCCATGTAATCCTAAAGAGAGTTACATCCTTCTAAAGCCATTGACTTCAGTGTACTCAGAAGGATGCAACTCTGCTTAGGATTGCACTGGTCACATGACTCCCGTTTATTTCCGCGGGACTCATGAAGAACTTCTGTTTGCCATTCCTGATACTTCAAGATTAAGGTTACTTCTGAGTAGCTTCTGCAAAAGCTGTATTGTGGCCGTGGCAAACATTTGTTTTACTGTGATCTTTAATTCTTAAATTTTGTTTTATAGCATATGGCCTATGGGCTCTTAAACTCAAATAAACTTGACTTGACTTCAGTTTGATTGCTTCAGTGTTCAGTCAGAACAGAGAAACCAAGAGGAGAAGGTGTTGCAAAGCAGGCCTTTTTTCCCCCTGTCAGGTCACAGCGGCCTTATGGAGACCTGGTGGGGTTTTCAAGGCAAGAGGCATTCAGAGGTTGTTTGCTATAGCCTGCCTCTGTATCACAACCCTAATATTCCTTGGAGGTCTCCCTTCCTGGCCAGTGCTGACCCTGCTTAACTTCTGAGATCTAACAAGATCGGGCTAGCCTGGGCTATCCAGGTCAAGGCAATGTGCATGTAGACCAGCCTCTCTGCACACAAATAGCAGACATGGCCAGTGTTCCCTCTAACCTGAGTTAGTGTGAGCTAGCTCACAGTTTTTTAGCCTCCAGCTCACACATTTCTGTCTTAGCTCAGGAAGGATGGCTCCAGAGCAAACTAATGTATGCAGTAGCCAAATCGCTCACTCACAACTTTAATGCCAGTAGCTCACAAAGTAGAATTTTTACTCACAAGTCTCCATAGCTTAGAGGGAGCATTGGTCATGGCCCCATCCAATTTCATGTCAAGTCTAAAATATGGGTGCAGCAATGCAGTTGGGAAAGTATGTGGATTGTTGTTGGGACTTTTCCTTGAATACCCAAATAACATTATCTGATTCTGAAGTATTGTGTCTCTCTCTCTCTCTCTCTCTCTCTCTCTCTCTCTCTCTCTCTCTCTGAGGTGATGTGGGAAAAACATGATTTTTACAGAAGTGCAGGGCAATTATGGAAAACAGAGAGAGAGAACTTGCTCTGGAGTTGCTTTGTTCAGATCAGGGTATGAAAAGCATCTATGAAGTATGGCAATGTTGCGTTCAAATGATAAAGTAGAAGAAAAGCTTTCTGATAGTAAATTGGCTGGCCACTGACTGAAGCAGTAAAGCTAGACTAGCACCAGTCATGGGAAAACAACAGGTTTTTCAACCTACTTGGTGAACAACCGTGTATGCAAAAAACAAATTAAACAAAAGGGTGGAGGACTAAAAAACTAGCCTGGCAGGGACTGATCATGTTCCAGAAGGGACCAAATGTTCAGCACAGGTGGCCATCATTAAAAGGAGGGGAAGGGCTGTAGGAAATCAGCCTGCTCAAGCCTATCAGAGCTCAGAGAATACTCGTGGGGGCAATTTGGGGAGGGTGGAAAGGGATCTCCAAATTCCCCCCCCCTTTCCCACAATTCTGCATGGGCCACCATCTTGTCAAGTATAGTGCATAAATTGTACCATAAAAAGTTAAGAACCCAAACAAATTTGTCTACAAAAATCCCCCTCTGTGAATTTTGATACCCAGTATTCACCTATAAGTTCAGCAAAAATTCAATATTAATTAATATCTGATGTTTAATTATACTTAATTTCAGTTTTTGATAATTTGCAGCCTGCAATGCAGTGTTTTTAATATGCATTTGGCTTTGATAGCAGACATGTAGTAGTATTGATTTGTTTCCAGCAGACATACAGTGGCATTTAGTTATATTTTATAGTCACAAGCAATGGCATTTAGCTATATTCAATTGTGACATGCAGTGGCATTTGATAGTAGACAGTTTAGGAGGATTCCTATGAGACTCCTACCCAAATCCAAACATCTAAGGCTGCAGTATTTCCTGAGAGTAAGCCCCACTGAATAAAATAGGACTTACTTCCACATAAACCTGGTTAGGATTATTCTCTAAGAGAAACCCAATATTACATTCAGCATTCCAGTTTATTGAATTCCTTTTACATCCAAAGCTTCAGCTGTGTCTAATTTTTGATGTTTGATGACATTATGTTTTAAATTCAACATCCTTTTTGAAGGGAACAAACAAAGTCACAAACCGAATGTCCTAAATGTGGCCAGACCACTAACTTGATTTATTCCTTACTCAAAATTCAGCAGCTGTATTTTCACAAAGGTCCTTTTGGTTTGAAGCACCAAAGGCTGGCTCTTTGCATCCTCAGTGAACTTCAGCCCTTATTTCAGACACCTGTAGGGAGCTTAGAATAATTAAATGTGATCGTTTCCCTTCCCCTTTTAAATGAAGAAGACCTTGTACAGTAGCACTTATTGAAGTGCGAGATTCCCCAAAGGCTTCAGGTTGTTTTTGTTTGGCAAGAGTGGAGCAGCAGGCATACTGTGAGAACAAGGTATCCCGACAGGAGGCACAGTACCAATTTCAAAGGAGGACGAGATACTCTGCTGTTGTTTTTTAATGTGGTCATTAGAATGCCATTAAGTTCTCCCCCACCCAAACTGATTAGAAAGCCTTTGAAAGAGCAAGACATAATCTGTAATTCAGCTGTCTGATTTAAGATACCATGAACACCTTAATTTTCAGGCCTGGATGGAAAGGATTCCAAATTTAGATCTGGAGGGTCTACTGTAGCAGTTTGTATGTGTGCGTGTATTTCAGGAGAAGGCGGCTATGGAAAGTGTCAAGCCTGCATCAAGGAAACTGGCAGAGCAGGGGGTGAACTGGAATCGCTGTTTTCATTACTTTCAGATCCTGTATGTTGGCTTTGGTTTCAGCCCTCTATTTTGATGCTTTTTCTGGTTATTTTAGACCATTTACTCACCATCTATACATTGCTCCATTTTTATGCCATGTATATGCAGCAAACACAAAGATGAAATTGAAGGGGGAAAGTGTTAACTACACCCAGAAACATTCAGGACGAGGAAGCAGGAAATGTTGTGAAAATAAAGACTCCCGGGTTCATTCCTCATAAGGGAGCCATGGAATTGAAACGGGGATGTTCAAAACAAACCGGCAAGCTTGCAAAATTATTTTTTGATCAGATGCAAGATGCTGGTAGCTTACAAGGACTTTTCTAACACTCTCTTTCCTTCCGTTGTTTTACCAAATCCACACTGGAACCAAAATTCCCCTCTGGATTGCATGCCGCTTTCAATTTCTTTGATTACTGGATTTTATGGTACCCTCTATACTGCATGCCGCTTTCACTTTCTTTGATCATTGGATTTTA
>NW_015176459.1:1187085-1190770 GCF_001447785.1 Gekko japonicus | reverse complement strand
AGCAAAATCAATAAGATACAGTAAAAATCAATAAAGAGTCAGTTTTCCCATAGGGCAGCAGGGAATTGGTCTTGCCAGGGGCAGAAGCTCCCACGATTAGAATAGGAACAGTTATTCCAAATAAGATACATCATGCAAATGTATGTATATAATCTCATTTATAGAGCTCCCAGAATTTGGGTTAGTTTGGCATACAGTAGATATAGCTGGCCTCCCAGACTGAAGGATAATGGTTAAGAGCTATGATTTAAGTAGAGCATATGAATTTTACCATTTAGGTAGCAGATGAGCACCGCATCCCTAGAGTCGGATTCAACTGGCTTGCGAGCAAGGGAAACCAATGTATTACTGGGGCAAGGGTTAGACAATCGTAATGAAAAATAAGTTGAGTTTGGATTTCATGTGCCTTTATCACACTGGTTTTGCAATGGAAAGGCCTGGAAAATAGGACTCAGCCTAATTAGCACCATTGAAAGAGATGGAAATGTAGAAGACAAAAATAACCAATTTTGTTTGCTTACTGTGCTTTATTTTCATGGGTGAAGGGATTTTATTGGCACCCCCTCCCAAAGCTTCTTGACATTTATAACCAGAAATGATACTATTGATCTTCACATTAAAGTTTTCTATAACATCCCAAATATTTTAAGTCCAATTGGAAAGTCAATATTAAGAATTCAAGTCAAGCATTTGGAAATGTCACTGAATATTTACTTCTGAATAAATCATCAATTTAAAGAGAGAGAGAACTTTTTCAGGTCATTCTTCCTTGGTATAAATGGAAAGATGTCACAGTTGCCGAGAAATGCAGAAGACTGGAAGTTATAAAATTAGCTCACCGTCTCTTGCTTCTAAGAGACAGGTCTGGAGAGAAGAAAACAAACCAGTAACTGACTTGATATGAAGAAGTAATACAATATGAAACTGTTACTTAAAAAAAAAAACCAGTTATGCATTGCAAGGTGTAAGCTTTGTTTTTATGACCAGCCAACAGAACATTATTTCAGACTAGGGATGATACCAAATTACTCAACTCTGCTGTTTCAACCAAAAAAAAAAATAAAGCCTCTTTTGATTTCGCCTCACCCTTGTGCAGACTGAACCTGCAGCTGGCTTGTTTGACATCATCGTTCCCTTGCACCCTATTTCCCTCATAAAATGCAAGCCATTGTCTATATATCTAAGAGCCACGTGCCGGCCAACCTGCAGATATCTGAATCCATGGATTAGGCCCACACTGACGGTAAACAGATGGTTCTGCAAACTTGAGGGGTCCCCCGGGTTTGCAGAAAAATCTGAAACTAGGAAAAAATGCATGGGGGGGTTTAAATATCCACAAAACAATACTGTTTTCTGCACTGAGGTGGCAAAACTGAAGATGAGTGGGGGTGGTGTGCAGGAAAGATGCTGGGAAAGATGCAGGTGGGGGGCAGGAGTCATCACTCCCCCCCTACAAGTTCACAACCCTGTAGAAGGGAACAGGAGTCATTACTCTCTATCCCTACCAAGCTGGCAAATCTGCAAGTGGGAGGTGCAAGACCTGGCAAAGCTAGAGGCTGGGGGGGAGCATAAGAGTAGTTGCTTTCCCCCACCTGCTAACCTAAAAAAGCTGAAGTCATTACTGACCCCCCCAAGCTGTCATTCACTTAACACCAGAGATAACACACCGTTTCTCTACCAAGCCGTTCTTAAAGGTAAACACTCAATTTGGCCGTCTGACTCCTTTTGCTTCCAAACAAAATATCAACACACAGTTCTTGCTAATCGATATCTTTGACAGTCCCAGATACAGTAAAATCAGTCGAAGATGTTCCAGCTATACAGACTTTTCGAAAATCCTTTATTAAGACTGGACTTATCATGAAGCTATTAGAAAACATACAAAACAGTCAATCAAACATAGTCATCAAGGTCACACAAAATTACAATTATTCCTCAAACACACTACAAAACAATCAACAGAAATTGGATAAACTGTTGACCAAAATGTCAAGAAGAAATGATTGAGAGAACATTAATTTGTCCCTATTTCAGACTTTATCTTTGTGTAAGACACTTCACCAAGCATCCCCAAAAGCTAGACAGCAGAACCTTCAACCTTGCACACGTGACCCACTTTACAAGGAACTATAGCAGCCCTCACTTGCTACCCATTGTTTTAGGGCTCAATGAGAGGCTTCCAAGAATAGAGTCAGGAACCTCTGGATCTTTGCTGTACTGCCCACTGGTGGTGAGCCAAGTAACTGCAGAGTGAAAGGCTCTGAGGACTATGATTTAAGGGAGGCTCAAACACCTGCTTGTTTGGTACATGTCCTGTTCAACAGTTACAAACAGGGAACTGGTTTTTCAACAGACCGTTCATCTGTTCATTGACCCATTTGTGACTATTTTGCAGCTTGTTTTACCATAGTCTTTCCTAACCGTGCAGTTGGGTTTTCACACATGCACATTCTCACATAGCCAAATGGAATGCTACTTCTTCTGTCCTTGCAGCACCACTGCTCCACTTATCAGGCAGTTGTTTGAATAAATAGTTAAGTCAGTCACAAAGCATATAAATTGGTCATAAATAAATGGTGTGGGTTTTTTTACAAAAAATCCTGCCATTCAGTGTTCATCTAAGTAGTCCTTGTTGACATTAATGGGTGTGGATCTGTTTGCATTGGCAACATTTTTGCACACGACCTGTTTTGCAAAAACCTGATGCAACTGTCGAACAATTGAAAATTTGTTGGCATCCTTAGGTACAATGCCTTCCTGGGCCAACTCTGCCCACTGAGAAAGCTCACGGGTTTCTCTCGATTCGACAAAGCTATAAATGTTGGATCTTGTGTGCCTTCTGCTTCCTATTTCGATAGCTTTCTGAGCTCCTTCCAGCTGCTGCCTCCCCCACAGTAAGCTTCCTGCCTGTCAAGCCCAGGCTGAGTTCTTTAGACGCATCAGTTAGTTAGATGTTCCAGGGGACTAACAATGTTTTACCTTGCACGATAAACCCTTATGACTTGCTCTTTAGTCTGAGTGACCTGTTTCTCTGGAGAGGACCAGGCTGTTGCTCCTCTGTTTCCTATCTGCACAGTGTCTTCCCTGCTTGTTCCCTGATCCCCATGGCCTGTCCTTTTTACTGTCATCTTTGATTCTGGTTCCACCTACCAGCTTCAGAATTGGTATATTATTCTGCCACGGTTACATGTTTCACATTTTAATCGATAAACATATGAAAACTGCTTTTTACTGACTCAGATCATCAGTTCTGTACAGGATCTCAAATGAAGAAAGGTTTTTTTTTCTCAATGCTTGCTATCTGGCTCCCTTTAAGAGGAGATAGCAAGGCTGAACCTGGGACCTTTTGCATGCAAAGCAAGTGCTCTATCACTGAGCTGTAGTCCTACCCCACCTCTTCTCCAGGCAAACTATGGTCTCAATCAGTATTGTTTCAATGCTTAGGCTCCTGAGCCCTTCATAACTGCAAAGCCGGCACATATTCAGCCAGTGGTCCTTTAGATTTATGTGCTAGATTGAAGTCCAGGAGCCACTTCAGATGCCAACAAGATTTTCAAGTTAAAAGTTTTTGAGAATCAAAACACCCTTCTGATGAAGCTTATGCCCCCAAGATCTTGTTGGTCTCTGAGGTGCTACCTGACTTGACTCTAGGGTTACCACATCCTTCCTCATTGCCAACGGGGGA
>NW_015176459.1:1182996-1187060 GCF_001447785.1 Gekko japonicus | reverse complement strand
GGAACAGTCCCCAACACAATGACATCACACAGAAGTGACATCATCATGTTGGGGACCAGTGCCCCGCACACCTGAACTCCAAGCAGCAAATTTGCCACTGGAATTCAGCCCCCCCTTCTTGCAAATAGGGACCCATTGAATGTTGCTTGCAAGAAGTGGGGGCTGTACATGCCTAAACTCCAAGTGGCAAATTTGTTCCTAGTGCTCAGGTGTACCCCACACACACCTAGAAGGGCACTCAAGAATGGTCCCCTCAATTCATTTCCAACAATCCCCCTATCTGCTAGCCCAGTCCTGCTGTATACCATCTAGGTCATGGTGAGTCTTTCATAAGCATCCCCATGTTTCCCAAAGGCTCGTGGGAATGCTTTTGAAAGACTCACCATGAGCTAGGTGGTATACAGCAGGTCTGGGCTAGCAGAAAAGGAGATGAGTGGAAAAGTCAGTGCTACCACCAGGTTGATCCTTGCTGCCTTCCCACCCCAGCTCCCTAACACTCAGACTCAGAAAGGCTGTCACTTTGCCCTCTTGGGGTTCCTGGGGGATGGCTGTCCCTGTCCCATGGTCTCCTTGCAGGCACACATTCTCTGGGGTTCTGGGGATTGGAGCTCCCTCTGGGGCTTCTGGCCCGCCCCCCTGATCGCCTTCTCCCTCTGCCTTGCCTTCAAGCCACTCTCTGTCTTCTTCTTAAGAGCTGAGGGCTCCACTGCCTTCTTTGGGTTGCTCTTGGCTTTAGCAGCCCATTTAAGTGCAACCCTGTCCCTTCAGTAGTGGTGAATACTTTCTCAAGTTGTCTCAGGTGTTCTGCTTGGGTACAATTAAACACTGATATGTCATCAGGACATATTCCTGGCAAGTCCCCGATTGTTAATCCATCAAATGCTGGAATGTTGCAGCTGTTCCATGCAACCCACAGAGCATGGTCTCAGATGGATACAAGCCCCAGGGTGTTGCAAAGCCCATCCTCTTACCTTGAGGGGCCAGTAGCCCTTAGCCTGTGTGGGTAGATAACAGGTTTCACCCAGGCACTCCAGCAACTGCAGAACCTGAGACATCAGATAGGCATCAAACTGAAAGCCCTTATTGATGCCCCTGAAGTCCAGACACATCTGCAAGGAGCCATCTGGCTTGGGTACCAGCACTATGGGGCTCCTCTAGGGGCTCACCCATGGCTCTATTACTCCCACCTGCAGCATGGCCTCCAATTCATTCTGCACCAATTCCCAGACTTTCCAGGGGAGTATTCTTAGTGGATCCCAAACCACTTTTCCAGGTTTCATGTCAATCTTGTGCATGACTATTGTTGTTCTTCCCGGGTGGGCAAAGAGCAACTTGCTGTGCCATTCCAGGGCCTGTTGCAGCTCATGATGCTATTGGGGTGACAGGGGTTCTTGTAAGATTTCCAGCAGGCTCGTTCCCTCCTGTCCCCAACAGGGAACTGCTTGTTCCTTGGGAACCTCTTCCACCACTGCAAACAGTGCTGCTTCCTCCCTCCATTCCTTCAAGAGGTGGCTATGCAGCCATTTTGTCTGGACTCACGTCTGCCATGTTCATACGGCATACATTGGTCCCCTGTCACCCCACCACAGGGAACAGGTCCACCCAGGGGTCACCCCCTCTTTGCCCCATGACATGCACCCTCATCAACACCTGTGCTCCCTCCAGCAGCTCCCGTGCTCAAGCTAACCCGTCACACTCTGCTTGCTGCATGTCTCTGTTAAGTGCCACCAACCCGATGCCATGATACACACAGAGTTTCCTGCAAGTCTCTGTCATAGGCCTCCACTTCATGGGCTGAAGGCTCTGGCCAGCCTCCCCACCCCTCTGCTAATATGTCTAAAGGCTTGCAGGGCAGCTGCTCATATACCAGACAGAAAGGGGCCTCTTGGGTTGACTCTTGGGTTACTTCCTGCACTGCAAACATGAGTGGGCCTAACATCAGAGCCCCAGTTTCCTAGCTTCTTTCCCACATATTGTTGCAGCATGGCCGCTTTTTACTTATGTGGCCAGATGGAGCAGACCCAGCATTCCCAACAGCTTCCTGGTTCCTCCCTGGCCATGCTTTGTTCCAGCTGGGCCATCAGGAGCATCCCAATGCTGCCCACTATCTTCTACTGCACAAGGCCACTATCTTCTACTGCAGAGGGGTCAGCCACTCACTTGCACTGCAGACTACCCACTAGAACTACCTTGAGATTTATGTGTTGAATTTCTGCTTCCCTTTGGGGTTGCCAGTTCCAAGCTGGGAAATTCCTGGAGATTTGGGGGTAGATTCTAAAGAGGGTGGAGTTTGGAGTGGGAAGGGGGCTCAGCAGGGATGTGATGCCGGAGAGTCCAGCCTCCAAAGCCACCTTTTTCTCCAGAGGAGCTGATCTATGTAGTCTGGAAATCAGTTGTGATTCCAGGAGGCCTCCAGCCCCCACCAGGCTTTGCCAACCCTCCATGACAGACATGGACGGCATCCCAAATCTCACTGTCTGATCTGCTGTCTCTTGGGGCCGCCTGGTGAGAATAGGATGCCACACCATCAAAGGTGTCATGCGGAAGGCAGAAATGCCACAGCTGTTGCCCGGTGGCTCTGCCATCTACTCAGTTTAACAGTGAGGACTCATTCCGCTTGGTGCCATCATAATAAGCAGAGTACCAGTACTCTGAAACACAGCAAGACTTCTCTAGGAAACTGCCATACAAATAGTTATATAAAAATGGTGCCAAAGGATCCTTGACAAACTGGGCTGAAAATGTGACTTTGCAATTAACATGACAATAGTGTCAGAGCTAATAATCTCCAAGCAGGACATCCTGAGGCTTTGCAAAGCAAAAAAAAATGCTCTGATTAATTATTTTTTTGGGGGGGGGATGTCCACTGTAAAGGATACAACTCAATACATACCTTACTCACCCACACACACCCAATATGTCTGATGTGCTTATGTGCGCACTTAAATTTTTAACATCTGGAACAAATGGTTTTGCCCATATTCTAGCTTTCACAAGTAACATGTCTGTGAGGGCATCGATGTTGTTCAAACAACTGCATCATTTCCTAAAAATTGTTGTTAAGATAATGTTGAAATGGGGTTGGCTTGTTACTGGGTCTGAGGCAGCCCTTTTAAGAGTCATCCTTTGTCCTGGCCTTTCTAACTGTCATCTTTGATTCTGTTTTGGTGCTACCTTTTTGGTAGTACTGTTTTGGTGCTACCTTTTTGCAGCGGGTTTTCGGCCTGAAGGGCTGGATCGGGGACGGGTGCACTCCGTTTCCCAGATGTTGCGGTATGATCGCGCCCACTTGATGTGCCCCGATCCGTCCCTCTCCCGTGGCAAATCCTCCTGTGTGACCAGGGCCTATGTATCCTTCCTCTAAATGGTGGCAATTATGTATTTGGGGAAGATTTAGATAAATTTTCCTTGAATCTCTCTGTCTCTCTCTGTAGAAATTTAGATGCTCTATTATGTTTAATGAAGATATTGCATTATTTACATTTTATAGTCTGCTTGAGTCACCGATTTTTGAGGTACTTGTTGTTTATGGTCTGTTTGACTTACTGATTTTTGAGGTATTTGTTACCTATAATTCACTTGACTCACTGGTTATGGTGATGTAATCATTTATTTATAGTTTGAGTCTTTCTCCATTCGTTGTTGTAGAGCTTATTAACTAAGGGCTGATATTCCTCTTTGGTTAATGTTATCTATATGGGAAATTAATATGTAAAATTATATATATATATAAAGATCTGACACCTGTCAGAGGCACTCCAGCCATCAAGTACAGGGGAGGGAAGAGAGCTGCATCTGCCTCAACCAGCCTCTGTTTTTGGTGTTTCAGCAGGCTTGTGTCTATCCCAAGGAGGGGAAAGCCAAGGTAATATCAGTGACTCCCAAGTTTAGATTAGCTAAATACAGAGGTCATTTCGGGGGGGATCGCAGGGGATCGCAGTTCCCCCGGGTGAGGTATGGGGGGCGGGGCACATGACGAAGCCCCCCCTGCTTCCGGCCGCCCCGCTTCCGGCCCTCATTCAGCCAGGAGGAGGCAGGAGAAGAGGGAGGGTAAGTTGCTTCCT
>NW_015176459.1:1181544-1182740 GCF_001447785.1 Gekko japonicus | reverse complement strand
ACACCCCCGAAAGAAGCGGGCCCCCCCCCCGCCTGGACCTGGGGGCTGGCAACCCTATCTCAGCATGTTTAAACCCTGCCAACAGGGGGTTAGGTTGGGTTTGTTTTTTTTTGGGGGGGGGTTAGTCTTTTTCTCTGCAGAGAGCCCAGGATACCAACTAGCAACCTCAGCGTAAGGAGTATTGCAGAGTGGCTGACTGTAGGATCATAGTGTATGTTCTTGAAGAGTACCAGATGACATTTGTAGCCTTTCTAGTTTTTCATCGTTTGTCCTAAGCTTTCTATGTTTTATATGACTTTTAGAGACCAATCCAAAACAATTTTACCCAAAATCCTGCACAAGTCTACTAAGTGGAGTTTTCTCCTAGGACAAGGTCCTTAGGATTGCACTATTAATCTGTCACCTACTTTGGGTCTTATTTGCCTTAGGGAAGAGTGGGCTCAACAAGGTAACAAATGCATTTGTATACTGGTTAATTCCCCCCCCCCCTTACGAACCAGTGAATGAAAAACAGCTCTTTTGGCTTGAGTGAGGCCTGAAATATTCGTTTTGGGGTATCACTGTGGGGATTTTTGAAAAGATAAATACTTTTAACCACTTAGAATCCCATCTGTGTGACCATTCCATTGCTAAGAGATCAAAGGAAAGGCTGCTTCCCCTCCTTCCCTCCTTTTTATTATGGCTATCACAGGGCTTTTCTGTTAGCCCGGGCGCAGTGAGAAACCTCAATGTGAAAGAAAGTAAATCCATGCCTTCTCTGTTGTCTAAATCTTTGGAACGTGCTGCATTTAGATCAGGGAGCTTTTGTTTGCAACTCGAGCTGATTTGTTGAAAGTCTCTCTGCAAAATCCAAATGAATTCATCGAGAAATTCCCTGGAGTTAGTCAGTGCTCAGGAGGATAGCACAAGTGTGATGGTGTGGCTCTTAACATTCAGAGCCACACTTTTCAAAGTTTCAAAGGCAAGATTTTGAAAATGGAGTGGTTTTGCTTTTGTTGCATTCTATGATGCACATGGACTGATTTGCCCTCGTGGGAAGCCCGGGCTGCTCTTCGATGCTGTACAGCATGGGTGGGGCAATCTGCTCATTCAGTACAACACAAGAGGCAATTTTGTGCTCATTAATTTCGCTTTATTTGTTTGCTTCATCGATACAGCCCCTTTCCCTCCAATGGGGGGCCCAAGCAACTTACATT
>NW_015176459.1:1181229-1181373 GCF_001447785.1 Gekko japonicus | reverse complement strand
ACCCCCTGAGAAGGGGGTTCGAGCGGGATATAAAGTCGAAGATTAAATAAATAAATAAATGTCAGGGGGTGTGGCCTTATGACACACTTCCGTTGATGTCAGGGGGTGTGGCATATGCTAATGAGTTGTGCTAATGAGTTCCCC
>NW_015176459.1:1179573-1181157 GCF_001447785.1 Gekko japonicus | reverse complement strand
AACCTTCCAGTGATGTGATATACTTGTGTACTTGTGTTAAAGGGTCTTTTTGCAAGTGGGGTGGGGTCCACAGTGTGTGGGGCAGGGGGAAATCAGCCCCATGCACTGTGGCCACCACCCCGCTCACAAAAAGACCCTTTAAAGGTTCTTTTTGCGAGCCGAGCATGCAGCCCACAAACACCCCTCTCCCTCCTTCCTGATAGATTTAAAGGGCCCTCCAGCTGGTTGGCGAGCCATGTGTTCCCTGCGGATCAGCTGAAGCCCTTTAAATTGGGCAGGAGGGGAGGGAGGGGGTGGCCAGGTGGGTGATCGCTCTTGGGGGTGGGGATTGGGGGCAGGGCTTCCCCCACTGGGCAGCTGGCCTGGGGCAGACTAAAGCCCCGAGAAGCAGGGAACCCCTGCCTGGACCTGGGGGCTGGCAACCCTATCTCAGCATGTTTAAACCCTGCCAACAGGGGGTTAGGTTGGGTTTGTTTTTGGGGGTTTTTTAAGTCTTTTTCTCTGCAGAGAGCACAGGATACCGACTAGCAACCTCAGCATAAGGAGTATTGCAGAGTGGCTAACTGTAGGATAATAGTGTATGTTCTTGAAGAGTACCAGAGGACATTTGTAGCCTTTCTAGTTTTTCATCGTTTGTCCTAAGCTTTTAGAGACCAATTCCAAAACAAGTTTACCCAAAATCCTGCACAAGTCTACTAAGTGGCGTTTTCTCCTAGGACAAAGTCCTTAGGATTGCACTATTAATCTGTCACCTACTTTGGGTCTTATTTGCCTGAGGGAAGAGTGGGCTCAGCAAGGTAACAAATGCATTTCTATACTGGTTAATTTCCCACCCCCCTTACGAACCAGTGAATGAAAAAACGCTCTTCTGGCTTGAGTGAGGCCTGAAATATTCGTTTTGGGGTATCACTGTGGGGATTTTTGAAAAGATAAATACTTTTAACCACTTAGAATCCCATCTGTGTGACCATTCCATTGCTAAGAGATCAAAGGAAAGGCTGCTTCCCCTCCTTCCCTCCTTTTTATTATGGCTATCACAGGGCTTTTCTGTTAGCCCGGGCGCAGTGAGAAACCTCGATGTGAAAGAAAGTAAATCCATGCCTTCTCTGTTGTCTAAATCTTTGGAACGTGCTGCATTTAGATCAGGGAGCTTTTGTTTGCAACTCGAGCTGATTTGTTGAAAGTCTCTCTGCAAAATCCAAATGAATTCATCGAGAAATTCCCTGGAGTTAGTCAGTGCTCAGGAGGATAGCACAAGTGTGATGGTGTGGCTCTTAACATTCAGAGCCACACTTTTCAAAGTTTCAAAGGCAAGATTTTGAAAATGGAGTGGTTTTGCTTTTGTTGCATTCTATGATGCACATGGACTGATTTGCCCTCGTGGGAAGCCCGGGCTGCTCTTCGATGCTGTACAGCATGGGTGGGGCAATCTGCTCATTCAGTACAACACAAGAGGCAATTTTGTGCTCATTAATTTCGCTTTATTTGTTTGCTTCATCGATACAGCCCCTTTCCCTCCAATGGGGGGCCCAAGCAACTTACATTGTTCTCCTCTTGTTCATTTTATCCTCACAACATCCCTGT
>NW_015176459.1:1179294-1179426 GCF_001447785.1 Gekko japonicus | reverse complement strand
GACATCACTTCCAGGAAATGATGTCACTTCCCGTCCCCCCCTTTTTTTCCCCTCCTGCTAGACTGAAGAGTGGCAGCAGGAGAGTGGTACTGGAGGTGGGGGATTTGCTTCATCGATACAGCTGGCAATGTT
>NW_015176459.1:1178539-1178645 GCF_001447785.1 Gekko japonicus | reverse complement strand
AGAAAATAGGGCTACATCAGAACAAATTGGCCCAGGACAATGCACTGTGTTTCTACTGATGTATATAATACAATGTTTTGAATTGTTTAATGTATCATGTTTAATA
>NW_015176459.1:1178263-1178479 GCF_001447785.1 Gekko japonicus | reverse complement strand
GGAAGTGATGTCAGAAGGGGAAACAAAAGGGGAGGAGGCATCTTCAAAATCCTCCCATCCCCTTCCCTTCCCCAGCTGGGGGGGGAGCGAAGAAAGAAGGGGTTTAAACTTTAAATCCCTTCTCACTAGAGTTGGGCCACAGGAGGAAAGATGGAAGGAAAGAGAGAGAGCATAGAGAAGGAAAGAGGGAAGGCAAGAGGGAAAGAAACAGAAGGA
>NW_015176459.1:1153975-1178063 GCF_001447785.1 Gekko japonicus | reverse complement strand
GGGAAAGAGAGAAAGAAAAGGATAGAAAGAATAAAAAAGGAAGGAAAGATGGTAAAGAGATGGAGGGAGGGAGGCTCTCCCACCACCCCCCATCAAGCCTCTGCCAACCCCACCCCTGCGGATCCCTTACTTACCGCTTCGGCGGGGATCGGGAAAGCCGGCGGTGGGGCTCTCCAGGCATCCCCCAAGCCACAGCGCTCCCGCACGGGCACGGGGTATGTGGCAACGGGGCTCTCCCGGCATCCCCCGAGCCGCAGCACTCCCGTGCGGGCTGGGACACACAACGACGGGGCTCTCTCAGCATCCCCCAAGCCGCAGTGCTCTCCCGGTGTCCTCCGAGCCACAGCGCTCCCGCGCGGGCTGAACTAACACAGCGACGGGGCTCTCCTGGTGTCCCCCAAGCCGCAGCACTCCCACGCAGGCTGGGGAAACGTGGCAATGGGGCTCTCCCGGCATCCCCAAAGCCACAGCGCTCCCACGCGGGGCTCTCCAGCATCCCCCGAGCCGCAGTGCTCCTGCGTGGGCTCAGGGGACTGGGGGCGGGGCTCTCCTGGCCTCCCCAAACCGCAGCGCCCTTGCGTGGGCTCAGAGGACCCGGGGGCGGGGCTCTCCAGGCCTCTCTCCAGCTGCAGCGCTCCTGCACGGGCTCGGGGGACCCAGGGGTGGGGCTCTCCCAGCCTCCCTCAAGCCGCAGCATTTCTGCACAGGCTCAGGGGACTTGGGGCAGGGCTTGCCGCCACGCAGACTGCCGGAGCAGTGTTCCGGCGCGCTCCGGCCCCAAAAGACCCCTGGTTGTATCTTATTGATTGCATTGATTTACACTGTGCAATCTAGTTTGAGTATCCATGAGAAAGGCAGACCATAAATAATGTAAATACATGTACACTCCAACTGCTCCTATTTATCAGGGACAATCCCTATGTTCTGGTCTCTGTCCGTGGTCAGACATCCTCCATGCAAACCCCCCTCTCCTGTCAGCTCAGTCCAAAAGGACTAAGAATAGGCAAATCTCTGCCCTTTCCTCAGGCATCTTCTACTGATGAAATGGCTAGTCTTTTGTCTGTCAAATGTACAGGCAAGCAGGGACAAAGAGCCACTGGTCACTGTGTCTCCATCGTGAATGGAATATGTTGTATGTTTCATGTCCCAAATCCCTTCACACCCTGGAACTCAGGAAATACCTTTGGAATAATCCTCTCAAACTTGTCTCCATATATGTGTCTAAGATATCTGCATTTCTCTCACCTATGCCAGACCCGTCAAGGTAATCATTGCTGTAGAATGGTAATCCATTCAGCTTAATCCTGTCAAACATTAAGGAAAGGATTTTCTCCTCCTTTGTCTGGTACCAGGGAAAAGCCAGATTGCCCTATTATTCCACAATGGGAATCCCATCAATCCATTGTGAAACTAGCTACCGCACTTTAACATACCTTCAGGATACATTTTGGGGTATAAATATACCCAGTCTTGCACATGCTCAGTGTGACTTTAGCTGGGCACACACAAAGCTAACACCTGAGCACCTCAGGTCCTCTATGGTCTCACTGGTTGGTCCACATATCTCCTCTCATCTTACCTTGGATTCCTTCATCAGAATAAGTGTAGTATTACCCTGACATTCCCCAACCCCCTCTATTTGTCTGCTAACCACTTTCTATATCTTCTTTTATGCTTGCAGTCTCTGATCTGAATGTAAATATCTAGATGATTATTATTAGTTAAATAAATCCTATTTCTGTTACAATTTGGACTGGTCATACCCTTAAACTAAGGGTCTAAAGGGAACTATCTCCGTAAAAACGGATAGCAGATCCATGCTATACCCCAGCCTCTTGCTAATTCTGCCTTTGTGGCTAATTCCCCAATCAAAGCAAACGCAAGATAGTTATTTAATAAAGCTGTCTTGGGGTAACACCACCCTCAAAATCTCCAGGTATTTCCTAATCTAGAGCTGGTAACCCTATGGGCATGCTTTACATATAGGTCCCAAGTTCTGTCCTTGTTAAAACGATCAGGTAACAGAGGGTGGAAAAGGCCTTTCAATGACTGAGGCATTAAAGTGGCAGAGTAGACAATACTGAGCTAGATGGACCAATGGTCTGACTCTGTAAAAGGCAACTTTGGCCCCGGTCATATGGGCTGGATATTGCGGGGGGGAGGCGTGGCTGTTTGCCCCGGAGCGAACTACCGTGCGGCCACCGGATCAAACGTCCCGCCGACATCCCATGGTTCGGGGGGAGGTGCCGATCATACCTCAATCCTGTGGTGTGGCAAAGAAGCGGCGTGGCGGGGGATTTGGGTTTTTTTAACCGAAGTGTGCGCATGCACCGTTGGGTGCTTGTGCGCATCCTGTGGAGACCTGGGGGGAAAAAACCTTTTTGTGACGGGACATGGGCGGGCGCCGGATGCCACGAGCTACCACCGGAAACATGATCAGACGTCCGCCCTTGCCCCGCGGTTTCCAGAAACTAGTACCTCAGCGGTACTAGTTTTTTACAGCGCATCTTCGGCAGGAAGCCTCGGGTTCGCCATGGGAGCTCTATGCTTCCCAGATGTTGCGGTTTGATCGCGCCTGGAAAATCCATCTTCCGTCTCTGTAGTGTAGCTAATGCTCCGTGTGACCGCAGCCTTCATGTGTTTAACCAAATGTCCGGAACAAGTCTAATACATGTGAATGCATAGGTTTTTCCACATGATTGGGAAAGCATCTTTCCTGGTCATGTGGAGGAACCTTCTCTTTCCCACGTACCTCTGCATGCAGATAGGACTCTCAGAAGATCCTTGTCCATTGCAAATCCACTCCCCTCACATTTTGAATATCCACAGAAAGCTTCTGTCCTAAATCTCTGAAAAGTTATGTGGTCTATCCCGGTTCATGAGTGGATGTGGGATGCTGAGTAAGGAGCAAGGATGCCACATGCAGACTTGTTTTAGCACGTTGCAACAAAGTTCTTCTCCAAATGTCTTCCAGCTGACTTCTCTATTTATCCAAGTTGGCTTTTTCAACATTAGCCTGCCTTGTCTCCCCCCCCCAACCCCCCACCCCTTTGCAGCTTTTTAGCAAAGTTGCTCTCTGAGATTGGAATTACAGTCTTGAACTAAGGAAGATAAAATCAATACTTGTAGCAGTTATTGCTAGCTATGTAGTGTTTATAGATTTAAATATAGAAACAGTTTATTCTGTGGTATTTATCAGTGTCAGAGCCTAGAGACCTCCAAGAGTAGGAAAAACAGTGGGTGACTGACAATAAAACTGCAGGTTATCTGATATGGTGTAATTGCTGATGTGGTTGAACAGGCTGTTTAATTCTGGGAGGAGGAAAGAGACATATACCTGCCTAATGTTCCTGTGCTTAGTTCCCTAATGGGACATTAAAATATAAAAGCCTGGGAGCATCTCTTGTGTTATATGGTCAGGAACTTTCCTTTAAACCTTTATTAAGTTTCAAATGCAGGTGCATAGCGGTAGCCAAAACAGCAATAGCTGTACTTCAGCCATGCCCTGGTAATCAGGAGTGAGGTACCACTAGGACCCCTAACATGCCCAAACCAAAGGCCAGGTTTGTTTTGTTCCTTTGTGTTTGATGACAGTGGCACCTTCCACACGGGAATTTTTGTACATGTGGACTAGCATTGTCAAGGGGAGGGGAATTTTCTTTTTAAAAGCACTTTCTCAGATATAGCCATTGGTTCATGTTATTCTTGTTTTCACTTTTTTAAAAGAGGTATTCCCCGGGGGGCCTAGCAGAGCGCCCGGAGGCTACAGCCTCATCACCAGGCTTCGACGGGGGGAAGGCAGGTATAACTCACTGATCCAGAAAGTGGCAGCTTGCAGGGCCCTCGCCATCCTAGTCGTTGTTGTCCTGCAACAAAAATGGCGTTGGGTGACTCGTCAGGCGAATTTTCGCAGCAGTGGTGGTGTGGGCGGGACCGGGCTTTTTCTCCTTATTGGTGAACATATGGTAAGTAGCAGTTCCACCATCCAAACACTAACGGTGCGCATTTGGAACGTTGGAGCCCACTATGGCTTTATATATAAGGGAGAGATACTTGTGCACTGAGTGAAGTGTAAATCCAATCTCTTCTTCTTCTAGCTCTAGCAGGAAGGTAGAAAAATTTGGGAACACATTGCCTGCCTCTGAGTACCTACTGAGCAAGATGCTGAAAATTTGTAGAATCCCCCTGCCTCTCTTCTACTTTCTCTTCAATCCTAACAAAAAAATATTAGAAACTGACACCAAATTCCTAAAAAAAAGAGAGAGAGAAAAAATGAAATTAATTGCTGGATTTCAGGAATCAGTTAGGTAAAGAGGGGAAAGAGGATTTCCCTTAGCGCTGCTGGTGGACGGGAGGAATCCCCTGGTATAAAAGGAAATGTGCAGACAATATTGTGCCCAATGTGGGCATGACTTATCTCATCAGGCTCCTCCCCCTCCTCTGTAGTCCAGAGACATTATAAACTACATTTTCTCCAGTTTAAAGAGGAAACTGTGACGTGGCTGCCGGTGGAGCATCCCTCTGGATGATGCCCTGTAGCCACCATTGTGAGCAGGATGGAGCTAAGCTCCTCCTTCAAAATGGCAATACTAAGGTCTGCATCCCCCCCCCCCAGTCCTTTAAAGTGAGCTTGTTTCCTTTGCTGGCTGAGCTATGCTGTAGCACTGCAGCATAGCTCAGTAGGGATAGATGTGATGGATGCCCTTCCTAGCTGCTCCCACGCCACTCGCTGTTCCTGCCAGGCCAGAGTTACCCCCATCTGGAAGAGGCCAACCAGCTGTATGAGGTAATTGGACCTGTGGGAAAACCTTGTGTATGAAGCAAAATGAATGCTTTTGGGATAAATGTAGGACAGGAAGAAAGCCACCAAAACCAAACCACATTGATTGGGCTTCCTAGGGTCTTCTGAACACAGCCCATGCTGGTGATTGTGCATTTCTAATCCCCGCCATTGTGCCTGGGTCAGTCTCTAGCTGAGAATCCCATCTTTCTGGCTTCCATCGATGCTGCTATCAGAGGGAGGGAAGGAAGCAGCCAGGCACCCTTTCCTCATGTTTGGATTAAATTCCATGGGGAATGACTACCTCAAGAAAAAATATGTGTTGAATTCTCATTGGCTGTTGCTGCATTGGGTTTAGATGTGTGTTTCTAAGTTTGCCAGTTATTGGTTAAAAAGTGAGATAAACATATCTCTGGAGGCAACATATGCAAGTCACTGCTTGATGCTGTCATTGTCATGTGATGGGGCGTACTTGTGTGAATTGCACACGTTCAGTAACAGTGTTCTGTCGACTAGGTCATGCTCTCTCTGATTGATACCACCTCCGAGTACCTCCCAGGCCTGCTTCCAAGTGTCACATCAAACTGGAAGTGACACAACACTCTGTCTGAGTCAGGGCTTTGCAGTCATGGGGGTTTATGCGTCTGTGAGTCCCACCTCATCAGGCTGACAGCTGGCTCCCACGGAGCCATCTCCCGCTCCCAACAGAGCAACATGTCACTTGCAACCCCACAGGGGTCCTTAAACTACCATTTGGAGTTGTGGCTGATACGATTAGCTCCTTCTGTGATGCTCTTTCTGAAACCCATCAAAAGGAAAATAGCTTTAACTTCAACCATTTCCCCTTCATGTAGTTACTGAGAATAAATACTAGGAAGGCTAATGCTTCAACCACAAGCTTTACAGGCATTTAGTCAGGAGGTAGTATGAAAAGTACTGTCAGGCCTTGGCATTTGCAGAACTTGTGAATTAGCCTTCCAGATCCAGAGACAAATGCTGCTACCTTGTTGTAAGGGACTCTCTTTTAACAGCACTGTTAGGTAATGAAAGCTCTGTTTACGAAGGCTCATCTTAGCCTTCAGCTTTGCTTTCTCACGTTGTGATACTAATAAACTGATGTGGATTGCGTCTGCATAAAGGTCTTGCTCTAATTTGGTTGCCAAACCTGCCGCCAGCAGGAGATATGGAGGTGGAGAAATGGGGGGGGGGAAGCAATGTCAGCCATGTTGTGATGTCACTTCCAAGGAAAACGTGGAAGTGACATAGGGTAGCTATAGGAATTACCAAAAACTCTGTGGTTTTACCATAGAGTTTTTGGTGATTCCTAGATCTACCCTCTGTCACTTCCATGTTTTCCCCAGAAGTGACATCATAACATTGCTATTTTTTTCTCCTCCCACCACTCTGAGAGGTGGGAGGCAAATGAGGCTACTGCCAGGTGGAAGGCCTGGCAGCCACAATCCACATGATGTCTTCTAATTTTCAACTTTGGACCTTTCTGCACTAGACCTTAAATCCTGGTTCAACCCTGTCCCTGAATTTACATTCTATACTACACACGAGTTCACCCCTGTAATTATATCGGGGTATTTTTGCATTCTACACTACATTTAAGTTCACCCCTGTAATTATCTCACGGTGTTTTTTTGTTTCCACATTACATCAAGGTCACTCAGTTTCGCCCCACACTTGTCCCAAGATGAACAGATACTGTTATAACCAGGGATAACCTCTTTGCCTTTTTCCTTGACTCACCACCTGCAGCAGTAGCCATTTTCCCTTATGGCACGGACCAGGTTTTGTCATAACAATCTATTGCTATCATCAGCTACTTTCTCTGAATTTGAAGCTTTCATTTAAAAAAAACTCTAAAGATTTGCTAGCAATTACCAATTTTTTTTTAAGCACTGGGGGCAGAATCAAGGGAAATGCAGGGAAAACCACCATGGGGCTGCTCCATTCCAAGAAGAGAACCAGTTCGGTGTAGTGGTTAAGAGTGCGGACTCTAATCTGGGGGAACTGGGTTGATTCTCTGCTCCTTCACATACAGCTGCTGGTGTGACCTTGGTCAGTCACAAGTTCTCTTGGAGCTCTCTCGAAAGAGCTCTCTCAGCCCCACCTACCTCACAGGGTGTCTGTTGTGGGGAGGGGAAGGGAAAGGAGATTGTAAACCACTCTGAGTGAAGGGTGGGGTTTAATCCAATCTCCTCCTCCTCCTCCTCCTCTTCTCCTCCTTCCATTTCCACTGTGAATGCCTCTGTATTCTCAGCAGCAACAAAAGCTACCTAGGGAATCATCACCATGTCAAAGCAGCCACAATTGCCACAATGAGGGAAACTGAGCAAAAACTTTTCAATCTCCCAATAAAGTAGGGAGGAGGAGGAGGAGAGGAGGAGAAAATTGGATTTATTGGACTCAAAGAGTGGCTTACAATCTCTTGCACTCCCGACAATAGACCCCTTGTGAGGTAGGTGGGGCTGAGAGAGATCTCTCAAGAACTGCCCTTGAGAGAACTTGTGACTGACCCAAGGTCACACCAGCAGTTGCATGTGGAGAAGTGGGGAATCAAGCCTGGTTCTCCCAGATTAGAGTCTGTGCTCCTAACCACTACACCAAACTGGCTCAAACTGACCCAATCATGAGCACAGAAATGGGTATGTTTTACCCAAGGCTGTGATTCCCAGGCAGCATTACCTACAAGCCTATTACCACATTGTGGTCTATGTATAATATTTCAGAAATCAAAAAGATTGCAGTTTGCTCTTTGTTGAAAAACATTAGCATGGGGAGGCAGCCATAAAGAAATATGCTAGTGAGGCCTTTGGATCACGACAACTGGGTGCATCTCCACCCTAATAACCATGAAGCTCCTGTTAAGTACTTTCAGAAGTTCTTAAAAGAATAGGCAGCAACTCTTAGCAGAACTACTCACAAGCAGTAATTCCCAGGAAAGTGGCCTTAGAATTGTGGCCACACTGCTGTCAAGACTGAAGATCAGTATGAGCCCCAAAGTCATTGCACAAAACAAAAGACAAAAAGTGTCATTTAGAACAAACCAATAAAAAAGCCCTTAACCAATCCTGATAGGCATCGAAGCTGTAAAAATCCAAAGCGTGAGCAGGAGCTGTTTGACATCATTCCAGTCCTGCATTCTTTGAAGGAACTGGATAATCATTGCCATCCTTTTATCTTTCTTTGGCAGTTCTGCCCCCGAGCCATCTTAAAAGTTTACAGAATGCTACTGAACTTTCCGATCGGCGTGCCGGTTGCTTTGAAATCTATCTTGTTTGCCTTTGATATTTCTTATTTTTCTTTCCCCCTTTATTATAGTTATGTGCCTGAACCCTTTTCCGGCATCTCTCTTCCCTATTGATTATGGTTGGAATAAGAAGCAAACATGATTAATATACCCCTCTAAACATACACCCCTTTCATCAGTTTATATTATTGGCGCAATAATAACTGACCTTGACTAGTATGCTAAGATTGATGGCTACTGTGAGCCGAATACGGCAAAGGCAAATCGACCCCCTTTGTTTTCAGGCTGAGGTTAAACTGGGGTGGGCTGCTAAGGACTTTGTGTGGCTGCAGCTGAAACCACTATACAGAAATACAAACATAAGCTCATATCGTTACAATTCTTTGACTCTGTTTTTATTTTTTTAAGTTAGAAGCAAGGCTGATGTGAGCATACCCTGAGGTGGGGCAGCTGCTGAAGGCCAGGTCCTCTGATGGGGCCTGCTGCCACCATGTCCCCTGCTGCTCATCTGCTTGTTGTGACACTTCCCATCATCTGCACTCCTGTCTGCACATGCCACTGGCGAAGAGGTGAATGCCAGCGATACTCTAGTAGCACTACTCCCAGATGCACCGCAGCACTCAGCACAGCTGGGGAAAGGTGTGCAAGTACTAGGAGGGTTGTCAAATGAGTTTTTGGGTGGCAGGGATGCATGGGTGGGAAATGGGGGTGGAGAATGCGGGCAAGTAGCCCTGGCGGTGTGAGCAGGGGGCACAGTGGCAGGTAGAGGAGGAAGGTCATACGTCCTCACCAGGAACCAGCCCTGATATTTGAGTGCCTCAGAGAAAAGAATCCACAGATTTGGCTTGGCCTTGGCAGCCAGCCCGACCTTGGTGGTTGTCACAGCTCCCTTACCTAAATCCCAAGATCAGGCACAGGATGGGGTATGATCCCTCGGAACACATCGGCTTTTAGGAAGACACAAATGTCTAGCTGCTTCATGAAGACCACAGGAAGATCAGAGAACACCCCCAGCCAAGGCCAGGCTGCAATCCTATGGACACTGCCCTGGGAGTAAGCCCCATTGAACAACACAGGACTTAGGTCTAAGTAATCCCACATAGGATCACTTCCTATAAAATGAACTCGCCACTGGTGAGCGTATGGTTTAAGCTCAAATGTTTTAAATATGGTTCTAAAATTGGATTCTTTGAGCATATTTCAATTTAAGGTTCCTGGGATAATGAAGAGTTCAGAGAAGTGAGCCTAGTGTAGACTCTCACGTCAAATCTATACTTCAGAATTGGTTTTTTATGTCTGTTTTATATTTAGCTGTCCAGGCTTCTCTTAATCTGCTGGAAATTACCTAGAGGATGCTGAAAATTATCTGTCCTGAAAGAACTGCAGTTTGCTGGAGAGAAGGTCTGATTATGAAACCCATTTAAATATCTGGTGGGGCTATCAACTGGCTTCACTTTCAACTGGTTTTAGGGCTTGACACTGCTCAGCAGAACATCAGGTTATAAATACTCTAAAAGAAATGGATGTGTCCTCACTGAGACAGGGCTTGGGCTCCTGCCTGAAGTGACAGGCTCTCAGGAATTTCCAAGCCCATTTTGCCTGCATCCCTAATACGAATGCCTAGAAACAGATTTCAAAGACAAACCACTCACTCACCGATAGCAAACCAAGATGGGAGTTTGTTTGTTGTTCAGTCGCACAGATGGCCATATGCATCCCCAACAATGTGTCCAGCTTCTTTGATGGGCCACAGATGTGCATTAAGGCTCCAACGAGATTCACAGGTGTGGAAGCCTGTTTCCATTCGCAGATTAGAACGATTGTATTTATAATTTCCTTCCATCTTTTTTCTGTGTTTTTTTTTAATTGCTATGAAGTGTTGGGAAGCGTCAAACTCACTGAGCACGTAGATTATTAATTTCATTTGGGTGGTGAGTGGGAAACAATATTAGGGACAATTAGCGACGTAGATTTTCATCCATATAAATGCACCGCAATTGCCTCCAAAGCTATTTAGTTAATTGATCTATAAAAAAGGTTGATTCATGATCTGCAGATAGACAGATTAATCTTCGTTTGAAGCACCGAAAACATGTCTGGACAATAAGCCTGTGTGAAGAAAATATACTTATTCAATTTGGTCATCTGCCCTCTGTGGGAGACTTTGACTGTTTTTCTGTTCATCTTCCAAATGCCTATGCTTTCTTCTAAAGACTCGGAAGTTGGACTAATTCTTGTCTTTTCATTTATCCCATTTATACTCTCCGTCTTGATGTATTTTTATCTCACCCTTCCTCCAAGGAGTTCAAGACAGCTAATATGGTCTTTGCTACCACTCTCCATTTTATGCTCACAAGAACCCTGCAAGGTAGGTTACACAGAGCAACTGGCCTAAGGTCACCTGCATAGCAGAGTGGGGATCTGAATCCGAGTTTCCCTTGTGTGTGTCTGTGAGTGAGACAGGGAGCGAGAATTCATAGGGACATTTTAGTGGGTCCAGTGGTTTTCTTCAGCCACCCCAGATTGAATGGCTCAACAGCGATCGGTCTCACTTGATTCTTGATAGCCTGTGATTTCATAATTATATGTCTGCAATGACATAGCAATCCTGAGCCAACTCAGTGGACAATGTACTGCTCAGATGAACACTTCTGCATACAGCCATCCAATATAAACTGGTGGCATAACCTCCTAGCTAATTTTTAATTCTGTGTGCTCTCTGATACACACACATGACCTGTGCATTTGAGTGTCCCTATTGATTTCAGTGGAGAGTGTTAATCCACAGTTACAAAGCAGTGTGTGTATGTGTATGCAGCTCTATGCCCTCTGTTAAAATCAATGGGAATCCTTTCTTGCATGCACACGTAGAAGCACTGAATGTACATCAAAGCTTCTGAGCCTGGAACAGATCACTGAGTTGAGCTGAATTATGGATTGGCTCTAAACTCCAAAAGTGTTCAAAGGGAATCGGCGGCCTTTGGCTCCATCCTGGAAAATGAGGTCTGGCAAGGCCCAAGAGGTGAGCAAAGTTGTTGCGCTGTATAAACTAGTGCTCAGGTGAAAGTGCATTGTGCATCTGCTTGCATCATTTGGCATGGCTGAACTTGTGTAACGAAAGCCAATGCTTCTTAATTAAGGCAGTTAGATTTAGCCATGCATTGAACTGCAGTGTGTCTTTTTGCAACATCTAAATCCAGGGGAAAGAATAAATAAGCATGCCCTTGATGATGAGGTGGCCTGCAATCAGTTAACGTCTCGACATACGCAAGCTATATACCATGTAATGTATGGATTATCCTTTTAAAGCTGTGCATGGTTAATGCCATAAAAGCCATAGCTTTTTAAAGGTTTATCTCAAAAAATATTTCTTTCTAATTAAGCAAACTAGCAATAAAGTGTTCAAGTTCCAGCACAGTCTATGAAATACCCACATTTTCTCCCAGTTAGGTTTGCCGGAGTCTTGATTTCTTGAGAGGCTCTAGGATTTGGAAGGGTGGTTGTTTTTTTTAAGAATAACACCAGTGCCACCTAGAGGTTCACATCTTGCATACTCCTAAAAGAAAATAGCTTTGCAAATGTCCTCTCTATCAGCAGAGCAAAGTTTGACTCCAGTGCCACCTTTAAGACCAATAAAGTTTTATTCAAGGTATAAGCTTTCATGTACACGCATAGTTCTTCAGATACAATGTAAGAGAGAGAGGAGAGAAGCTGCTGCAGTTGCTTTAAAGGGAAGGATAAGAAGGTGATTACAGCAGCACTGGAAAGGGGGCAGAGAGCTACTTTTAATGTCTTGGAGAGTGACTTATCAGTCCTGAGTGACCTTCTGCCCACCCTTGGTATATGGAACCAGTTGTAAGGTGTTATTCTATAGCTTTCTGCAATGCTTTCGGAAGGTGTCACCAACCTGTCTTGTATTTCTCATTTTGACTAATCTCATCAGAGTCTTTAACCACAGAGTGTACTGCAGTCTGCGGTATGGATTGTAACAGATCAAATTATATAAAACATATCAAATAATATCAAAAGGGGCATCATGTTTGCAGAAATTTGCCACACATCATTGGACAACAAAACTATGGAATAAGTCCCAAAATGGGAAATGTGACATTGGTCTAATCCTACAGTTGAGAAAGAGTAGATTGAACTGTGGAAAGGGCTTAAGCTGAGCCAGATGTTAGCACAAACTGTGGTAGATTTGGAGGGAAGACACAAACCGGGGTTTGTTGGTTCTGATGCAATAGCAAGCTGCAGTTTGCACTAAAAAAAGGAAGTGACAGGTTTGACCATGGAGGGGAGGGAGAGTGCTGACACAGGGCTCATTTGTGCAATGCCGAATAATTACTTGGTATCATATCTGATCTATTCCACAGTGGTACTGTTGTGTGCTTCAAAAACTACCTGGGAATGTAAAGGCAGTTTTTAAATAATCCATCTAGTCCAGCATTTTGTCTCAATGCCAATTGTTAAGAAAAAAGAATGATTTTTCTTCCCTCTAAGGGCTGGTGAGCAGCATCCTTGTGTTGTGCATGTTCACACAAAAAATAAGTGCCACTGAGGTCAAGGAAGACTTATTCCCAAGTAGGCATGCATATAATTTGCACACGGAAGCTGCATACAAAGAGTTCTGGAGCAGGGGACTTCCAGCCCTCATTGCTACTGCAGCACTAGCCCAGATCTAGTATCAATAGGTTAATAATTGTATAAACATGATGGAGGGAGGAGGAGGAGGAGGAGAAGAGCTTTCCTCTACTCTAAGGAGTCTCAAAACAGCTTACAATTGCTTTCCCTTTCTCTCCCCACAGCAGGCACCCTGTAAGGTAGGTGGTGCTGAGAGAGTTCTGAGAGAACTGTGACTGGCCCAAGGTCACCTAGCTGGCTTCATGTGGAGGAGGGGAATCAAACCCAGTTCTCCAGATTAGAGTCTGATGCTCTTAACCACTACACCACCTGGGAGAGGAAGATCCTCTCTATAGGCACAGCAGCAGCACCTTCCTCTAGGCCTGTGCAAGCAGAAGCGAATGTGAAATTAACTTCTGGTTCAGTCAACTCCACTGTTATAGGAAATAGGGTTTTGGTGAAAGGGCCGCTTATACTGTGAGCCTCCTTTGGGACAGAGTGACACACACAGCTTCCCACAAGCTTTTCATCGTCTTCTCAGTGCAAGCAGAAGCGAATGTGAAATTAACTTCTGGTTCAGTCAACTCCACTGTTATAGGAAATAGGTTTTTGGTGAAAGGGCCGCTTATACTGTGCGCCTCCTTTGGGACAGAGTTTGACACACGCAGCTTCCTACAAGCTTTTCATCGTCTTCTCGTGTTCCTGTTGCACTGTTGTTTGTGAGGAGCTTGTTTAGTTATGGCTGCCTCAACAGTGAAATAACCTTGATGGGAGGGAGAAAGAAAAGACTGCATGCATTAAATGGTTTGTAAGGGGAAGTAATATAGCGTAGGAGTAAATCTGCATGCACGAAAACAGCTGGCTTGCCATGGTACAATCATATTTATTTGTAGATCATTTGCAAGGTCTTCTTTATCATTCTGTTACTTGTTAAAGGGATACTTTATTAAATGTATTCAGAAACATTGGTGCCGAATCCTTTGACCTGAAAACAATCAAATTGGCACTCTCCCTACAGATCCTATCATGTGTTTTTTTTCCACTTATTAGTTCAGTCGACAAGTTACAAAAGCTTAGCTCTAATAAGGATGGCCAATATTCCAAAGAGTAGCTGCAATAATGAGTGCAAAAGCAAAAGTAATATGATTTTTAAAATTTATTATTATTATTATTATTAGGACCAACCAAAGTATTTCAAAACAATGTAAAATGTTTGAGCTCTCTAGAACTCTTCATCAGGGTGGATGTATTTTTTTTAAAAAAAACCATAAGGGATGGAGGAGTTGTTTCAGGCCAAGGGGGAAGGTCTTCTGGTCCATAGCTTGTGTTAGATGTGTTGCAGGTTTAGTGAAATTAGAGGGTGCTGGATGTACCTCGTTTCATGTTGTACCAAAAGCCTTCTGGGATGCAGGAGAAAAAAATAGTAATCCTCATTTGAAAATACAGGAATCAACAGTTCCTAGGTGGCTCTCCAATGCCAAGCAGAACTTGCTCCTTCTTTCAAAGACCAAACGGCGCTGTGCTGTGAGGCAGCTCTAATGAGAAATCGCCCCAAGAGCAGAAGAAAATCCTGGTAGTCCTTATATTAACAAACCAGCAGATTAATTGAATGATGTACTGGGTAAAATCTCAACAGAAGCCAAACTGGGTAATATCTAGTGGACGGAGAGCAAGAAATCCCCATAATGAAACTTCCATCTCAGATCATTGCTTTATATTTTTAAAATATTATACAACTTTTTGGTTTTGGATCCTTCCTGGGCCAATGTGGCTAGCTATAATCTCTATCTATTTGGGAAAATGCTGAATTTAGCCATCTGAAAGGGAGGCATTATTCCATTGTGGCAGAACTGTGTGGTGTAAAAGGAACAATCACTTCAGGAAACCAGCAATGATGGAGGGAGTGAGGCTTAGTGGCTGCACACTTTTTTCAAGCAGTAGGTTCCAGTTTCAGTCCCAGCCATTAAAAGATCCAGTATCAGGTGATGTAAAAGACCTCTACTGGAGATCCTAGAAAGAAACTACCAGTCACAGTCAACAGTACTGAATTTGATAGACTCAGGTCGTGATCACACGTACAATTAGCCGTGCCATAGGTGTGAATGCCAGGTGGATTTAAAGGGCTCAATCAGACATGAACATCTGGGAAGCGCCTGCACCCATCGGCAACCCATTTTGCTCCACCACAGAAGAAGAGTACAAAGACACCAGGGAAAGTCCAGTTGCAAACAGGTTGCTACGGGCCACGGACAGACTTCCCCCTGTCTGATCACTCCAGCGCGCTCTCATAGTGTCGGGGTGGTCTGATCAGGCCATCCCAACTCCATGCCGTTGGTTTTTTTCCCCCTTCTCAGTATGTGCATCACCGCACACTCCACAGGGACCCCTCAGTGCTGAGATGCAATTCACCCATTCCCCATTTAAGCAAATTGGAAACAAACTGCAAAAAAAAACCTGACTCACCTGCGGTTGCATTTGATCATGCAGTGGTGGGCTGCCACCGCAGCTTCAAAGGACTGTGTGATCGTGCTACTGTGGTTTATCTTGCATGTGTGACCGCACCCTGTGATGCCTGCTTCAATTATATATATCCAGCCTGATAGTTCTTCCAGCCAAATGGCTTTTCTATTTCAGGGAAAGTAAGCAATGACCCACCGATTCCCCCCTCTCGCTTTGCCCCCTAAAGTGTCCCTAAGCGTCTGTTGGCCCCCAGGAACCAAATTTCAGAGGGCTGATAAAGCCACAGCAGGAGGGGTAAGTGAGAAAGTCTCATTCCATGATGTGTGCAGATAGTTGGGTATATGCCAATGAAAAGGCTTTCAGTGTCAAGATATGGAAAACAAAAAGAAATTGTGTGTATTATTCTGTATTTAAACAATTCATTTGGCTTTGATTGCTCTCCATGGTATTAGATTATGCATTTCCATCCATCTAGGGAATTGGTCTATTATGAGTCCTTCAGGTTTGGGGAAATTTGCTAGCTAATTTCACCTGGGAACACCTGGTACTGTTACACTTCGGAAGAATTAAGCAGGTCTGGACCCAGTGAACACCTGGCTCAAAGACTTCTAGAAGTCCAGTGCTTACAGCAAGAAGTTTTCTAAAGAAAGAACAAGGTATAATAAACATAATCCTAAATATATCAAATTAGCTGTCAAATCTCACACATTTTAATTCCACCTGAAGCTTGTCAAAATAGCAGGGCAGGCAATTTTATGAAATTGGCTGTTACCTTGGTAAGCCCTCATAAACATCAGAACTGCTATCCTCATTTAGAAATGGTGATTTAGTTTGAGGGATATGAGTAGTGTCAGTGAGCAATTAAATTTTAATTGAGCATAAAATAAAGTCCACTTGCTGGAAATTGCGACCTCATGGCCTTGGGATGGTCTGACCGCCACCATCCCGACTCCGTGCCGTTGTTTTCTTCCCCCTTCTCAGTATGCGCATCATTGCACACTCCACAGGGAGCCCTCAGTGCTGAGATGCAATTCACCCATTCCCCATTTAAGCAAATTGGAAACAAACTGCAAAAAAAAACCTGACTCACCTGCGGTTGCATTTGATCATGCAGTGGTGAGCTGCCCCCGCAGCTTCAAAGGACTGTGTGATCGTGCTACTGTGGTTTATCTTGCATGTGTGACCGCACCCTGTGATGCCTGCTTCAATTATATATATCCAGCCTGATAGTTCTTCCAGCCAAATGGCTTTTCTATTTCAGGGAAAGTAAGCAATGACCCACCGATTCCCCCCTCTCGCTTTGCCCCCTAAAGTGTCCCTAAGCGTCTGTTGGCCCCCAGGAACCAAATTTCAGAGGGCTGATAAAGCCACAGCAGGAGGGGTAAGTGAGAAAGTCTCATTCCATGATGTGTGCAGATAGTTGGGTATATGCCAATGAAAAGGCTTTCAGTGTCAAGATATGGAAAACAAAAAGAAATTGTGTGTATTATTCTGTATTTAAACAATTCATTTGGCTTTGATTGCTCTCCGTGGTATTAGATTATGCATTTCCATCCATCTAGGGAATTGGTCTATTATGAGTCCTTCAGGTTTGGGGAAATTTGCTAGCTAATTTCACCTGGGAACACCTGGTACTGTTACACTTCGGAAGAATTAAGCAGGTCTGGACCCAGTGAACACCTGGCTCAAAGACTTCTAGAAGTCCAGTGCTTACAGCAAGAAGTTTTCTAAAGAAAGAACAAGGTATAATAAACATAATCCTAAATATATCAAATTAGCTGTCAAATCTCACACATTTTAATTCCACCTGAAGCTTGTCAAAATAGCAGGGCAGGCAATTTTATGAAATTGGCTGTTACCTTGGTAAGCCCTCATAAACATCAGAACTGCTATCCTCATTTAGAAATGGTGATTTAGTTTGAGGGATATGAGTAGTGTCAGTGAGCAATTAAATTTTAATTGAGCATAAAATAAAGTCCACTTGCTGGAAATTAATGCCAAACTGTTTGAAAAGGCACCCTAACAATCATTTCAGGGCCTGTTTTCTAAAAAAAAAAATCTCTCAGAAAGGAACAGAGAGGTCAGAAGTCTTTGAATGAAGCACTCCAACAAAATAACTCCCACATAAATAGGTTTTATTTCACAGAATCATCACTGTATCTTAGGGAATAAACTTTTCTTTTTTCTTTTCTTTTTTTGGTATGGAAATGCTTTTGGGTTGATATACTGCAGAATCCCTTTTATCCAAAACCATAGGTTTCCTAGAACTTTCTGCCAGGCTGAATTCCAACACTGGATGACACCTTGGTTTTAATCTATTTATCTGCTCTTGTTTTCATCTTTGCAGTAAATTTGCTTCTATCTCCAGGGTGAAGCCTCTGAGGGTAGAGTGATGGTAATTAATCTGGTTTACCAATTTAATGGGACAATGTGGTACAGAGGTTAGAGAGACAGCCTAGGATGACCCAGATTCAAATCTGCACTCCACTATGAAATTAAATAAGTGACTTTGGCCTTGTCTGTTCTCTGAACCTAACCTACCTCACAGAATTGTGGTGAGGATTTATTTGCTTCATTTATAATCTGCCTTTCTCAGTGAGATTTATGGTGGATAACAAAATTTAAAACAATGCAAAAGGTACATTATAAGGCATATAATAAACAGTGTAGTAAAACTGGATTACAAAAGGTGCTTTCACACACACTGAATAATGCACTTTCAGTCCATTTTCAGTGCATTTTAGTCTAGCCTCAAGATTACTGTGGCACTGATTCAGGTGGCCCAATCAACTATGTAAAGGAAGGAGCCATCTTCTTGATTAAGTGCCGGTCGAAGAATGCATTTAATAAACTTCCTTCTCTAGTGATAATACTAGGTCCAGTGTAACCCCCAGTCTCAGCAAGAAAAGTATGGAAAGTACAGCGTCCTCCAAGACTTCTGCCTTCCCAAACACTTCTGCCTCTGTCTTCTCAAGGTTCAGTTTTGGCTTGTTCACCTTTAGCTATTTAACCACAGCAGCCAGGCACTGATTCAAAACTTCTAGAGCAGCACTGGGTCAGGTTTGGTCAGAGAAACACAGAGCTCAGTGTCATCAGTATATTGATGACACTCAACTAAAAAAAAAAGATTTCTCCTAAGGGCTTTAAATAGAGACTAAATAGTATGGAGGAATGAACTTATTGGAAAGAAAAGTGGGATATAAATTAAATAAGTAAGCCGAGACTTGCAGAATCCCACAGAACAAGTCCCGCGTTGATTATAACTGGTCTCCAACAGCAACCGTCTTTTGAGTCCAATCTCTAAGGAAAGATTTAAGCCAATCCAATGAATGGATAAAGTGGAAGAGGGGAGTATTACATATATATGGGATCTCCGTGTGACTGATTCGTTGTGTAGCACACCAAAGTTGGCAGAAATCTGGGGTTCACTACTGTTTAGGGCCAATCTGGGATTTTAGACCAAGGCTACCAAAAGGTTTGTGTATTTGCATTTTAACCATGACTTGTTTCGATGTCTAGATTCTCCAACTGCAGTTTGTTGAGCAGCACTGCCCTTTGTAGCTGCCTACGCATGATAGTAGCGGGGAAGGGAGGATATCATCCCTGCTAGGAGGCAGGACAGAGGCAAGAAGCAGAGAAACTGGATTTTAAGTACAAACCAGGGGTGTTGTTACATCTGGGAAATCCATTGCGCAAATCATGGTTTCTTGTGGCACCTGCATGCAGTCCTAGCGGGAAGAGTCCTCGGTTAATCAGAACTATCCTAACAGAATCCATGTCAAAGGCTCATAGGTTAGGCCTTAAAGCACTTAGTGCTGAAACACTGGTAAGTTTGCTGCGTTTTTAGCCACCTGTCATGCCCCTCCCAAGGCTGTGCTCTTAGCAATCCAACCTCTTAACACACTTGCTGGCCCCTTCTGAATGTTGGTATTTTGTAGCTCGTTCTCCTTTTGTTCAAGCACAGTTAATATTTCAAATCTGATTTCCATTGTTAAATGCTAAAGCCCGAAACAAAAAAGGGGGAATGGTACGGGGGGGGCGCTTTCCAAACTTGGGCGGAACGAACACTGCGCATCCCGATGGCTGTTCTATAGCATATCGACGTAAAATTAATCAAGTTTATGTCTCTTGTCAGTGGTCGGTTGTAATAGATGACAGGCGGTACTGGAGCCAAACCATCCAAGAAATGATTTGCTGGAGGCTTTGTCAGAAATCTGCTGACATTCAGGGTGCTCCTGACTGGAGCTGAGATAGGAAATTCCAGCTTTGTGTCATATATGCCTGTGCTCCCCTTTCAGGCTTGTTTTGGCTTTCTGCAGCTGTTGAAAGGTCAGAGGTAATCAGATAAGCCAGGAGGATGCTATCTGTCAAGATAATTGACTTGAGCTGCTGGGTGCAGGAGGGGCCGCAGAGAAGTATCAACACTGACGTATAGAGATTGTAAAGATGCCCCCATTATTACAAAGGTAGCCACCCTAGATCTACCCATGATCTCGGAGTATCGCTTCGCAATAAAGAAATGCCTTCCGGCATTATGACTTGTTTTTAACATAAGTCATCTTTAACGATGGAGAGATTACTTCCTTCGTAGCAGCAGCACATTCCATTTTGATGCCTGCATGCACAGGAGAGGCAATGTGGCTTATTGGTTAGAGCACAGGGGGGTATGCAGCCTTTTTGACCCTGTAAAGAGCAAACGTGTCCCAGAGGCACAAACAGCAAAATAGGGGTTCACATTGGACCCAGCTGGTGGCTTTGCAGGTTCAGGAGGTGATGACAGGCACAAGCCATGCCAGTTGTCTTATCCAGTCCTGCTAGTCTAGTATACTGCTGTTGGCATACATGCCCAGGGTCGGTTACCCTGGGTCAGAGTGCCAAGCTGGGAACAGGAATCTGGGTTCAGCTACCACTCTGACATAGAGCTCCCTGGGTGATCGTGAGCTGGTCCCTCCCTGCTTCCCTCTGCCTGACCTACTTTACAGGTTGCAAGTTGTGGAGCAGAGATCATTCTGTGCTGCCATGAGCTTCTTGGAGGAAGGGTGATGGTGATACAAAAATTATTGGCAGTAGACATTGTTATGTTCTATGTTATGTTTAAACTGCAGTATTCTGGTTCTCTCTGTTGGGATTGGCTCCCTAATAAAGACTGCCTATTGGTCCTTAAGCCATACAGAATGTCCTATCCTGAGGCTCTTCTTAGGTCCAATCAGACCTCCTGAATCTGGCAATGTTGTATATAGTTCAGTTATGAAATCATATAAGTCTGAGTGCCGCTCTTTGCAGAGCAGTCCTGAGCTGCGCAATGTTGGAATAAAGCCTTTTCTTTTGACTACCATCTCCTGCCTTCAATACTTAAAAGACATGTCTATGTAAAGTATGTGTATACAAGCAGGAACGCACAAGGCATTGCGGGCTGAATTTCCCTCTCCCCCACTATTTCCTCTTTCGTCATATATGCCTGTGCTCCCCTTTCAGGCTTGTTTTGGCTTTCTGCAGCTGTTGAAAGGTCAGAGGTAATCAGATAAGCCAGGAGGATGCTATCTGTCAAGATAATTGACTTGAGCTGCTGGGTGCAGGAGGGGCCGCAGAGAAGTATCAACACTGACGTATAGAGATTGTAAAGATGCCCCCATTATTACAAAGGTAGCCACCCTAGATCTACCCATGATCTCGGAGTATCGCTTCGCAATAAAGAAATGCCTTCCGGCATTATGACTTGTTTTTAACATAAGTCATCTTTAACGATGGAGAGATTACTTCCTTCGTAGCAGCAGCACATTCCATTTTGATGCCTGCATGCACAGGAGAGGCAATGTGGCTTATTGGTTAGAGCACAGGGGGGTATGCAGCCTTTTTGACCCTGTAAAGAGCAAACGTGTCCCAGAGGCACAAACAGCAAAATAGGGGTTCACATTGGACCCAGCTGGTGGCTTTGCAGGTTCAGGAGGTGATGACAGGCACAAGACTGAAGGAAGAACGAAGAGGCAGCCTGCCTAACCAACTAGCCAGGTGCTGCTTTCCTCACTTCAAGCAGGCCAGGTGCTGCTTCTGTCATCTTGCACAGGCCGGGCACTGCCAGTTTGGTGTAGTGGTTAAGAACGGCCGACTCTAATCTGGAGAACCGGGTTTGATTCCCCACTCCTCCACATGAAGCCAGCTGGGTGACCTTGGGTCAGTCACAGTTCTCTCAGAACTCTCTCAGCCCCACCCTATCTCACAGGGTGTCTGTTGTGGGGAGAGGAAGGGAAGGTGACTGTAAGCCACTATGAGACTCCTTCGGGTAGTGAAGGGTGGGGTATTAAAACCAACTCTTCTCCTTCTTCTTCCGTTATCTTGGCAGGCTGCCTGCCTCCCCTTGTACAGGGCTCAGCTGGGCTGAGCAAGACACCATCCTCTGCCTTGTGTGTGGTTCAGCCAGGCATTGCCCTCTGCCTTGCCTTTCACAGGGCAAAGCTGGACAGGGTGCCTCCTATTGCCTCAATCTGAGCAGGGTTCAGCTTAGAGTTTCCAGGTCTGGGTTGGGAAATACCTGGAGATTTTGGGGATGGAGCCTGAGGAGGGTGGGGTTTGAGGACTGGAAGGCTCACGGCAGCATAAATGGCATACAGTCCGCCTTCCAAAGTGGCCATTTTCTTCAGGTGATCTGATCTCTGCCACGTGGAAATGAGTTGTTATAGCAGGTCTCCAGCCACTGCCTGGAGGTTGGCAACTAGTTCAGCTGCTGCTGCCCTCTGCCTCACTTAGCATGGGGTTCAGCCAGGTCAGGCAGAGTTGGCTGTCTTACCTTGCCTTGTGCAGGGCTCAGCTGGGCTGAGTGCCGCCGTCTGCCGTGTCTCAGCTTGAGCCAGCAGATTTCAGGCTGAAAGGAGATGGGTTTTCCTTTATGGAGGCATACATCTGGCACTCAACTGCTGTCTTTCAATTCCTTTATAAAAGGATGGACCACTTAATTCTAAGATCCTCTGACTTGCCTGGGCCTGAAAGTCCCAAATGATGTGCCAATGTGTTTAATTACCATTGTGTTCATATTATTTGTATTAATGATAGTCAAGAGAGGTTTTTTTAAAAAACACCAATATTTAGTCATCGACCTGTAGAAAAGAGTGACAGTCCATTAGCACCTTAGAGACTAACACGATTTGTGGCAGGTTATGAGCTTTCATGAGTCACTGCTCACTTCTTCATCCCCTGCCACAAATTTTGTTAGTCTTTAAGGTGCTACTGGACTCTTGCTCTTTCCTACTGCTACAGAGAGATTAACACAGCCACCCATCTTGTAGTGTTCTAGCTGTTCTTCATAACGTCCAGGTTGGCTCTCTAGGGTCGATGTGGGGCACTACTTGGGGTGGTTTGAGTTTAGGGGTTGTCCACTGGTAGATGTAACTTTTTCTATAGAAATGCAAACCTAGTGTTTGATTCTGTGGATGCCACCCCACTCTAGCACCAGCAGTGCATTTAGAACCGGGCTTCTTCAGGGTATAAAAGAGTAGGTGCAATTCCATTTTAGAGGATTTCATAGAGATAAAGATGAGGAACTGAATAAAGTAATGCAGTTCCTTCCTGACATTTGCACTCACATCTGGTTTTCCACTAACTTCCAATGCAAAGTACATAGAGTTTTAGCATATGGATCACAGCAAAGCTGCTGTGATGGACTGCACTTGCGGGGAGGGCGGGGTAAAAGTGGAATAAATAAATAAAAGTGTGATGTCCATGAGCATAGATGGCTTTAAGAGGGGATTAGAAAAATTCATGGAGGATAGGTCTATCAGTGGTTATTAGCCATGATGACTGAAGGGAACCTTTGCATTCAGAGGCAGGAAACCTCTGGATACCAGTGCTAGGAGGCAAGACTGGGGGAAGGCCTCAGCCTCTGTGCCCTGTTGTTGGCTCTCCCTGTGTGAGACAGGGTGCTTGACTAGATGGACCACTGGGTTCTTAACGTTTTTACTCTAAGGAGCTCAAAGTGTATGTAGTTTGCTGTGCTTCATTTATCCTTATAACAGCCCTGTGAAGCAGGCCTATAGCTACAGTGGGGCCCTTCGGGGCCTGGCCCCCTGACTTCCTGCCAAGGCCCCCTGACTTCCATCCAGCCCCCTGGACCCCAGCTCTCAGGGCCGCCCGGAGGACTCCTGACTCTCTGGGCCACTCCAAGTGCGGCTTGCTTTCCTAGGCAGAGTGCAAACGCTGCAAAAGTGAGGTTTTTTAAATTTTATTTAAATTTTATTTTTTAATTTTGTGACGTCAGTGCCCCATGACTTATTTAAAGGCCCCAAGAATTACAAAATCCTGGCTATGGGTCTGCTGTGAGGTATGATGGACTGCAAGAGAGTTGCTGTCCCAAGTTCATCCAGTGATATTTATGGCAAGTGGGGATTTGAACTCCAGTCTCCCCAGCCCTAGTTTGATATTCTAGCCATTATGCTGTGCTGTCTCTGTAATTTACTATGGTGGCTTTCAAGATTTCCATTATATCATATTGAAATACATATATCACTGGGCAGATTTTGGCTTTCATGTTCTAGCAGAGCCAGACTTTTCCACCTGAACTCTGTGCTGTGAAATAACTTACATTCAGCAAAACTCCACCATTACTAATACTGTGAAATGCATATAGATTCTATTTGAGCATGTATTAAAGCAAGACACTTGGAAATTTTTTATCAGCCTGTGATTTCTTGGTGTGTAACAATGATATAGCATCTGAATTACTGAAAATGACCTGACTTCTAAGTAAATGCTCAACGAGCTGTGGTTTGTGGGCCAGGTGAAAAACGACAGATTGCATTGAACTTAAAATAGCTACTTCTCATTTCTTCAGTCCAAACTATAAGTGCCGGAAAAGTCACTTATCATCCAAATCCTTTTCACAAGTAAGGAGGACATATTGGCAGTCTTCTGATAATGCGGCTTATATGTGCTATGGTGCAAAGTTCATCATTCTCACATGCTGGCATTTTTGCAGTCTT
>NW_015176459.1:1130517-1153931 GCF_001447785.1 Gekko japonicus | reverse complement strand
TGGCGTGTCTGAAGAGATAATAAGGTTCTCTCCTAAAGTCTTTGAATGACACTTTCATCACTGAGAAGGTCATTGAAATTCAAGAAGCATCATAGTTTCTTGAAGGTGAGCTGGTAAGGAAGGAAGGATGTCCTCTTGTTGACATCTGAGCATGGCCAGTATTGAAATCCCATGTGTCAATTATTAGGTTTCAGCTACTCAGTTCTGATCAAGAGCCCTGCTGGATAAGGCCAAAGGTCTGTCTCATCCAGCATCCCATTTCCCACAATGGTAAATTGAGTAGCCCACAAGTAGCATACTGAAGGATCCGTCTCTGGACTCCACCACCAGCCAGACGTCTGCTGGGAGGTCACATCTAGGGTTGTTTCCCAATTTTGTAACTACGCTGTTTTGATTTACAACTTTGTATGGTTCTTAGGATGAAACTGTTAGTGTCCATGTTAATGAAATTCAAATGAAATGTTACCCTTAGAAGTGATGCCTGTTTCTATGTCAACTGTCTGGCGATGGCACCAAAGAAATAGATGAAGAAGGGTAATTTGTCCAAGAATATAGGTGAGCAAGGAAATGGTGTTCTCGACCATGCATGAAACATATATGCACTTCTTTTCTTTTAAATGTTCATACATCCCTGGTCATATCCCCTGTCTCCCAGGAAGAACATCTTAAGAAGGAGACCACCCTGTCATTGGACAGAGAGCAAGCTTTCAAAGGTGGCTGGCTTCCTTGGTTGGAAAGAACTCTGCTCTAACTGCCAGTTGTCCTGAAGTTGCAGAGGAGAGGCTAACAGGACACCAGCCAAGGTGTCTAAGGGCTACTGGGAAGATGGAACACCTTCTCAAGGACAAAGCCCCAGTGGCCCCAGTTGGACCTATGAAGGCAAGCCAGGGTCTGAAATGAGGGGTATGAAAAACAGTCTCCCCTTTCTGTTCATCACCCCTGCAACTGGCATTTTAAAGGGACATAGCCTGTCAACATGGCACAGCAAAAGCTTTCCAATGCTGGGCAAGTGCAGGAATGGCACAGCCTGTGATTTAGGGGCCTGAAGAATCTTTCATTTTAAAATAGCCACATTTCTATCTCTCGTGCCTGGTATTCTATCACAGGGCAGTACACTCTGTTCTTCCTTCCTTCATTTTATCCTCAAAACATCCCTGTGAGGTAGGTTTAGCTGAAAGACAGAAAGTTTGTGACTGGTAGAGTGGAGGGTTGAATCCCAGACCTAGTCCAGTGCTGTAACCTTTAATCTATACTGGCTCTCTCTAACCTTAAGACCATTAAGGGACCATCTTTTAACACCTTTACCTTATCTCCTCACAGCATCCTACATGGCATTTCTCTTCCAGCTGGCTACATGTGCGGGTTCCTGTTCCATAAAATTGGTCAGCTTGACACTTATTTGTCATGCAAAGTGTATCGGCTTACAATCCCGGGGCATTTTTTCCCAGGGACAGAAATCATTTGTTCCTGGGGAAAAAAGGGCATGCAAAGGTGACTTCTTGGGTGACTTCAATGTCCATGCCAATGATGCGGCACTGGGACTCTCCCAATATGTAACAGCCCCCACTCACAGAGCCAGTCACGCGCCTGATTTGATCTTTGCGACGGAGGTTATAGTGGACCGGATTAGTGCTACGGCTGTTCCATGGTTGGACCACCATGCCCTGAAGGCCCGTGTGAATGTGGCACCCAGACCCTGTTTGGGCAGCAAGCACATTTTAGCTCTCCCGCAGAGCCAAATGGACCCTCAGTGGCTTCAGATGGCCCTACAGGATCCTATGCCCCCTGGCAGCTCGTTAGATGAGCTAATCGAGAACTGGAAAAGCCAACTCTCGACGAAATCGCTCCCCGAAGCCCTCTGAACCCTCGCTCTAAGCGGGCTCCTTGGTATACCGAGGAGCTGTGGCTGATGAAACGAGGGCTCAGATGACTAGAGAGATGGTGGCAGTGCACTCGCGATGAAGCAACAAGAGCATCCTATAGGATGTTTATGAGATCCTATGAGATGGCAGTCAAAGCCGCGAAGAGAGAGTTCTACACGGCCACGGTTGTGTCTGCTAGCTCATGCCCAGCACAGTTGTATTTGGTCATTAACAGACCTGCCCCAGGGCAGGTCAAATGCTTGGAAATTGGATATCGGCTGTGAGGCCTTTGTGAGCTACTTTCCAGATAAAGTCTTGCTGCTCCGCCGCAATCTCCTCGCTACAGTTGAGACAGTGAGCAAATTTGAGGCCCCATGAATGTCTTCTACTTCTATTCTGGATTATTTCAGTCCACTCAGCCTTGAGGAAGTCGACAGATTGCTCTCAACAGTATGCCCAGCCATGTGCAACCTTGACCCGTGCCCTTCATGGCTCATAAAAACTGGCCATGAGGGGTTGTGAGGTGCCCTCAGGGATATTATCAACAAGTCCTTCACAGAAGGGCTGTTCCTGGGGGTACTCAAGGAAGCGATGGTCCGCCCTCTCCTGAAAAAACCCATCCTTGGACCTGGCCAAATTGGCCAACTATCAGCCAGTTTCCAATTTGCCCTATTTGGGCAAATTACTGTAGAGAGCAGCGGTGATTCAGTTGCAGAGCTTTATGGATGACACTTCCATGCTAGACCCATTCTAGTTCAGCTTCCGGCCAGGCCATGGGACAGAGACAGCACTGGTCACCCTCACAGATGACGTCCAGAAACATCTGGATCGAGGCAGCATGGCAACACTGTTGTTGTCGGCGGCATTCGACACAGTCGACCATCAGTTGCTGATCCACCACCTCGCCGACACAGAGATTCAGGGGTTTGCCCTACAATGGCTTGTCTCCTTTCTCCAAGGTCAGGGACAGAGGGTGGCAGTAGGGAAACAGACGTCCCAGAGGTACCCGCTGGTTTGCAGGGTTCCTCAAGGGGTGGTGTTATTCCCAATGTTATTCAACATCTACATGCGCCCCTTTGCCCAGATTGCCTGGAGGCATAGGCTTGGGTGTCACCAATACGCAGATGAAACTCAGCTATATCTGTTGTTGGGCGGTCAGTCCGACTCGGCCCCAGATGACCTGGAGTGGGCGCTTCAGGATGTGGTGGGCTGGCTTAGGCTGAGCCGATTGAAATTGAATCCAATGAAGATGGAGGTCCTGTGCCTGAGTCGGAGTGGCTCGGGGGTAGGGATCCCACTACCGATCTTTGATGGGGCACCACTGGTGCCAGCACTGAGGGTCAGGAGTCTGAGAGTGCTCCTAGATGCCACCTTAACAATGGAGGCCCAGGTAGCAGCCACTGCCAGGGCAGCCTTTTACCAACTGTGGCTTCCTTGAACAGAATGACCTGGCAACAGTGATCCATGCTATGGTCACCTGTGGTTAGACTACTGTAATGCTCTCTACATGGGGCTGCCCTTGTCCCAAATCTGGAAGCTGCAACTGGTGCAAAATGCGGCGGCCAGGCTGTTGATGGGTCTCTCCATACAAAACCACATCCAGCCTGTGCTGAAGGCATTGCACTGGCTGCCAATAGCATACCGGATTCACTTCAAGGTGCTCGTTTTGACCTTTAAAGCCCTATGTGGTCAGGGGCCTGCCTACCTGAGGGACTGCCTTTCCCCATATGTGCCCCAGAGAGCACTGAGGCCAGGGTCATAAAATTGCTTGACTCTCCCTGGCCAGATTGACCATTTTCAGTGGCGGCTCCTACCTGGTGGAACAAGCTCCCGGAGGAGATCAAGGCCCTGCAGGACCTTTTATACTGGATAGGGCCTCTCTCCAGCAGACCATGTATAGAAATTTCCTGCCATCTGTTTATATTTAGCACTTTATGTAATTGTTCATACCGAAATTTTATTGTATTTATTGTATTTTAACTTGTGTAAGCCTCCTTGAGCCAGTTTGCAACAGCAAGGCAGGATACAAATTGAAGGTAAATAAAAAATAAAAAGGCATGTAATTATGCAAGGGTTGTGATCGTGCAGCAGATGATAAATTAGAGAAAAAGAAATAGTAATTGGGGAAAATTGGGCATTTGCTTTTTCTTCACTCTTCTGCTTATGTGCTTGGTTATATTTTTGCTTTCTCACTTTTGTGAGATCTTAGGCATTTGGTTCCATCTACATCATAAAAAGTCCTTCCAGCACTACATAAAGGTGCTCTTTAGCTGGCCTATACCCCATGTAGCATTATAATTGGTACCTTCATTTGCATCTCCAGAAGAGCCACAGATGCAAACATCTTTGGACACAGAGTTAATTAATGCTCCCAGAGAGGGTTACCTCCAAGGAAGCATTGTCTCAGGTGTTGATATACCTGTACTTGGCAGACAGAGTAAAGAATTCAGTCTGTGAGCTTCCTGGTCTATCAGTTTGTACAAAGTCTCAACAATATTTTAAAACAGATTTCTCCTGACAAACATTTACAGCCTTTTGTCCTGAAACATCAGAGTATCTCCCACCACCAAAACTCCCCCCTTTTTAATCTTGAATTTCCACTTTAACTTTTTCTCTCAAACTTTCCCTCTTGAAACTGTTTCCTTTGGATTTCTCATTTCAGCCTGGCTACCCAGGAGGCTGTAGTTAATTCAAAGTCTGGTGTCATCTGCAAACTTGGCACTGTATAATGCAAGTCTGAAATTAGGGGACTGAATTCAGCTTAGCAGGCTAAAGAAAGGGGGAGGTTTAAGCATCTTTATAACGATGCTGCAGTCTGGAAGCTGCTTCTGAAATAACTTACAAAGCTTCCAAACTTGTGTGTTCTCCCACCCAGAAACTTGTGGTATGCAGTCACAAGAGAGTAGGGAGGCCTGTTACTCTCTTGGCTGTTCCAGGACCCTTCCGTGAACGTTAAAATATATCTGTTTAGGAGTAGTAGTACTATATCCTCTGTACACTGCAAAAAAAGGGGGAAATAAATATAATTAAAGCAAGCTTCTGGCCTCTTATTTGTGAAGATAAAATGCTCTGTAAGACACAAGCCTGCTCTAGGATTGCAAACCTCCAGGTGAAGCCTTGAGTTCTCCGGAATTACAGTGGATCTCCAGATTACGGAGATCAGTTTTCCAAAAATGAAATGACAGCTTTGGAGGACAGTATTTATGGAAGCACATCCCCAATGGCTCTCACTGAGCTCTGCCCTTTGCCCTCTGCCCTCCCTAGGCTCCACCCTCAAGTCTCCAAGAATTTCCGAAGCTGGAGTTGTCAAACCTAGCCTCCTCCCACATTCTAGCAGAGAGCACATAGTCAGTGTGATGTAGTGGTAAGAGTGACTAGGACCTCGGGATGCCAAGTCCCCCCAGGGGGTGGGGAAACCCCCACCCGGGAGGCCCGTTCCCCCCCACCGCCGCCATATCGGGCCCCCAGGGGAAACCCCACCCCCAAAGCACGTCACACGGAAGTGACGCAAGCATGTCAGGGACATTGGGGGCGGGACCACAATCATCCGAGGGAAAACTCTATGGTTTTCCCTCGGATGATTGTGGCCCCACCTCCAACGTTCCCAACATGCTTGCGTCACTTCCGTGTGATGTGCTTGCGGCGCGCGCACGCGAAGACTCCCGGAGCAAGGCTGGACTCCCCCGCTCCGGAACAGGTAAGCACTTGGCAACCCTACTAGGACCTGGGAGACACAGGTACAAATCCCTGTTCTGTCACAAAGTGGACGGGGTGGCCTTTAGAACCAGCCATACACACTCTTGCCTGAGAGGGTTGTTGTGAGGATAAAATGGAGAAGATAGGGTTGCCATGTCTGTCCTGGCAACCAGCAGGGGATGGGGAGTACTTACCAGTAGAAAGAAGAAGGCTTAGGCCACATTGCCAGCATCACACAGGAAGTGTTATCATCATGCCAGTGACTTCTGGGCAATGTTTTGGTATTTGGGCAAAAAGTCTAAGGTAAAACTGGCTTCTACCATAGAGTTGTTGCCCAAATACCAGAGCATCACCAGGAAGTCGCTGGCATGATGACATCAATTCCTGTGCAATACCAGCAATGTGGCCTGGGCTTTTCTCTTTCTACTGGTAAGCCCCCTTGCCAACTGGGGGAGGCAGGGCCTGGTGGTAGAGGACCCCACCTCTGCCAGGGGTCTGGCAACTCTAGCAGGAACCCTCCCTCCCTCCATGCTGTCACCCCAAGGCTAACTAGGATCCTGGGGACTCTAGAAATTCCTTTTCCTGCAGTTGCTGTATAACTCTGGGGAAAGTGAACAGGGTCCAGGGGACTTATTAAAATGTAATGTAATTGACTGTAAGATGGTTGGAGTTGCTGTGGAACAAAAAACACAAAGGACAGCCATGTTGGATTTTTTTGTTTACTTCATTCATTCATTGTTTGCCTACTTCAAGTTGTATCCTGAGGAACAGGCTAAAGAAGCCTGGATTTTGGACTGGTTAGGACATAAGAAGGAATAGCAGGAGCAGGACCAGTTGCTCAATATAGCTATGGCAAATTGGCGAGCACGCTGAGGCATCATCTGATGAAAGACTGTTCCTATTGCAGCCCATCATTCATTGTGAAGCACTGTAGGTTGAAGGAGAACACCCTTGGTGCTGAGAAGCATAAACCAAACCCTTAGTGCTCTGTGCAGCTTGCTGGTGGAGGGGCCAGAGGCTTGGCACCTCTCAGCATATTTCATATGGGGGCAAGGACAAACAAAGGCATCATAATTGATGGGCAAGTTTGGAGGTGTGGTGGAGTTTCTTGTATGACAGTTGATGTTGACTGCCTAATGCACCCCATCCTTAAATATGCTAACAGTTTATGACATTGATCAACAATAAACTAGATAAACCCAATTGTTTTTGTCTTGTGTCTTCATTGGTGGGGAGGTGCCTTGGGCAGTAACGATTGAGTGTGGTTAGAGGCAATTTCATTTGCATTATTTACAAAGCTAACCAACTAGGTGTATTTGTACTGGATTTTGGTCAGCTGTATTTCGATTGCACAATCCTATTACCTGCTGGCCGATTTCTCACAGAGTCAGATAGATGGCACTTGGGAACATCAACACCAACTACTGCATTACACAGATGATACCCCTGGGCTACAGGAAAATGAGGAATTCCGTTTGGTGGATCTCCAAAGGTATAGTCAAGAATAATTTTAATCAACTTAAGTTTTGCCACTGACATCCGAGAAGCCGTCTTGGAACCTCTTCTTCAATCACACAAGACTGCATCTAACTTATTTATTAAAAGAACTCTTGCTTTGAAAGAAACCCCATTCTCTCTTTCAGAACTTTTCTCAAGGTGGTAACAAGGCCGTGGAAGCAACTGTGACAGAACTGTGCTAAAGACCTTTTACAAGTTTTGTTGCTATAAAGGCAGATGTGGATCACTCACTGCTTAATGCTATGAAGAGCTGCCAGAGACAGCTCTTGCAGCTGGCAAGAATGGGACAGAACCAATTCCATTATTTATTTATTTATTTATTTAAGAGATTTCCATACCACCTCTTCAGTGTCCTGCTCAAGATGACTTACGATTAAAATCATCACAATATAAAAAACAAGCCATTAAGTCAAGCCATTAGACAGAAGCAGCTTTAAAAGTTTCCATGTGATAGAAGACAACCATTAAAAAGCGGATAAGACAAGCCCCCTATTAAAAGCTTGTGTTTTGGTCTGGAGCCTAAAAGAAAGTAAAGTAGGTACCAGGCAAGCCTCAAGGGGGAGGGCATTCCAAAGGCAAAGTGCCACGGCAGAAAATGCCCTGTCTCTAGTCATCACCTGCCTCACCTCTGCAGGTGGGGGCACAGAAAGCGGGGCTTGAGAGGTAGATCTTAACTGTCTGGAGGGATAGTATGAGATGAGATGGTCATGTTATGGGTAGAATGTACAGCAGCGTTAGTCAAACTGTGGGGTGGCTAGCCCACACACTAACCTGCTGCTGTGGGATATATCACCTAATGCATGCATATGTTGGTCATGGTGGCTCCCTTTGTCCTAACCCTTTGTGTACATTTGTGGCTTGCCATGTGAAGCAGGAGGGGAGTGGGAACTGCACCCAGATCTGTTTTTAAAACAGTTCGAAGTGCACCCCTAGGCATCTATTGTGTCTTGAGAGACCTAACACTTTTAATCAGAGTATAAGGATCAATGGAGACCAATCACAAACCTAATAACAAACAGCCCAATATATTTTAACAGTTGTAATAAAATAAAATTTACATTTAATATGATTTTTAAAAGAGCCTAGCGAATCCCAGTGGCTTTGACCTTACTGGTCCGATCTCTCTCTCCCTCTCTCTCTCTCTCTCTCTCTCTCTCTCTCTCTCTCTCTCTCTCTCTCTCTCTCTCTCTCATCTCACAGCCTAATTCTGCCCTTCTGCTAAGTAGCATATAAGGTTTCCCTCTTCTCCTGGGGTTGCCAGATCCCTCAGTGGAGGTGGGGGTCCCCCACTGCCAGGTCCTGCCACCCAACCACCAATCAGATGGTCAGTGGAGGAACTTACCAGTACAAAGAAGAAAGCCCAGGCCACATTGCTGGCATTGCACTGGAAGTGACATCCTCATGTCATTGACTTCCGGCTGGCATTCTGGTATTTGGGGGGGAAACTCTATGGTAGAAGCCAGTTTTACCATAGTTTGGCAGAGAGTGCCAAATACCAGAGCATCAAATAGAAGTCACTGGCATGATGATGTCACTTCCTGTATGATGCCAGCAATGTGGCCTGGGCCTTTCTCCTGGTAAGTCTCCCCATCCCCTGCCGGTTGCCAGGAGGGACCTGGCAACCCTAGTTCCTGCCCACCCATGCCATTTTCCCAATCCAAAACAGCTGTCCATTTCAGCTCTGGGAACCCAAACCCAACTCATCAAAAAATGTAGACTACCTACAGTATCGGGGGATCACCTCCTGCTTTCTGAATCAACCTCATCTTAAAAACATAATAGTTCACTCAAGGGATGCATTACATAAGTTGCAAAACTTTCATACATAGCAATTCCTATATCCCCAGTTTGCAGCCACTCTGTATAGAAATTGGGATGAATCCTGAATGCATTAATTGGCTCTAGATGCGATAATGCTTGGCCCTGCAGATAAATCCATCAAAGCTACCAGTCGCAAGATGTTGTTAGCGGAATGAGGCCCCCATTTTCAAAAGCAATATGCCACTGAATATAGCTTGCAATGGGGGCAACAATGAGGGAGTGCTGTTCCCTTCATGCTCTACTTGTGGGATTCCTGAAAAACATCTGGCGGTTTGGATGCTGGATTTTATAGACCTTGGACCTGTGTCCCCACATGTTAGATGGCTGCAACTTAAAAGTGAAGAAAAGATTCATTTGATTTATTTTGCAATTAAATATCTGTAATATTGTGTTAGCTCACATAATAATGATTTCATATCCCTGTCTTAATGCATAAAAATGTGTTTTAGTTATAGTCATGCACAGTTCTCTGGTACAAAATTCAATGAAGACCTACCATTTCTGCAGAAAAGTCTCTGTTTGACTGCCCCATTTTATATGGACATAATTTGTTATTTTTGACCATTTTTTGCATAATCTCCTATTTTATTTAGTCATTGATTGGGACTTTATTTGCTTTCCAATATTTTGCATATAATACTGCAGCTGCTATGATGGTGCCAGTATCTTATTCTATGCCATGGGATAATATTTTTTTAATAAGTCAATAAGAATGTGATTAGATCCAGCAAAATTTCATAACCTAATATTTTAGTCACTAAACCTGTCAATGAGTCTATTGGCAACTGACTAAGAGAACAATTTATGAACTGGGAAGTCCCAATCCAAATCCACCTATCCAAATCCACTGACTAGTTGGCAAAGACACACTTTCTCGACCTCAGCTTCTCTCCTTCTGCACACTCATCTGCAATTGATTTGTTGTAAGGATTTCAATGTAATGCATGTAAAGCACTATGAACCCTTAAAATGCAATATAATATGATACTGATGTTATATTATTGTTATATATCTGGCATTTTTGTCCCATCTTACCTCCAAGGACTTCATGCTGATATATAAGATTCTGCATTTTATCCTAACAACCATGTGAAGTAAGGTTAGTTGGAAGAGAAAGCAGGTGGCCCAGGATCACCCAATAAACTTCATTGTGAGCAGGACTTGAACCCAGGTCTCACCAGTCTTAGACTGACTGACATACTAGCCATTGCATCACCCTGGCTCTCAGTGAGCTTTTCAACCTTGAGATGTCTTTCCCAAACTTTTATGCCCAAAACACTTTATATAATAATGATTAAATGTTGGTTTATTTTAGATATTGTAGGGTGTGAAGAAATGCCTTTTTTCATGGGAGGAGTGCCTTTATCACTCCAGATGGTCTGTATGAGGTTACTGTATGAGGTTACTGTGCGGCATTGTGGACTTAGGCATGCAGATGCATCTTTTCAGGAGCTGACAAAAAACTTGTGGAGCAGCAGATCAGAATTTGCAGTGGTTCATATTGAATATATCACAGCTTTTTGCAAGGACTGGGATTTGCACTTGGAGCATTTAGCAAGGGTGGTAGGTGCCATCCAGGGGGCAGGTCTCAGTATCAAGCAGGAAAAATGGCTGTTTGGAATGCCAGAGGTGGTCTTCTTGAGATACAGAGTGGGTAGAGGGAACATTCTACCAGTGATGGACAAGGGAGAGGCAATCCAGAGCTGGGAATCCCTAAAGACCAAGAGGCAGGTGTTACCTGAAACACCGGGTCTCTATTTGAATTATGATGGGGGACTTTAGCTAAGAGACCATTTCTTAATGGGTGCTCAAACTAGGGATCGTCCTCTAACTATACCAGAGTCAGAACCCTCTCAGAGCAGCACAGATGACAGACAGGAAATATCTTTCATGAATTTTTAAAAGAAAATATCCCTAATATATTCAGCTTAATTTCATAAAAATATCACACACGCAAGAGCTAAGAAAGAAAGGGCTGAAGTGATCTTAAGATATCAGAGACAAAAGAGGGCAAAGCATTGATGGGGTTATATCTACCTTTCCAGATGTGCAGACATCCATGGAGAAGGGATTATGGCTCAAACAGAGTTTGGGGGTGACCTGGCAGTTGGCATCCTGGGGCAGACACACAGTTTGAGGCCATGTGCTTTGGAGAATGTAGACATTAGAAAAACAATGCAGACCAATAGGAGTCCTTGAAGGGCTTGTCTCAAGTGAAGACAAAAGATTACCTGGACCTATAAGGGCTCTCATGGGGTGTGACTCCAGGAGGAGCAAAACCTAGGTTTGACCAGTGAAGTTTCAGAGGGGCAGAGTCTGGATTAACAATAGCATTGATGGAATTAGCCAGGTGTTGGGTAGCTCCACTGGAGCTGGTTTAATGGGTTTGATGACCACTGATGGTCCTGCCAAGGAGGGTTGAATAGGTTCCCAGATTTAGACAAAAGGTGGGGAAAGGGTCCCTGATAGATGCCAGGAAAGATCGCTAAACATCGTTAGCCGAATTGCTTTATTTATAGCAATTGACAATTTATAAATGGGTTCTTGCCAGTTTATACCAAGGCGGTTGTGGTTAAAATAGATGTCTTTTACTTAAAAATATATCTCATACAAACAATACTGATGCACTCACACATTCAATCAAATTTCTAATAATTACAGTTGGAAATAAGCACGGTTGCATTAGCAGGTAGGGGTGATGGTGGGCGATACTTATCTGTCTTGCAGCTTGGTTGTTCCAATGAAGAGCGGATGGGAAGAAATGGAAAATAAAAAGGATCCACACTAGCAGAACTAGCCGGACTGTGTGGGGGTCTCTTGACTGCAGATCAAGAGATCAAAGTAGAGGCAAGGGTTAGGGATAGCAAGTGGGACTCAAGAAGAGTAAAAGCAGACAGGGGTCTTGACCCACCAACCTGTTAGTCCATCCCAAAAACAATCCTAGTGGTTGCATGTGGGAAGGGGAGGTTACCTGAGAGGGGTGGCCAATATTGTAACCTAAAACCTTACTCAGAGTATGGCATCTGGACAAGTGTGAAACCTAGGCATCAGGATGCTCCATTGTAGTGCTGATTAAGATGGCCATTCCATTGATAACCAAATGTCCATTTGGCAGGAAATGCCTTTTCAGGAACAAAGCAGTGATGGGTGGTATGTGACCACAAACAGCTCTGCAATGGGGGCTGTCTCTTCTCAAGGTTGTTGTTTCTCATTGCTCACAATAATGGAGGTGTGTGCTTCTTCACCAGGCTGGGTAACTGTATTGCTGAAACCTTATTCATGTGTAAGGCATGTGCAGGCACCTTCTATGTGTAGTATCACAACGGGTGACCTAAAGTGTACAGCTTTCTGAGCCTATGTGTGTGTGTGCACAGTCCATTGTGTGTAGCAATAAGTAGTCCATAAACCAAATATCAGGCTTATTCTCTAACAACATTTGAATGTTTTATTGGTTATTTTTTTATCCTGAGGGATGGAGCAGGAAGGACAGTTGTGGAGGCAAAGGATTTCCACATAGACATAGGTATCACACAAAAAGGACTAGGTGACGTTCTGGAGACAGAAAGGCTATTCACTAGATGGCCACTGGATAGCTTTAGAAATGCAGACTGTACCTGGTGGCACTGTTTTATATACAAACCTTACTGGGTGGAGGGGGAGATTGGAGATTGTCTTGGAGGGCTGCTTTGTGCAAAACCTGAAATTGAAAGTCTTTTGCAGAGCTGCGGCTAACTCTGTGTTTCAGAACCAAGAGTGTCTTCCTTGGCCTGAGTTTGTGGGTCTCCAGTTCAGGTTAAAAGTGGGGTGCCCCTGCTGTTGGAGCTACCCTAGAGTAAGGCAGAGCCTCTGGGTAATGCAGGTTGGGGCTTTTCTGGGTTTGGCAATGGTGTGGAAATTGAACACATTTAGGCCTCATTTGTGGGAGGAAAGCATTCACCCTCTTAACTGACTACATTTCTCTGCTATGGATGCAAACTGTGAAGAACATAAACACCAAACTTCAGAGGTGGTCTTGGAAAACTGAGGAGTTCAACCTAAAGATTGAACATATTGCACATATTGCAGGACGCAACAACATGGTTGCTGATTTTCTTACCAGGAAGGACAGACTCCTAAAGTGGACTGATTCCTGCATGTGGTTAGGTGCTAGATGACTTGTGTGTACTGTGTACTATGTAACTTGTAAACTTCTTATATATGATTTGGTTGGGTTTGCTGCAGATAAACCTTCTGTAAAAGGTGCTCTTCCACTGAGATCTGGTGAGGGGGAGGTGTGAAGAAATGTGTTTTTTCCTTGGAGGTTTGATCTGAGCAAAACCTCCATGCTGCATTTTAAAAGCTTTTTTTCTCTGAGGAGAGACCAGGCAAAAGGGGGAGAGAGTCAGTTCAATGGCTTCCCAGACATACCTCAGCTCACCTTCATACAAGTGCTAATATATCTAGCCAGAGAAATAATGGGTCAAGCTCTTCCCCATCCTCAAGCAGGAAACAGAGACTTGGAGGATTTTAGGCTAGAACAGATCCAGGAATAATCTCCAGGAAGAAGCCCTAGGAAATGCTTCTTTGTCTTGGCATGCCCTGGTCTGTGGGTGGAGAAACAGATATAATACAAACTCCTTGCAGGAGGAAAGAGCTCTCTTTTCCTCAAGTGCTGAGGCCATGAGGGCACGGAGACCTCTCCACTGAGGAGGCAGCCATTGACCATGTAGTTGGCCTGGACAGCTGAAGGGAACTTCAAGGTACGGGTCACTTGGTAGATATCTGTAACTTCTTAAAGCTAACGAGCCTTCCTATATTTTAACATCTGATAGGGAACGTATAGGAAGAGGGACAGAGGATTTGCATTTTACCCTGTTCTGGACCTGTGCTAAAAGTATGCTTATGAACATTTTCTTTTGAATAAATACTTTATAACTTTTGATGCTGGTAGTGGTTCTCTGTACCACATAAACCTTCACTGTCTCAGACATGCTATTTTAAAAGGAGTGCCAGGAGGAAGGAAGGCAGTTGGCAAGTGGCTATTCCTCCAGGGGCATAAAAGGCAGTGAACTGTCCCCATGGTCACCAGGTGCTGGGCAGCGGGAGACACTGAGGCAAAGCTTCAGAACTTGGAAGAGAAACTGAGAGTTCTGACCATCCCAGTGGGCAATTCCTTATAAAGGTCAGGTGGTGTTGGTGAGCTACCCAAGCATGGAAGAAAGGCCTCTCCAGGTGTGGAGAAACACCTAGGAGGGCAGCATGGCATAGCACATGCAGGCTTAGTTTCCAAAATCTGATGAGTTCCGGATACCCTAGGCCATCCAAGTCAGTGACCTTTAAAGCTACAGATTCCTAAACCACAATAAGTCTGGCAGTGCTTAAATCCTGTGCCTCTTTGGCCATACATAATTCTGACTTGCAGAGATTTGTTCTTTGCTTACAGCAATATTTGATATATAACAGAAAGTCCATGTGAAGCTGTTTGGTTGATTGTGAGGATTTAAAAAGCCCCAACTTTTATGAACAGCCTAGAGTATAAAACTCTTTCTTCAATAAAACAAAAATGCAAATTTAAAAAAATGAACAGCCTAGAGGTAGGTTATTCTTATTGCCATAGGTGACCAGACCATTGGATGTTTACAAGCTTGACAATGCCTATTCTGATACCAAACAATGTGAAAATGGCACCAGATAGAGGTGGCAACTCCTAACAAGATGAAAAATGGAACCAAGTCTCTCAATTGGCTGACAAAGGCATACCTTCTCCAAAGCAGTCTGGTAGCTCATTTTCTCTGTGTTCTCCTTGCCTGCATAAATATAATCGATAATGTTCCCCCGCATATCATATTCCACTTATTTGCAAATAGCTGCTACATGTATTTGAAAGCTGTTCTTCAAGCAGGCCTTAAATTACTGAAACGTCCCAAAATCTAATAGTTGTTCGTTAACATTCCAGTGCATCAGAAGCTTTTACTCCCAGCTGTTTCCTGCCTTCTCGACAGCCAGTCAAAACTTTGAAATAATGGGGGGGGGTTGCTTTATGGTTTCAATGGTGTGGGCCACAAACTGTGCTGCTTCTTTGCTGCTCCTCTGAGATACACTGATGTTTGATATACAGGAAAGATTTTCAGTAATCGCTAAAAGCTCCTGTAGATGTGGCGATGGCTTTTATAACAGCCATATAGCATCATCTGCTGCTTTGGTAAAAGGTTTTTAAGTAGTTCTTTAAAACCAAGAAATCACTTCCTTTCATTATTACACTTTTCAAGATGACGTGTCAATTTGCATAAATGCTTTTTGCCAAACGCTCCTTATTAGTCATTGGCATGCTAAATAAGACGTTAAAGCCATTTGCATTTGATCCTCAACAGTTTTGTATCCTTTTTTAGTACATGAGGCTTGGTGGGTTGAGTTTAAGACAAATCATCAGCAGAAACCCCAAGAGACATGTTTGGGTCTGGTCTCTACCACTGCAAATTGTAGGTGTAGATGACAATGTCTGACTCTGAATGCTCCCTCCTTAAACGTTAGGGACAGGGTTCTTTGAACGCCTGTTGGTTTGGTTAACTTTGCTCACCGCTTGTGAACAGGAAGGCAATTTTTCGTCAAACACTTTGAGCCTGTTTGTTCGGTTACTTTTTTTAAAATAAAAAATAACAATAACAATAACAATAACAGTAACAAATACAAACAACCATCGTATAACGCTATAATAAATTTCAGGTCTCACAAATACAGGGTTACTTTTCAGTCTCTCAAACAGTATGGTGCAGTTGGCAGTGTTTCATGGATGCACATTCTTAGACAACCTGATAGGACTCTTACCCCCCCACCCCATGCAGATCTGTTGTTACTGCATGCTACTCAGCAGCCAACTATGTAAATAAACTGAGCTAATCAATGTTAGCCAGTGATTATCAACATATTGTGGGGGGTTTTAAATTCTTTTTATTGGTTTTCCATAAGCAAACAAAAGAAATACAATTATAAACTTGTTATAACAAGTAACATTTGAGATCAAAAATGAGTGTGACAAGTGTAAGACAACAGTAACAACAGTAAAATATAAATCATTGACATTATAACAGTTTATCATGTTATTAGTGTTATTTCATGCATACAATTATTGCACAACCTCATTGGAGCCCATAATTCCCATTACCTAACCCAACCATTTATGACACTGGGTAGTATCATCTCATCTATTGCACAGCTACAAAAGCCCCTGCAAGGTATGGAAATTATATTCCACAACTACAACTACTGCACAGCTGCAAAGCTGTTCAACAGCTGTTTGAGGCAGATGGCAGACCGACAAATAGATCAGACATTCAGTTCATGGGTGATTACAGCTGTCAAACATGATGTGTACGTCTATCAATAGGACCATCTATCAATAGGAACAAATAGGAACAATTCCAAATTTCTTGTGCCTACAGTTTCAACGCAAAAATCCACATTTCAATTTTGTTCCTTCTTTGTGCAAATCTGAACCCAGGATTCTTTATTTCCATAATTTATTTTGTTTTCTCACACCCTTCTTTTCCCATAAAAGGAAGTGTTTTTCAACTTCAATAAATCAGCAGATGTACACTGCATGTATATACACTGTGTATAAAATCACTACTAACCTGAAATGAGACCACTGGTTCAGCTAGTCGAGTATTGTCTCTGCTGACCATGACACTCTTAAGCAGTGGTCCTTTCTCACCTGATGCTTGAGATACTTTTTGATTGGCAATGCCCTAGAATTAACCTGGGACCTTTTGCATGAAAAGCATGGGCTCTACCACTAAGCTATGCCCTTCCTTTATGATTTAATGCACTTGCTTCTAGGCAGAGATAAAGTGATAATGCAAGGGCTTCTATGTGCCTATCAATATTGATTTAAATATATTGCATGTATCAAATCTCTGATGGATTGTTGCAAGCACAGTAAATATGATCTCCCTTAGCGCCACCCCTGAACCAAATATTCTTTTTATTCACATCCTGTGATGAGGTTAATGAGGGATGTGGCATAGCCTGTTATAACTCTGAAAATGGAAGCTATAAACCTTAAGCAATGGATGAGTTTTATTGAAACGCTAGATGCTGTTGATAATGGCATTCCTAGCAAGTCTGTGCCTCTTCCTTTGCTGTGACATGATGCAGTTCACTGTCACTCATTTTAATTTCAGTCTAATCAATTTAGTGGCACTTCTAGTTATAATACCATATATATATTGACTGAGTGCTATAAGAACAGGTCTTCTCATTTTATGTCTATATTAAAAGGGATTTCTTTTATCAATAGCCACCTTAACACTTATCTGGTTGAGTCTTTCATATTAATATTTGTCTGGATATTTCAATTGTGTAGATTCCAAGTCTGTGCTATAATATATGTCTTTTACAGTAATACACCCCTTCCACTCACTTTTTCCCTTAATGTACTGCTACCATGCAGGAACATTCCAATCTCTTAAGAACATCAGGACCTCAGAGTGGGTTTTCAGGTATTTTAGCTACCATTTGTTCAAACCTGAAGCAATAGAAAAAAGAAAAAATATATATAATTGAGATTATGTTTGTAAAAGTAATGTACTCCGAATCAAAAAATTACACACAGTCCTTGGTGGATTACAATGCATGTTAAACTGAAAGCTGAGAACCAAATTTTTGGCTCAAAAGATCAATATAGAACCTTTAGCCACCCTTCTGACTTTAGTTTTAGGTCTTGGCTTGCCTATTTTTGTCATGTTTTCCTTTGCATCTAACTCATTCTTCAGGCCTTTTTCTCTTCATCACTTAGGACTGACCATCCTTTGTAGGGTTGTTAGGTCCAGCCTGGCTACCAGCAGGGGATGAGGATTGCCAGATCCAGATTGGGAAACTCCAGGAGATTTGGAGATGGAACCTGGGGTGCAATGCAATAGAGTCCACCCAAGCAGGGGCATAGACTTTCCATTTTCCCAAGGGGCCAGAGGCACTGCTATGGTAGGTTCTTAAAAGAACTGGGGCCCAGTGACATCATACGGAGGAGCCAGTGACATCACAGGCCATTGTCACTATCAATGTAGGTGGAGTCATGTGGGATTTTGGGAGGGGCTCCCCAGAAATTTAGGAGGGGCTGGGACCCCCCAGGACACACACACCCCGGCTGGGTTAAACCCAGGAGAAGGTGGGAATTGGACAGTGGTTATAGTGCAGGGTAGTGGGGTATGTAGGGATGTCAGCCTCTGGGTGCATTTCCCTGGCCGTGTAAGAAAGGGCCACAAGAACTAAGCACTGAGGCAACCCTTCCTGCCTTCTCTCTCATGATTTGCCTAAGTTCACACAATCCACTTTGTTGTCAGATGGCCATCTAGCCTCTGTTTGAAAACCTCCAAAGAAGGAGAGCCCACCCACCTCCCGAGGAAGCCTGTTCCACTGAAGAATTGCTCTAACTGTCAGGAAGTTCTTCCTAATGTTTAGCTGAAAACAGCTCATTGTCATATTGGGCCATACCTCCATTATCATATTAGGCCACACCCCCACACCCATCTTGGAGTCCAGGCTCCCATTACCTCCAATGGGCCTTCAAGCCTCTCCCATTGTTTCCAATGGGCAATCCTGTCATTCCTTTTAGTACATCCCAGTTGGTTGCCCCTTCGAAACTGTACCACACCAATTTAAATAACAACAAAATGAAGAGTGTGAACACGTACAAAGTGCACATTCCTTGCCAATGTTCTCTCTGAGCTGCACACAGAGCAAAAGGAAATTTTAAAAGGCCTCTGATCTACATGCTCCCCCCAATCTTGTTCATGAAGATGGGTTTAAAAATTAAAAATGAAATTGAAAGTAGATCTTAGGAGCAGCTGAAGCAGTCCTCCCCTTCACTACCATGAAAAAAACAACTGTTCTCAATCAAGGACATACAGACCCAAGTAAAATAAGAGACACACTTTTCCCCCAAATGTAAATTGGAGCCAAGCAAGTATGTTGGGCCCAACAGAGGCTTTGCAGTCTGACTACATTGCTACATTGAAAGTGGGTGGAGCCAGCCAGGGTTAAGGACTCTACCTTCTTTTCCAACAGACACCAAACATATTCAAGGATTGATATGTTCTGGATATCAAAAACCTTCATAATTAATCTAGAGACTACGAAGATACAACTGAAAACCCTTGCAGATCTTACCATCTCCTGATGGATCCAGCCATAAGAGACCTTCCTGTGGCAAAGAATGTTATCAAATCTTTTTCCCCACTGAGGTAAAGGCAGAGATCTGTCTTCCTAAAAACTAGCATTTGACACCTTTGTGCTGGGAGAAGAGGAGGAGGAGAAGGGGGAATATATAACAATCTCACTGTCTGCCTTTCTAGCTCAATTAGCATTTGTAAGAAAGTGAGCCTGGAAGAAAAAAAAGTGCGTACAAAGGAAAGTTTTAAACTCAATATTGCCAGGCACTGGTTGGCCAGGGGAGACTCAGACCCCCCTGGAAAAATTCAGAGGAGGCCTGGGTTCCCGAGCCCCCCCCCCATATGTTTCCAAGCATCCATTTTCTCCATGAGAACTGATCTCTGTAGTGTGGAGATGAGCTGTAATTCTGGGGGATCTCTCTAGGTCCCACCTGCAGGCTGGCATCCCTAATCCTTTGGTAGCCTTGTAGCTTTCTTTGGCCTGCTGTCTTCTCAGACTCCTTCTTTCCTACCTTTTCTACACTCTCCTCACCTAAGTGAGATTATTAAGTATTGTTGGGCAAAACAGCCCAGCTCCCAACCTAAAACAGCTCACATGTTTTGCAAATATCTCTGTCAAACACTTGAAAAGGTCTGGACATTTGTCAGTGTTTGATGGGATGCTTGCAAAATATGTGTGTACACACACACACACACACACACACACACACACTCATCCGTATTCTTCAATTTCTTCTTGCTCCAATTCATACACGTTATATATCCAAAAGGGAGGGGAAGTAAACTACTGTGCAGAATAGCTCTTTAAAAAGAGGATAGGCTCCAACTGGAGCTGATTTTTCCTACAAATTATTCTTCCCGATCTCCACCAGTATAACTTCCACAGCGGATGAAAAACAGTAGTTTTTGCTGCCTATCAAGTTGAACCCAAAGGCCAAGCAAACTACAATTTCCATCAATCCCAAGAAGATAGTACATTCTGAGCATGTGCCGACAATGTCTACTGGCTAACTGCCTGTGTAATGATAAATGCTGTCAGCTTCAAAGACATACATACACTTGATATACAACTTGTGGAGAAGCAGCTAAAATTCTGTGTAACAATGATCAAATACATATACATGTATAAATAGACATATTCATTATATAAATAATAGCTCTGAATAACAAGGAGTTGTTTTCTCTCTGAGGTTTTCAGTGATTCTCCTTCATATTCATATGGGACACAGGGTTTTAAAATGTGTCACTTTTGATTGGTCAAGGTTATAATTGGTCAGTTAGCTGATAATTTAACCACTTTCATTAACATTGAGTTTCAAACCAATGAGAGGAGGGACATAGTAAAGTCTAGGCCAGCGTCAACATGGTCAAACTGAAATTCAGCCAGGGTATGAAAAGGTTCTTCAGTTGCTCATGGAAATTTAAAAACAAAAAAACAAAACTTGAAGTAGTACAGCTGTCTGAAGGAAGAAGCCAATGGTCTGGATGGGAAAGCAGAGAGAAACACAGGGTCTCCAGAAGAGGAGGCCAAGAGTCACCTGGAGGGATGGGCACAACTGAACCACAAACCAAAACTGTCCTGTCCTTGGTTCCCAAACAGAAACTTGTGACAGGTCTACCATCATAAACTTCCACAAACTTTTAAAGTAGTTCATGGTGGTTTGTGGTGGCTCATGGATGAATCAGAAAGCAGGGGTTTAAAGGGGTCCCTTTAAACCCCTGCTTTCTGTTCCCCCCAAAAGCCACAAAAACATCTGAGCAACGGGGAGCAGCCTGTTCCCCTTCAGTCAGCTGTTTCAGGCTGTCTAGCCTGAAAAACAGCTGTGCGGAGGGGAGGCTCTCCCCGCCATGTAGTCATTTGGGGCTGTCTTCTGCTGTCGCTTTAAACTTTAAAGGGACTGCAGAAGACATCCAAAAACAGCTGAGTGGCAGGGAACAAGCTGCTTCCCACGGCTCAGCTGTTATTCCAGCTTTCTGCTTTCAACAGGGTTTGCAGGGCCACAAACCAATTCAGTTCATGAACCAGCCTCCTGGTTTCTTTCAGCTTGTTGTTCGGTTTCTGGTTCAGCCTCAAACTATGAACCAAACCTCATTTTCCTCGTTCATGCCCATCTCTAGTCACCTGAGGAATTAGGGGCTCTTCCTGGTGTAGCACCTTTGTGTCCTCATTCCTGCATCTTCATTGAACAATCCTGTGCAGGAGAAATTTGCACATACCACAGTCTTCAAGATACAGAACAAGCCAAGCAAGAATTCATAGTATCATAAGCAAAGGTCTGTGATTACTAGCTCGGGGTGGAAACTAGAGAATGGGAAACATGTCATTTGAACTCTATGAAGGGGAAGAATTTGAGACTGGGATTGCCAGCTCCTTTTCCTACCATTTTCTCTAAAGAAATTGCCAAGAAGGTATACACGTATAACAAATGCCCAGTTAAATATTCTCATCACCCTTTTAAATATTTAATTCTTTAATAAACATTTTTTACATTTGTTTCTTGCTTTCCTTGGTCTTGGTGTCTCTCTGTCCTAGATCTAGTAAAAATCAAGTTGCCAGGTACTTTTCAGGGTAAATGGTGGCATGGGAGAACAAAATAAAAGACAGAAATACATAAGACCCTATTCTCCCCATGGTGATATTGTGACTGAGGGGTGAACAAAGTAAAACTTAATAAAATAAACCACAAGCCCCTCTCTCATTGTCATTCAGGTTATTTCAAATTGCCAACAAAATGTGAGCATAGGGGGTGCTTGACTCTAAAGAAAACAGGCATTATGAGCAAAGTATGTTCAGTCTTTCATCCTGGTATTTGCCAAGATCATGAGGTTAAGACAGCCATGGGGATCTAGTGGTGATGGAGATGGGAAGAGATTATTAAGATTTGGAGGAATGAGAGAAGGATGATAGTCTTTTCATGTTTCAGGAAGAATTCAGCTGTCTGTCAGAATTATCATCCTTATCATAATCTGGTGTCATTCAGTTGCCTTGGGATAAAGAAAAAAACCCAGACAGGCTCCTTAAATGGGGAAGAGAAAAGAACCAACCCTGGATAAAATTCCTAGTCTTACCCTTCAATCTCTAAATTTGTTCTCCTTCAAGCTTTGCTAGCTTGAGGGGGGGGGAGAATAGCAATTAGACATCACTGGCAATACTGATGTTTGCTTTATTTAGAGTTTATGGTTTTCCCCCCTGATTATATTTATTCATGTTGTAAACTGTTCTTGGTCCTTTCAGGGAGAAAAGTTGCAGATAAATATGCTAAGTAAGTAGACCTGTATTTTCACTTAGCCTTTTTATTTGGCTTTGATTGTGAGTGTAGCTTGTACATGTCCTTTTGCTGATGTTAGGAGATTATATTTTTACTGCTGTTGCTGTATTAATTGTTCTTTGTTTACTGAAGCATTTCCATGGTTGAAGCCATGTGGAAACCATGATGGAAAGCCTTTACTGATATGTGGGATGTAAATCTATGCTATATCTAATTCTGAGCAATAGCCTTTGAATGCAGATCACAAAATCTACAAAACAAGGCCATTTTTAGATAGGCAGGTCATTTCTGCAAACCTGAGGAAATTCCCAGGTCTTCAGAAAAATCTAAGAATGGGGGGGGGGGGAATTACAGTGATTTAAAAATCCTCATTTTTTTAAAGAGCTCCAATTCGGTGAGGGGAAACTATGGGGCAGGTAGGATAAAAAGGCAGCCATGGAAGGCTGTCACTGAGTGCTGGTGGTGTTCGGGTTGCTGCAACTACCCTCCATTTTCTAATCTCTGTCTTCCCACCACCATCACCTCCTGGCTGCCAGGAGGGAAAGAAAAGGTGGCCAGGCACTGAGCAAGAGCAGTCTTGCCTATGGGACAACCTGCACAATAGCTCAGGGCCCACACTGGTAACAGTGATAGCAAATGGTGGTGAAAAATAGAGCAAAATCAAAATGCAGATGGCTGTGCAATTTTGAAACAACATGCACTGTGAAAATACTTTATTTTTGTTCAGAGCGGGCTTGATGGAAATAAACAGCTTGCCGGGGGGAGGGGGTATGCTTCTAAACCCACAATATGCTTGATTAGATGCTTGACTGGAACAGATATTTTGCCACGTTCTCCCAGCAGTGCCTTGTCCCAGTCCCAGAATTTTGTACACCAAGTTTTCCCTCTCTTGGTGGCCCTGACTGAAGCTTCCAGAACTGGGAGGAATATATAGAAAACATGGTGATTCTTTATTGGGGGGGGGTTTCCCAGAGACCATAAAATTCTAGTTACCAAATCCCCCATTGAGTATCCTAGTCAGAGAAGGAAATGTACAAGACCTATTTAAGAATGTGTTGATATGTGTAGAGAATTAACGAGGTAGTTTATTCCTTAGCAGCATT
>NW_015176459.1:1114510-1130501 GCF_001447785.1 Gekko japonicus | reverse complement strand
TCCTGCTGTTTCAATTTGCTCTATCCTTAAGTTACCTCCCCCCCACACACACACACACTGACTCACTTATTAGAACAGGAGTCATAGAATCATGGGAGGGGCCATACAGGCCATCTAGTCCAGGGGTGGCCAAACTGTGGCTTGGGAGCCACGTGCAGCTCTTTCACACATATTGTGTGGCTCCTGGCAGGGCAGCTGGGCAAGCGAAGTCAGTCTGGAGATTTCAGGGGTCGAGCCTGGAGACTGTGAGGTTTGAGGAGGGGGGGCTCAGACGGGTTCAGTGCCATAGACTCCACCCACCAAATCAGCATTCCCTCATGGGGACCCATGCTTGCTAATCTCCAGGGGAGGGATGGAGATTGAGTAGCACTTCAGTTGCTCTTCAGATGGCAGAGATCAGTTGCCCTGGAGAAAATGGTGGACTCTGTGTCATTATACCCTGCTGGGGTCGCCAGGGCACTCTTGCACAGCCTCTTTCTAGAGCTCGTTGTATTTCTTCCCACAACGGGCCTTATTCCTAGTTTTTCAATAAAAATATATGTGTTATATTAGTTCATGGCATGTGGCTCTCAAACACCTGACATTTTTTCTATGTGGCTCTTACATTAAGCAAGTTTGGCTACTCCTGATCTAGTCCAACCCCCTCCTCAAAGCAGGATCAGCCTAGAGCATCCTTAACAAGTGTTTCTCCAGATGCTGCTTAAAGACTGCCAGTGAGGGGGAGCTCATCACCTCTGAAGGCAGCTGATTCCACTGTTGCACAGCCCTTACTGTAAAACAGTTTTCCCCTTCCCACACTTAATTTAAATCCATTATTGTGAGTCCTATCCTCTGCTGCCAACAGGAACAGTTCCCCAGTTTGTCTGGCCATTACAACTCCTAAACCCAAGGACCTAGAAAATGTGGCTGCTGGACTTCTCCACAGCGTTTAATTGTTCTCTGTAAAGTAGAAAAAGTTCTGTGCGTTTTTCTGAGTCGGTAAAAAGGAATGTTTGCTTGTTTGCTGTCAGCGTGAGTGTGGTACAAGGTTGCCACCTAGTGAAGGAAAATTACCTCTAAAAGGACTCTGTCAATAAAGCACATGGTTACTGAATATTATCCTAGAATCATAGCAACAGAGTGTTGCTTTCCAAATGAAGCATGTTACGACACAAGTAAATATAATGGTAAAGAGTCTGCCTGACACCAGGTTTTATGGATCTCTGGGCAAGGAAATGCCCTCAGGGGGTCTCCCACCACACTCACCATGCCTCATTCAGTTCTGCTACCCCTTTTGCCCTCTTCAAATGGACAGAAAGCAGCTAGCAGTGCCTGTGGGGCTTGGAGCAGCTGATTACAGCTCTCTTGCCCAGAAAGATAGCACAGATGGCTGCGAGGATCACAGCCACACCGAAAGATGGAGCAAACAAGCCATCCCTCCTCATTTGCCTAGATTTGGCTTGATTGGGGGGGGGCACCTGATCCTGCTACACGACAAACAAGAGATGGTGGAAGAACCATCGTCATTGTGCAAGGATGGATTCAGAAACCCCTCCGAGTTCCTGAAGTTCTTGGGCCTCGGCAGCTGCCTGGCAACAGCAATCCTGGATGCTAGCCCAGTGCAGATCTTCTCAAGTTTTGTTTTGATTTTTTATTTCCAAATTCTTCCAGTAAAATTGCAATTAGAGAGGAGTGGACCATCACAAAAGGAAATTCTGGATAATACAAAAATAAAAGAATCAAAATCCACTTAACACCAGACAGAGGGAAGCACAGAATAAAGGAGCCGATGGAGAATCCAGCTTCCTTACATTCTCATTCTTGGTTTTAAAAATGGTGAAAAGATGTTTTTGGAAGTAGTCAGGCAATGGTTCAGTAAAAATTTCCAAGTAGCATTTAGAATAGCCATTTTAGGGGATGAAGGTCCTGCTCCCAAGCAAAGTAAAATATGCATTATTCAAGTATGCTTATTTTGCATGTTTCACATGTAGCTTCATTGGGTTCTATGAGGAGCACATAAATAGTAGGGCTGTAACATTTAGGGAGGGGCCACGGTGGCTCAGAGGTTAAGATGCTGAGCTGCAGACCAGAAGGTCTGTAGTTCGGCAGTTCGAGACCCTAGTGCCACGTGATGGAGTGAGCTCCCGTCTCTGGCCCCAACTCCTGCCAACCTAGCAGTTTGAAAGCAAGAAATTGCAAGTAGATAAATAGGTACTGCTTTGGTGGGAAGGTAACAGCATTCTGTGTGCCACCGCATTTAGTCATGCCAGCCACATAGCCATGGAAATGTCTTTGGGCAGTGCTGGCTCTTCAGCTTGGAAACGGAGATGAGCACCACCCCCTAGAGATGAATTCAATTGGCTTTCAAGCAAGGGAAACCTTTACCTTTACTTTTAACATTTAGGGAGCACTCCTTAGCATGTCTACTGGAAGTAGTCCCATTTAATTCAATGGGGGATTACTTCTAGGAAAAGGTACTTAGGATTGTAGCTAGGCCTAGGTTTGCCAGCCTCCAGGTGGGACCTGGAGATCCTCCAGAATTACAACTGAACTCCAGACAACATAGATCTGTCCCCATGGAGAAAATGAGTGGTCTATGTGGCATTATATCCTAGTGAGGCCTCTCCCCTCCCCAAACTCTGCACTCCTCAGACTTCATCACAGAATCTTCAGCAATTTCTTGCCCAGGAGCAGGTCCCAGGCCTGGCTCCAAAATAGGCCTGGAAACTGCCCTGTCTCCTCCCCCTGCCTTTTTAACCCAAAACACCTGCTATTTAGCCATTCATACCGCAGGAGGAATCCTCCCCAGTCCTAGATCCACTCCTGCTTTTGTTCTCCCCTCCCCAGCTATCAGCCAGTCTCTCTCTCACTGTCAATGCAGTGGGGCCTGGAAGAGATCCCTGCAGTAGCCATTTCAAAAGGTATGGGGGGGATTCAACCCTCCCCAAGGTTTTTTTTTAACTTTTTGGATTTTTCTGCAGACACATAGAGTCCCCTGAGTCTGTAGAAAAACCTGTTTGGGGAGAGTATGCCTCTATCTGCGGAAATATGCAGAGGGGACTGTTGAGAATTAGATATATAGATGTGGTATAGTGGTGTGAGTGTTGGACTATACTTGGGTAGACAGAGGTTCAAATCCTAGCATGTTATGTAACACTCTCTTAGTGGAGAACTTACTGGAGAACTTTGGAGAGGAGTGAGATTTAAAAATGTATAAAATTATAATCAATGATTTGCATGTTGATGATTCCAGGTTCAGTTTCTGGCATTTCTAGTGCAAGGCTCCTGGGAGCAAGGACTGGGAAAGATCTTTTGCCCCCGCAATGGACAAAGGGAGGGCGGGACGGAGCCATGCCTAGCTGGGCCGGCTCCGCCCCCTCCCCGCGTCCCAGCTCACTGTGCTGGGATGCTGCTTTGCCCCGCCTTCCCCGTGGCGGCAAATCAGCCCCTGGCCACCATTGCCTTTGGCAGCGGCCGGGAGCTCCCTTTCTGTCAGGCACCCTGGAGAGCAGCTGCCTCACAATGCCAAAGATAGACCATTGGTCTGACCACACAAGACAGCTCTGTGGTCCATATTTCAGCACAGACAGTATTCAGAGTGCAATGGCCCATCCAAATGTGCTGAAATTTGTCTTAGTCCAGTGGGGGAGAATGGCTTTATTTGCATGTTTACACATTGGCAATACTTCTCCTTTGGACTTTAGAATTTATTTCACTCACGTGTTTGTGTACAAGTTCAAATATATTATTCTGGCTGCTGACCTCAGTTGCAGCAGATATTTTCAATTAAGAAAACATTTAGATAGTAAACTCTCATTCAGTAAAAGTAGTTTTTTAATTAAACAGATGGTGATAACAAAGAAATTAATGAACACATACTTGTTTGCCTGCTCTTCTCATTTGCCTTCCTAAATTATTCAGGTTATGCAGCAATTAAGCTTTAATTGCTTTTAGACAAATGGGTATCTCAGGATGAATGACAACGTGTGACGGAATTGTCTGTGGGACTCATGATAAGCCATGGCATGTGGTAGTTTTCTGGCTGCAATCCGCAAAGCACTTACTTCAGAGTAGTCCCACTGATGGCCACTTTGGAAAGAGAGAGCTGAAGTGGGTTAAGAAGGGAATATTTTCAAGCAGTGCTTATTCTGAGTGTTCTTGCATTAACATATGTTTAGAACTGAACAAATATCCCTGTAAGGATCCTACTTCAGGGATGGCTTGAAAGAGAGCTGCCTCATTCAAAAAAAAAAAAAACCCCACACGACTCCTCGTACAGATGTTCTTGGGGCAACATGGGATCTAGCCACATAGAAGCAGCTGCAATGTTGCTATGGTAACATATGAATCAGACCCAATGCTCCCTCCCCTTTGGCTTCATCCAGGCTAATCTGGGAACTGATGACTGGAGAAACCTCATGGGGAAGGGTAAGATTATGTGGGAAGAACCATGCTCATGCTGCCCTTCCACATTCCCCAGTCTGTCCTCAGAATATAGTGTGGTGCTTTTCGTGTGAAGTCTCCCTTCCCGTGTGGCTTCAGCATCATTTAGTTTCCCGAGTAGGCAGAAACTGTAAGAATCAGACTGTAATCATGTACATAGACAAGCATCGCCTCAGGAAACGACACCGGTTAACATAATCATGACTTCCAAGCTGCTTGAAGATCTCTGACGTTGCTGAACTTCATTGTATACACATCTGGCTTGTTGAATTGTTCTATTTTGTGTTTGTACATGTCATATCAGTTTATGCTTGCTTTGTAGTGTTGCAATTCTCTCCTTGGGGAATGTCTGTCCCCATATAAATCCACGAAACAGTTACAGTCCTCTGATCAACACATTTTTTTGTGTTGCTTTCTCGGTGGTTAGAATCGCTTCTGTCTGTGTTGGGGGCCTTCTCTATAGTGGTGCCAATTATCTGCCATGTCCTGTCAGTAGAAACAGGAAACTGGACACCTTGCCAAACTTTAGGAAAGCCCATAAAGCTGTTCTTTTTCAGAGAGCCTTTTATTAACAGGTGGATGGATGGTGACTTTTGCTTTAAATTATTTGCTTATTCGGGTTTATTGTTGCTCTTACTGTCACCCTGCCCTCAGGCACCCTGTTAGTAGGTTCCAGGGTTGCCAGACCTCCCAGTGGAGACAGGTGTCCCCCACAGCCAGGCCCCTCCACCCCACCACCAATCAGCTGGCCAGCAGGGGGGGGACTCAGCCAGAAAAAGAGCAAGGCCCAGTCTACATTGCAGTGATCGGTCTACATCACTTCCAACATGACCCAGAAGTGATGTCATCATTAGGGATCCCAAGTCCCCCCAGGGGGCGGGGAAACCCCTGCCCTGATGGCCCGTTCCCCAGCGCCGCCGGATCAGACCCCGGGGGGAACTCCTCCCCGACGTGCACACCACCAGGAAGTGACACGGGCACGCCGGGCATGCTGGGGCGGGGCCACGGCCATACAAGTGGCCCCAGCGTGCCCCCAGCGTGCCCCCAGCATGTCCGGCGTCATAATGTCATTTCCTGGTGACATGCATGCGGCATGCTCGCGCCCTGGGAGCCACCCGGGAGTCCCTCGCGGAAAAGGTAAGTGACACTTGGCAACCCTAGTCATCATGTCAGTGATGTCAGAGCAACACTCTGGTATTTGGGCAGAAGAATCTATGGTAGAAGCCAAATTTGTTTTTGCCCAAATACCAGAGCATTGCCTCAATGTCGCTATGTGATGATGTCACTTCCGGGTCACATTGGAAGTGACATAGACATGTCACTGTAACATCAGCTGGGCCTCCCTCCCACTCCTAGTAGGTCCTCCTCATCCCTCTCTGTTTGCCAGTAGGTTCTTGTTCAGTGGTTTGGTGACCCCAAGTTTGTGACTTCTCTCTTTGCTTTTTTTCCTGTGCTTTTCACAGCTTCTGTACTTTGAGCCTTCTTCATCCTGCTGCTTTTGGTTGGACTGAATTTTATTGTCTGTTTTAGAATAGGCCACCACCATGTGGACACTGAAAAGTGGCCCCCACCATGGAGATGCTGCTCTCAGAGGCCAAAGCAATCACTGTGCATCTAGCATGGGGTTGCCAACTGCATCTTAGGAAATACCTGGAGATTTAAATGGAGGAGTGCAGCCTGGGCAGGGTATAATGCCATTGAATGTCCACCAATGAAAGCAAAAAAATTCACCAGGGGAGAGCAGCTATAAATCTGGGAAGTCTCCGGATATCACCTGGAGGTTTGCAACCGCTTTCTAGCTGTTCTTGTGCAGAATACTGCCAAGGAATTTTTTATTTTTCCCCCCATCAGCTGGGCCTCCCTCCCACTCCTAGTAGGTCCTCCTCATCCCTCTCTGTTTGCCAGTAGGTTCTTGTTCAGTGGTTTGGTGACCCCAAGTTTGTGACTTCTCTCTTTGCTTTTTTTCCTGTGCTTTTCACAGCTTCTATACTTTGAGTCTTCTTCATCCTGCTGCTTTTGGTTGGACTGAATTTTACTGTCTGTTTCAGAATAGGTCACCACCATGTGGACACTGAAAAGTGGCCCCCACCATGGAGATGCTGCTCTCAGAGGCCAAAGCAATCACTGTGCATCTAGCATGGGGTTGCCAACTGCATCTTAGGAAATACCTGGAGATTTAAATGGAGGAGTGCAGCTTGGGCAGGGTATAATGCCATTGAATGTCCACCAATGAAAGCAAAAAATTTCACCAGGGGAGAGCAGCTATAAATCTGGGAAGTCTCCGGATACCACCTGGAGGTTGGCAGCCCCTTTCTAGCTGTTCTTGTGCAGAATTCTGCCAAGGAATTTTTTATTTTTCCCCAAAACCACTCCATGAGCAAACATTCCCATGGGAGGTTTCCGGGGATACAATAGAAAATCCTTTCCCTGATCCACGTGGCCATATGCAGCTCAAGAACAGTTTGTCAAATGGGGACCCTTGTATAGCTGGTGCACCACAAATACTAGTAATGGTTTAGTGCTGCCAGGTTACCGACTATGGCATCTTCCCTCTCTGAAGGTTTGTGCTCCGGCTGCCACTCCATGGAGCAGCAGGAGTGTGTGGGGGGGGGGACAAACACTGGCGTCAGCGATGATGTGATGTCACATCCAGTTTTGGAACCAAAAGCAACATCATGGTATTGAGCAATGTTCTAGAAATTTCCCAGATCTCTATGGTAAAACCCAAAAATTGAAGTGACATCCCTTTGTCACCAATGCTGATTTTTGAAGTCTCCACCCCTATTTTGGTCCAGGGGATTGCCAGCTAGGGACTGGCAGCCCTAGTAAAGGTGTGCAGCATGGTAGCTGCGACATCTCCCCTTCTCCTCCCGTAAGGTGTGGTGATGAGAGGGGCACAGAGAGCAAGGTTTGAGACAAAGATCCTAACCAGTGAGCCAGAATTGAAGAAGGTGTTTCTGCAGGGTATTCCGGTCCCAAGAACCAGCACTTTGAATTTTCCATTGAATGTATAAAGAACATATACATTTTATAGAAAAAAGCATGCATACACAGTGCAAATAATTCTACAATACCCACAGAAGAAGGAAAAAAGGAGACTCAATACTAGTGCAAAGAAATAAAGAAGTGATATGGGACATCTCTCTATACATTTGTGGAGCAAACACACAACTACCCCATCCATCACATCAAGTTTCACTCTTATGCATGGTGTAAATTTAGAGTAGAATCCTGACCATAATATGTTTGTGGTTTGTGTTCAAAAAGGTGGCTGAGAGCTATTGCTAAAACTGTTTTATCATTCTCATCTATAGACTGTTTTGATAAATTATAGCTTGTCTCTTTATGCATTCAAATTAAATATTTGCTCATCTATAACACAAAGCATTTGTTACTAAGTGCTGGATTAGTTTCCATCATTGAAATAAATGCGGATCGGTGGTCAAAATTTTACAGAATTAACAACCCCAAAATAAACACAAAATAAATAACTAGCTCCAGGTTTTTCAGTACTTTTAATCAAACTGTCTCATAAATCTTACTAGAAAGATAAATGACTCACCTAGATAAATAAAAGTTGCTAAAGGAATAATGAATTGCTGGGATTAAAATATTCATTATAGCACCAACACATGTTGCCTTTAATGCAAGTACATGATCCTGAATATTATTAAGGTTTAAACAAATTTGGAATGTGACAAGCACAAGATTTAATGTGGCACATAAATGAGTTTAAAGAGCTAATTAGGTTTTGTTGGGCAGTTCAATGTCTAATGGATATGTAACTGCAGTAATACCAATTAGGCAAGCGTAATCGCCAAAACAGGTATTAATTTGATCTCACTGATCTGGCGTTGGACCTCTCTTTTACAGGTGGTCTCCCCAATTTACAGGTAGTTTCCCTGATTTCAAAGTGTCAAGGTGCAAACAGTAGCAGCTCTATGTGTATGCAAACTGGCTGCCCATTTACTTCAGTTGAGGGGATCAGATCTATGTACCTGTAGACAGGGCATGTGCGTGGAGCTGTCTATTTTGTCACAGTAAATGGAGCAGGTGTCCTGCACTTGAGAGCATCCATAGTAAACAAAGAAGTAAAGGTAGATCAGGGCAAGTGACTGTGTCCCATGCAACTACTAAGAGAGAGCCAACAGCTGTAAAAACCTGCAGAGAAACTAGTGCAAAGAGCTGGGAAGGACACAATGGTATGTCTTATTTGTGTGACCTCATTCCAAGAAATGCTGTTTCTCAGGAGGGGTATTTGTTGCAGTTTAAGGTGGATAGTTCTGCTCTCAGCTTCTTCATGCTGATGGCCATAAAGCTTTCTCTGTTAGTATTATGGGTGCCAGCTCTAGCTTGGAAAATTCCTGGGCATTTGAGGGTGGTACCAAGGGAGGGTGGAGTCTGGGGATGGGTGAGAGGTCAGCAGGGATGTGATGTGATAGACTCTGCTTTCTGAAGCTGCCATTTCCTCCAGGGGAATTGGTTTCTGTAGCCTGGGGGTCAGTTGCAATTCCTGGAGAACTCCGGGCGCCACCTTGATGGTGATATCCCTAGTTCTGGAAGTTGAAGCAGCAGTGATGTTGAAACCCATGAAAATTACTGAATGAAGCAGAACATACCTTTTAAATTCATCAGCTATTTGTCACTTTGGAGATGTATCTCAGAGTTTTGTGCATACATAGGGAGTCTGTTGCTGGCTGCATCCGATGGAATAGGTACCCAAACAGTTTGGGGGGAAAGGAAAAGAAAAACTTTAATCAAATTATGAATTGTGTATCAAAGTACAACAATGCATCACAAATGATGGGCTAAAAGCTAAATATATTAGCATAAATGACCATGTTCAATATAATCTAAGCATGTTAAGAATAACACTTATACAAGCTAATGTAAGGATCTCCTATACTTGGGGTTTTAGTTATTAGTGGTTTTCTTTCCTATATCCTTAGTTGTAGTTGTTTCCCCTTCCCATTTTTTCTTTGTAGTTTGTAGTCTTTAGAAAATGCAATAAAAAATTCCCTTCGGGGGTTCAAAAAACAAACAAACAAAAAATACATGTGGCTGCGCATTTGGTTTCCTATATGTGGCTATACACACCATTGGGCAACATTTTATCCTGGCCTTGCTCATAGAGAAATTTCAACTACTAACGTCAGCCATCTGGACAGTTATCTCCAATGGTCCTAATTGACAAAAGAGAGATACCTAGTCCATGTTAAAAAAATTACATCTGGGTGTTCTGTGCTTTGATCAGGCATGTTGTAATTTTAACAAAAGCATTGCATAGTGTGTATTATACAGATTTAAACCACTGAGGAAGGCCTCCCAGCTGAAACATGTTGGGTTTTGTTTCCATGTATTTTATGTGAGTTATGATTGTACCTGATCATAGAAAAGGTGCTTGTAAGTGTGTGACATTCCCATGCATACAAGTGTAATTTTACTAAATGGTTTTCTTTTAACACTAGGGGAAGATAACTATATGTGTAACCAAAAGATTGTTGTATTTTGATGCACAGTTTGTAATATTTATCATTTGATTACAGTTTTTGGAATATAATTTTAGCTTTTTTGTAACTGATAATGATAATTCCATATATAAGGATTATGTCCCCCTTTTTTCTCAACCTTTTGGTTACCTGGTCTGTTCTGGGTTGCGATTTTCTCCCCCTCCCCCCCCCCATTTTTGTGGGGGGGCTTTGCTCGTTTTCGCTGTTTGCATCAGATGGAGTTTATGGCATGTGTGCTTGATGGTAGCCTGAGACTGCTTGCCTGCCACCTGAGATCACCTTAAGAGGGCTTATTGCATCTCTTCCCCTCTTTCAAAGTTCATTCTATTTCTACAAGGTACCACCAAGGGCTCACCTAGTGGGGCACTGGGGAAATTTGATTTCCCACCACTAGGTGCCTCTCAAGAAGGAGGGACAAGCCAAACCTGTACAAAACAATGTGTACTCTCCAGTCCTCTGGTGCAGGCACTGGTTTTCATGACAAGCTGCATATATGGGTTAGTAGATCAAAAAAAATCACATTTGAGTTCCCTAAGAACCTGTGGGTTCCTTTGAATATGTGTAAAAGAGATGACCTTCACTTGAACCAAAGGAGAACCACACTGCTAGAGCTAAATATCAACAAAGACAGCAGAACAGTTCTTAAACTAATCCCAGCTGAAAAGCTGACAGGAGCTGGGGATGTTCCAGTTCAGAACAATTCAGTACTAAGTGGGGTTGCCAACTCTGAGCTGGGAAATACCTGGAGATGTTAGGGGTGGAGCCTGAGGAGGGTGGAGTTTGGAGAGGGGAGGGACTTCAATGGGGTATAATGCCATAGAGTCCACCTTCCAAAGCAGCCATTTTCTCCAAGTGAACTGATCTCTGTTGCCTGGAGTTCAATTGTAATCCCAGGAGATCTTCAGCTACCACCTGGACATTGGCAACTCTAGTACAAATGGGTGATAGTATGAACACTCTGTGTATTATTGGTAGGGGCACAGTACAAGTTGGGACTGAGAGTAGGATGACAAAAGAGGGCCATGTGTGGAGCAGTGTTCCCTCTAAGCTGAGTTAGTGTGAGCTAGCTCACAGCTTTTTAGCCTCCAGCTCACACATTTTTGTCTTAGCTCAGGAAGGATGGCTCCTGAGCAAACTAATTCATGCAGTAGCCAAATCACTCGCTCACAACTTTAATGCCAGTAGCCCACAAAGTAGATTTTTTGCTCACAAAACTCCACAGCTTAGAGGGCGCATTGGTGTGGAGACAAAAGAGCCGAGGTAGGTGAGCATACTATATATATGTCAGACACATACTATATCTATGTCAATACTAGACACCTCCAAGCCAAGATGGGGAAGCTGGAGTGTGTGTTGTTAAAAGACAATTCAGATATAATGGGTATTTCAGAAACGTGGTAGAATGGGGGGAATCAATGTGATACAGTTATCCCAACATATAAGCTCTGTAGACAGGACAGTGAGGGACACATTGGGGAAGGTGTTGCTTTGTATTTCCATAGAGTCAAAATAAACTAGAAGACACTAGGAGACTCCACAACAAACTCCACAACAAAATAGTTACAGGTGGAAATACTATGCCCTAAGGGTTACTTAGGAGCTGCGGTGGCTCAAGTGGTTAAGACGCTGAACTGCAGGCTGTGGAAGGTCGGTAGTTCAGCAGTTCGAGACCCGAGTGTGCCGCATGACGGAGTGAGCTCCCGTCTCTAGTTCCAGCTCCTGCCAACCTAGCAGTTCGAAAGCAAGAAATTGCAAGTAGATAAATAGGTACCACTTCAGTGGGAAGGTAACAGCGTTCCGTGCGCCTTGGTGTTTAGTCATGCCGGCCACATGACCACGGAAACGTCTTCGGACAGCGCTGGCTCTTCGGCTTTGAAATGGAGATGAGCACCGCAACCCTAGAGTCGGATTCGACTGGCTTTCGAGCAAGGGAACCTTTACCTTTAAGGGTTACTTAAATGTGAGAGTGTAGTATTGCCCATCTGATCAAAGCCTTGAGGCTGATGTAGAGATGGATAAAGAAATAAGGTAGGAGACTAAGCAGACAGTGTTGGGATGCTGGGTGAATTCTACTACCCTCACAATGGCTGAGTTAACATGTACTCAAATCATGCTGTAGAAATGAAGTTCCTGGACATCATAAATTACTGCACTGGAATTGTTTGTCACAGAGTCAGAGGGGTAGTAATCTTGTTCACATAGCCAGAGGGGTAGTAATCTTGGACTTGGTTATGAGTGGGGCTTGTCACCTGGTAAGAGATGTAGATGTTGTTGCACCAGTTGGAAACAGTGACCCAATGCTGTTACATTCAGCAAAATTAACAACCCAAATCATGAAAGCCATAAAAGGCAAAGAGGCTATTTTTTAAGTGAATGATCTGCACTAATGAAATGAAAGGAGCGCAGGGTCTGACAGAATTTGAGAAGTAGATTGCTAAAAGCATCATGACAAACAAACATTTATTTAAATATATTCAGACATATTAAATATGTCAGAAAGGCAGTAGGCCCTTAGGGTGACTAAGGAATGAAAGGCCTCCTAAAGGCTGGATGAATATTTGTCAGAGATGCTTTAGGCTGGTCCTGCATTGGGCAGGGGGTTGGACTAGATGGTCTGTATGCCCCCTTTCAACTCTATGATTCTATGAAAGGTAATTAGATGGCAGAGAAGTTAAATGAATTATTACCTTCTGTGTTCACTGTGGAAAGGGTGAGACAGGTGCCCAGGCATCAGCCACCAGGGTCTGACAGAATTTGAGAAGTAGATTGCTAAAAGCATCATGACAAACAAACATTTATTTAAATATATTCAGACATATTAAATATGTCAGAAAGGCAGTAGGCCCTTAGGGTGACTAAGGAATGAAAGGCCTCCTAAAGGCTGGATGAATATTTGTCAGAGATGCTTTAGGCTGGTCCTGCATTGGGCAGGGGGTTGGACTAGATGGTCTGTATGCCCCCTTCCAACTCTATGATTCTATGAAAGGTAATGAGATGGCAGAGAAGTAAATGAATTATTTCCTTCTGTGTTCACTGTGGAAAGTATGAGACAGGTGCCCAGGCATCAGCCAATATTTTCAGGAAGGGAATCTGAGTCAAATTGAGGCAACAAGAGATGAAGTTCTAGATCTGATGGCATACACCAAGAGTTCTTAGAGAACTCGAATGTGAGATTGTTAATCTACTAACCAGCATATGTGACTTGTCACTAAAATCAGCCGCTACTTCAGAAGACTGGAGAATAGCAAATGCTATCCCGATTTTTAAAAAGGGGTCCAAAGGGGAACCTGTCCCAGGCAAATTGGTAGCAACTGTAGTCAAAGATAAAATTAATCAAAGCTAGAACCCCCCCCCCCCACATTCAGAGGCAGTAAACTTCAGAATACCAGTGCCAGGAGGCAACATCAAGGGAAGGCCTCGGCCTTTCTTCCTGTTGTTGGATCTCTAGAGGAACTGGTGGGCCACTGGGTGAGACAGGATGCTGGACTAGATGGACCACTGATCTAACTCAGCAGGGCTCTTACATTCTTAATAGTTACGTGTATAAAGGAAGAAAGCCTGCTGAGCAAAAATCAGAAAGGCTTCTGCAAAGGAAAGTCCTGGCTCACCAACTGTAGGGAGCTGATGCCCAGCCCCGACTTGACCCTTCCTGAGCTGAGGACAGCTGGGGCCACACTCACCCGGGACAGGAAGGCTGGGAGAGGGCAACAGATCATTCCGACAGAGCTAAGAACAAGGCTGGGAAGCCAGACAGTGGCAGGGAGAGGAGTGGTCACAAGGCAAGGCCAAGCCTGAACTTGAGAAAGGCCAGGATGTAAGAAGCGAAGAGGCAGCCCTGAGCAGCAAGGGGAAGGAGCAGGTCAAAGAATCAGGCAGCAAGGGGAAGAGGCAGGAAATATTCCCTTTCCTTATATAATCTCCCAGGTGACGCAGGTAGAAGGGGATTGGATACAGGCCAGGTGGAAGTGGGGCCACCCATAGCCAAGGAGGAAGCAACAGACTGAGTTCAAACCAGGGAGAGAGAGAAAAAAGCCAGACTGAGGAAGGAAGAGGACCCAGGTGGCCCCCTCTCCTTCCCAATTCTGAGGGTGGTGAGTCAGACAGTAGAAGGCAGGAAGACCATCTTGGGGGTGAGTGAACGAATATAAATAATATTGACCAAGTAAACCCAGTACTTGGACTTTCAAAAGACTTTTGACAAGGTACTTCATCAAAGACTCCTGAGTAAGCTTAGCAGTATAAGAATACAGGTCCCTTTTAAAGTAAAATTAACTAAACAAAAGGAAGCAAAGAGTAGAAATAGATGGGGTACTTCCTCAATGGAGAGATGTAAGCAGTGGGGTCCCACAAGGATCAAGCAATCCAATGATATTTAATTAGTCCATAAATGATCTGGAACTGGGGCTGAGAAGTGTAGCAGCCAAGTTTGCAGAGGACAGAATTATTTAATGGTGAAAACCGAGGCTGACCATAAAGACCTCCAGGGGGATCTCAACAAATTGGGTGAATGGGCAACAATGTAGCAAATAAAGTTCAGTGTAGTTAAGGATAAGGTGACGCATATTGGAAGAAAATACTTTAAGTACATGCTAATGGAGTCTGAATTTATTGAGACTGAGAAGAAAGAGACCTTGGGGTCATAGCGAAAATGTCAGCCCAGTGTGCCACAGTGGTAAAAAAGCAAACTCTATGCTGAGGGTTCTTAGGAAAGGGTTTGAAAATAAGACAGCCAATAATATAATGTCCTTGTATAGATCCATAGTGCAGCCTTATTTGAAATACTGTGCCATTTTGGTCACTGTGTCTCAAAAAATGACATCGCAGAGCTGGAAAAAGTATAGCAGAAGGCAACCAAGGTGATTTAGGGATTGTGCCACCTTTCCCATGAGGAAAGGCTGAAGAGTCTGAGACTTTTCCATTTAGAAAACAGGTGACTAAGGGAAGAATATGATAGAGGTTTATAAAATTATGCATGGAGTAGAGAGAGTGGACAGAGAGGACTTTTTCTCCCTCTCTCAAAATACTAGAACTTAGGAGCATCCAGTTAGGTTGACAGGCAGTAGATTCAGAACAGACAAAAGGAAGTACTTCTAACTCAATGAGTTATTAAATTGTGGAATTTTCTGCAAGATATAGCCTCTGCAAGTGATAGCCACAAGCATAGAAAGCTTTAAAATAGGCTTAGACAAATTCAGAGAGGATTGGGGTATAAGGTTACTAGCTATGGTGGATAAAGAAAACCTCCATAACCAGAAGCAGTAAATGTCTGAATACCAATGCCAGGAGCCAACATTAGGGGAAGGTGCCAGCCTCTATGCCTGTTATTGACCCTTCAGAGTAACTGGTTGGCCTCTGTGTGAGACAGGTCCTTCCCCTTCAGTAGCATGAGCTGGAATCCCCCCAGTGCTTCACCATGTGAGGTGAGCTGCAGGGAATGGGTCTTTGCCCCCACAACCGGAATAATGAGACAGACAACAGTTTGGATCAAACAAGGGCCACTTTATTAACTATATACAATTTATTAACAGCAACCGGCAAGGGAGCACTTCCTAAGTAGCGGAACAGACAAGGCAGGTGTCAGGCTGACCAGCCTCCTTGTCTGATATACGGGCAAGGCACCAACCCCAGTCTTGGGCCATTAACCTGGCTTGCGACCAGCAGCCCAGCCACAGGTCGCCTCCCGGGAGCGCCTACCCCTGAAACCCTACAGTTTGCAGAGAGGAGCTTACCCAAGAGGCTCCCATAGGGGATCCCCATTCACCACCCGGGGCCTTAATAGCCCGCAAGCCGTTCCTGAAGACCCCCCAAGTTCCCAAAATACGGGACGGCTTAAGGTGCTCACCATTTCCGCTGCCCTATCTCTGCCCTATTCTGTCCAAAGTGACCAACCTATTTAACACAGCCACGCCCTTACCCGTTGTTCCACTGCTCCAGTATAAGGTAGGCGAAAACACTACCACCCCCATTGCCAATCTCAGGTGATAGCGAAAAATTCCTACCTGGCCCCCAATTGGGCGACCAGCCTCAGCCAACACTAGCTAAAACAGGGCGGGCGGGCG
>NW_015176459.1:1105477-1114478 GCF_001447785.1 Gekko japonicus | reverse complement strand
TCCCTGTTCCCCAGGCTATTTATTGTTGTCTGTATACTTATGATACGTTTGTGTTCTTCCCGTCAGGCACTGGTGTATTGATGCTGCCTGTTTTGCGGGATCTGTTATTCCCTGATCATTTTTAAGTGCTGTTTTATTTGCTGCTGCTGATTCTGCTGTTGGCTCATAAAATTGCTTTAGGCAGATGTTTTAAAAGTGAGGGTTTTTTTTTTGAAGTTATGCATTGTATTCTGTTTTTAAGCATTTTGGTTGCCCTGGAAACCAGAGTGAGGGTTGGGCACAAACCAGATCACAAACTAAAATTCATGACAAATTTTGGCTGGTTCATGGTTCACTAAGTGAAGTTCATGGCAGGTCAACCCGGCACGAAATTCCCACAAGCTTTCAAGTAGTTCATGGAGGTTTGTGCCAGTTGGTAAATGGATACATTTCCAGACAAACTGTTTCCACTCAAACAGAATGTTTACCAAACATCAAAGCAACAGGGGAGGGGAATTCTCCAGCCTTGTCAGTTTCAAGCTAGTCTTCTCAGTTTCAGTAAGTTTTTTCCCCTGTTCCTTTTGTTCCCTTCCCATTTTCTTGCACAGAACTTGCACCTTTGCTTGAATTTGCTGTGACTCTGTGCTTTGTGATCTTCCTTTTAAGCTTGCAATGCCAGTGGCACTGAGCTCTGCTGGGCACTAGTACATTGCACTGGTTCTGCTGGGCTTGCAACACACACACCTGTCACTTGTGTGTGATTTTGCTAGACATCAGTCCTGTTGAGCTGACATTGTCAGAATGACAATGGATTCTGCTGTGCACTCTGGTACTGCTCGGCATTATACATTGTACTGGTTGTACATTGCACTGGTTCTGCTGGGCTTGCAAAAATGCCCTCCCTCCAGTTTCTACTGCAGAGATTCTGTGGCTTGATTTTAGTCCTGTTGGGTTTGCAGTGCCACAGTGGCACTGGTTCTGCTGGTCTTGCAAAAATGCTCACCACCTTCAGTTTTTACTGCAGACACTTTGGTTCTATTCTGGTGGGCTTCTACAGCCCTTGCTTTTTTGCTGTTTTTTCCTCCATTGGAAACAATGGAGGAAGGGGGCACCTTTGGGGGGGCTGTAACGTGGACACTACAAATCCAATCCTCACCAGACTTGGAGGACATGTAGAGGAGAGTCAGCCAGAGATCCCCTGCAAGTTTGGTGTCTCTAGCACATTGGAGGGGGGCATTCTATTACATCACAAACCTCACAAACTGAACCAGTTTGTTTAGCCCCTTTGACAGTTTGAGAATTAGGCACACCACAAACCACAAACCATCAAGAACCACATATTCCCAGTTTATGCCCACCCCTAGCCAGAGCTTTTTGCATTACACTGGTGTTCTATTCAAACAACATAGGAGCCTGCAATATATTCAAAAGCAGGATTGCTGCATCATGTGAATTCATTTTCCTGGATTCTGTTGCATGAATAGAAGCTGTACTCATATGGGAAAATCTGATTTTGTCCCTGTCAATTGAAACAGCAATCTTGAATATTGTGCTTTTCAGACAGGCAGCTGGAACTCTCCTGCATTACGTGAATAGACACCACTGTAATAATCATCAGAGGGTTGAGGTACTGGCTGAATGTATGGGATATTAATGGCTGAAATACATGATAAAGCAATATTTAACATTAGTTGATAGAAATGGTATCCCTACTGTCTGAGAGTGTTTGCTAGTTGACCAGTAATGATAGTATTAACAGCTGCAGTATATGTCATGTCACTTTTGATACCTGCAACAACAATTGCAAGTTGCCAACAAACACTTCATTTTCAGATGTGAAGGGTAAAAAGTTCCTGTTCAGAATTTACATTTTAAATTCAAAATTCCACTTTTAAAAACGTTGAGTTTGCAAAAGACTTAAAATGTGGGTGAATTTAGAATGTTCGCACAGATTCGTTGCAACGTAACCCCACACACAGTATTCTGGAACTGACCTCACATCAACTGAGTAATTTAAAGCAGGCACACCAACAGACATTCTCTGCATTACAAAAGAAAGGAGGGGGGAGAAAAGCTTTCTTGCATTTGTCTGCCCACCACTTCTTTGGTCTTCCAAGGATAGCAGCCCCCACCCAAGCTTTCTTATCTATTTCTCAGCAGATTTGCTATTAAGCAATGGAAGTCTCTTCCATCTCGGTTTTCTATCTAAACAGGGTGAAGTACATTCTGAGCGTATAAATAAATAATTTTTTTTAAAAAAAATAGTAGAGCCTGGCAGCAAACTTCAATGATATCTTCTGAGGCACACCTGACAGGAGAGCTTTGAAATGTGAATCAAAGAGCTTTCGACTAGGGAGAAACTTGTCGTACTCAATTAAAGATGATCTGCAGCAAAACACAGCTCAATCAAGGTGAAGCGCTCCTTTCCAAGCACACTGAGGCTCATCAGAGGCTCCAGAGAAAGCTGTGCCATGTGGGGTTCAATTGAACGTCGAAGTAAAGGACACTCTCTCTCTCCCTCTTCCTCTTGGATGCTCTTCCTTAATGCTGTTCAGGGAGAAAATATTTATTCGTAAACGTCCTTGGAAAACACTTTCATGGTATTCCGACTTGATCTTCAGAACTTCCTTCTAGAGGTGGTGGAGTTAGTTAGTTGCAGGTTTTGTTCTCTTCATTTTGATTGTTCCTCTCTCCCACCCTTTTTGGAAATAAACAGGAAGGAATGCCAAATTGGGCAGGCCACTGGTTCAAAACAGGGATGACCAAAAGTTCCCTATATAATTTTTTCCTGTATTTTTTGTTAGTGCTTTAGGTTTGGTCCTTTTCAGAATTTTTTTTGTCTAGTGTGCCCATGATACGCATTTTACAAACACAATTTATATACACAGTATATGCCATCCATATGTACAATATATGTATTATTGATGCTAAAATTACTGTTCCAACAACCTATCAGTTTTAATAGATATGTATTATTATTGTTACTGTTATTATTACACTGAAGTACCATCTTTCTTCCATCATGGAACCCAAAGTGACATACAAAGAGTTCCAAGAGGTTTCCCACCCAAGCACTGGCCAGACACATAGTTGAGTCCCTTCAGCAAGGATGCTGCATTATGTACCTTCTAACTTATTGATGTGCAAATAATGTTGGGAAATGCACATGTTTTGCTGGAAAATAGCAGGAAAGAATGAAAGCAAATTCAAAAAAATTGCTAGTCTGAAAGGGGGAAAGGATGGTGCTGATATTCTATTTAGAAACACCCTGTATTAAAATCCAGAGCAAGAAGTGCTTGAGGATAAAGATCCTGTCTTGATCCTTAAAATTCAGAGCATACCAGTAATATAAAATTCACTTTCTTATTTTTTTCCCCAGAATGGTAGCTTGCCAGTTGTTTTGACAAAGTGTTTGATTTCTGCTTGATGGATAAATTGTCATCTCAACTGGCGCAGGGTGATTCTGGTCCTTATTCACCAGATTTTGAATCAGTCTGGTTCCCAGTTTTAGAATTTGCATCTGATAATGTTGAGTTATGTTGACTTTCTGCTTTATTTAAGAATATGATATTTTAAATGTTTGATTTCTTGTAATGTGCTGCTGTTAACCTTATTTTTTTATAGTTGTGTTGTTGGTATGTCAGAATATGTAAATTTTGATTTTGGATTTTAATGTTGTTTTGTTGTAAGCCCAATGATAATTGTAATTTATATATTCTTAATTTAATTTAAAACAAAACAAAAAAGAATGATAGCACAGTTCTGAATGGTGTAGTAAATAGGGTTTTGGGCAGAGATGGCTTTGAACATCATCATCATCATCAGGGGGGTTCGAGCAGGGTAGCAAGTTGAAAGTTAAATAAATAAATAAATCATCTAACCTGAACATAAGAGCCCTGCTAGATCAAGCCCAGTGGTCCATCTAACCTAGTCTCTGTTTCCCACAGTGCCCAAATAAGTATCCATGGAAGGCCTACAAAAAAGACATTGAGTCAAAGCCTACCCCTATTGTTTACCCCATCTTCAGCAGCTTCCATTGAGTTGTAAGGAGAATCCGTTGATGGACCTCTCCTCTATGAATTTGTCGAATCCCCTTTTAAAGCCATCTAAACTAGTGGCCCTCACAACATCTTGTGACAGTATATTTTGTATGTTAGCTATGCATTATGTAAGAACATCTTTCAGCACTAACTTTCAGGTTGGTAGAACAGGTATGGCACTTCAAGTTTCTGGGAAGAAGTATGAGATGAGATTGTGTAGCTAGGGCAGGGCAGTGGTTAGACCACTGGTTTATGAGCAGAGAGACCCCGGAACAGCTCCCCACTCCTCTATGGAACCTAGCTGGGCACCTTTGGGCCTGTTACTTTATCTCAGCCTAACCTGCAGGGTTTCCATCATGATATAACTGGAGGGAGGGGGAAACGATGTTGTAAGCTGCTTTGAGTCCCATTGGGGAGAAAAGTGGGGTATAAATAAACAAATACACAAACAAAGACATATCATCTTACTTCTCATAGAGCAGTTCTGTTCTGAAAGTGGGAGAGAGGGAGAAAGAGGGAGAAAGAGGGAGAGATATGCCACAGTAAGCCAGGCCTTCTCATGCGGTATGCTTCAGAGAATTCATGGGAATGCTCCCCATGGTGAGAAATGCTTTGCTCCTGTCACAGCCTTACATACTTGACACTGTACCCAGCCATTCCTTTCCTCACTTCTTCAAAATGTAATTATTAGAGTGATCAGCAGAACTATTGCAGCAACAATAAAACAGGATTGGCTGGGTTCCTTTGTGTCCAGGATGCTTTACAACACAATTTATTGTTGCTCAGAATGCCAATGGATGGATCTCGGTGGCAAGCAAACAATTAATTGCCCTTGACAAGGAATGATGGCAGCCTTTTTTGATATATAGTGGAGGAGCAATTTGGTTTAGAAGTTCTAATTCCTTGGGTGTCTGAAAGACAATGGAAAGAAAGAGAGCATGAGAACAAATTGAAGCTTTATATAGGTCAAAAATCCTTTTAGGAGTCTTCAGGGAGTGTGTCTCATTTGCCTAATTGTATTTCTGCTGCAACCAGACATACCGCTGTGCTAATACTTGTTCTTGGGGAGTCCATTAAAAAAGCCAACAAAAGGGATGCAGGCTGAAATGTGAAACCCAGCAACTTGCAGGTATAAACACATTTCTTATTGTGCATTCTATGTTTTATGCCTGTAAAGACTGGCATTCATAAATGAAAGCACTGGTGTGGTGTGATGGCTGGACCAGGACTGAGGAGTGCTGGGTTCAAATCCCTCCCCACTCAGCCAGGAAACTCACTAGGTAAGTTGCGTACTTCTCAACTCGACATACTTCACAGAGTTGTTGAGAAGATAAAATGGAGGAGGGAAAGAACATATACACCAGTCAGGGCTCTGTAGTGAAACGGCAGGATAAAGATGTAACAGACAGGCAAAACATCTAGTTCAGACCAAAGGCCCATCAGTCTAAGTCTTCAGTTTTTATGACAGGAATGAAGTAAAGACAAAGTTTACAGTCCTCCTCCCTCCCCCATCACATTCAAAGCACTCAAACTGCATATTTGATAAACTACAGTTTGTTATCACCTACAAATGACAGGCCCATGGCCAGGAAATTGTTTTAATTATGCGGGTTTTGGGGAGGGAAGTGATTTTAATGGTTTTAAAATATGATTATATCATGTTTGTTTCAAATTGTCAGCTGCCTTGGTGGCCCTTATGAGGCCAGAAAGGCAGGACACAAATTTTGTAAATGAATAAACGAACAAGGACTCTAAACTGATCCTTACTCCATTGGTTTATATTCCTTGTTTGCAAGCTAGCACCTACTTTCTTTCTTGCCAGCTTCGATGTCTCAACAAACTGTGGTTTAGTGAAGATGTCACGGTTTGTTATTTCAGCACGGCACACAAAAGGATGCGTAAGAGCTCCAGGATTTGGGCTCTCATCCCAAACAATTGGAGGCTATTCATTTTCATTTTCATAACTCAGGTGATCATGGGGGTGGGGTCACAAGAGGCCCTGCATTTCACTAGCCCCCAGATCACACAGAAGGGGGGGCAGGGTTGCTAGATGGGCTACCCTTTTCCATTGCATATTATCACAGTTTTAGCTCACTGGAGGCTGCCAGTCATAATTTCTCTCCCATTTCCACCTCTTTCAGTCTCTTTTTTTTAGTTTTGCTGGAGCAATTGCCTGGCTTAGTAAATCAAAACCAAAGAGCTGGTGTCTGGCATCTTTTCAATGAGATCTCCTTCTCTAGTACTATTGCGTCCCGCCTTCCAAGCTGTGGCACTTTGTATTTTGAAGTGAATGCTGTTTTAATTACCATTTTGATGGTTACTGCGCCTATTGGATCTTTCACTTTTAATTTAAAAATGTATGAATCATTTGTGGATTTTTTTAATAAAAAGTGAAATGCATTTTCATTTAGTGGCAGCTAAATTGCTAATTAAAGCAAAGGCTGTGCCAGTAACTTCAAGCTCTGTATTTATACACTTTACTCCTTTGGATGCTTGCAAAGACCTGTAGCAAAACAGTATTTGGTTTTTTTCATGCCCAGCATTTTATTGTTGCTTTCTTGTTTTCAGCACCTGAGCAGTTTTGCTACCTGCATCTCTGTAATCACTATGACTAGGAATTTGGGGGATGAGAACTGGGGCTGAATCCCACGTGCATTCTCAAGTGCCCCAAAGTTGAAAGACATTGCCTGCATGACTGTCAACCAATAGCCAGTGTGATACAGGTGATGTAGTGGATAAAGTGTTGTATTAAGGTCTTGGAGACCCAGGTTCGAATCCCCACTCTGCTACGGGAGCTTCCTTGGGAAACTTAGGACTGTCTTTATCTCTCAGCGTAGCTTATCTCATAGGATGGTTGTTGTGAGATTATTGCGAGGAGGAGGGGATGATGTAAGCTGCTTTGGGTACACATTCAAGGAGAAAAGTGTATAAATATTAAAGGAAGGAAGAGATGGTTAAAATTGCCTTTTTAGACAAGGACATAAAGGGCAGGAAAAGGGCTGAAAAGCACTACAAATTGTGAATTTGGTCAAAGATTCATGGGTAGAGCTACAGCTTAGTGGTAGCAAAATTAGCACACACAAAGTCCCAAATTCAGTTCCTGCCACTTCCAGTTACAAGAGTCTTAGGTAGGAGAGCAGAAAAGCCCTGTGCCTTTGACCTTGGATAGCAGCTGCTTCTCAGACTGTAATGGCCTAGGGTAGCTTGACCAAAGTACTGACAAGCCCTCTATGTGTGTAGAGACTCAGCACTCTCTCCCCAGACTCCCCAGCAAGATCTGCCGGCTAGCACACGGCCCTGTGAGGAGGCTGGGGCAGAAGGTTGCCTCTTTGCCCTCTCCAGCTCCCATTAGGAGGAACATCGGAACCTGTCTCTGGCAGCTTGCCACCACCCTTATCTTTGTTAATTTGCAGCTAACACGACTAAGTGGAACTATCACAAGGTAGTTTCCAGCAAATTAATAAAATAATACTTGAGACCCTGAACAATACTAAATCTAGCAGCTCACAATATTGACGGAGGGCTCAACCAGGGGAACATTTGTGCCTCAGTCCTTCCATGCAATACAAGCTATAGGATCATGCAGCCCCAATTTGCCTCAGGGTTCTGTGACTAAGAGAGAGCAGGTTTGATCCTTTGAGATCCATGTGGCTTCACTGTTTGAAACAGGCCACCCCACTCTGAAATTAGCATTTTATAGGAGAAAAGAAAAACATTTCCCCTAGCTACTAACAATAAGCAGCTTTTCCCTAGCTACTAACAATAAGCAGGAGCCTGGTTTCAATTACTGGGCCTGGGTAGCTTGAAGAGTTAAACCCCTTGTCTTCTTTCGAAGCAAATTGAGGCTTCTCAGACCTGCAATTTGCCTGTCTGATAGTTCTTACAATTGAGAAGGAACATTACAAAAATAAATCCGATCAAACATAAGGATGAACTCAATCTTGGAATGTACTATTTCAGAACATATCCAACATAGACTGTGTTTCTACAAATGTATTCATTTGATTACTGAACGTGTTGTTGGATCTTGCACAATGCATTATTTTTGTCATTAGAAAAAAAATTCAGACTTTCTGATAGCCACTGGTAATTGAAAGCGAGTTCCACTTCATCCTTTTAGCTGCAATGTATGATTGTGCTGATGAAAGTAACCCACGTGATATGTAGTTTACTCACAGTTTGTATTTTTATAGATGAACAGAGACATGATCATTCTATTCATTTATACCTATTTAAGCCCTAAGACTAGGAGATTTCCTGTCCTCCATAGAACAATACACAGCTGCTCTCTGCGGGTGGATGAATGCCTTCCTGTTCACCTAAACCGTGAACCTCACCAGTTTATAGCACAAGTATTTATTGCTGAAGTTTGGATCTTGGAGCTCGTTCATGGAGGCTCTTTAATCTGCTTTGGCTCCTGAAGTCAAATTGATGTGTTTTTTTTAAAGGTTTCACACACACAGTCATCAATTACTGTCCTGCTGCAGTAGCCCAAGGGCCAAACGAAGCATGCCGCAACCATCATTATAGAGGAAGATTTTATAATAACCATGAGTGCCCGATCCTAATAAGCCCAATGGCAGCTTGGCCTCGAGAGAACTTGGTCATCCCCCCATCCCAGCAAGCCTTTTCAAGTGCTGAGTGGGAGGAAATAAGATCTCCTGTTGTCGCTGTGCCACAGATCCAATCAGTTTTTAAATTATTCAGTATTCCTCTAAAATCGCATTGGTGGCCTAGGGTTGCCAGCCTCCAGGTGGGGCCTGGGGGTCTCCCACTTTTACAACTGATTGAGGAAATAAGATCTCCTGTTGTCGCTGTGCCACAGATCCAATCAGTTTTTAAATTATTCAGTATTCCTCTAAAATCGCATTGGTGGCCTAGGGTTGCCAGCCTCCAGGTGGGGCCTGGGGGTCTCCCACTTTTACAACTGATCTCCAGCTGACAGAGATCAGCTCCTCTGGAGAAAATGGCTGCTTTGAAGG